>NC_135957.1:44625145-44993478 GCF_053455715.1 Rhinoraja longicauda | reverse complement strand
ACATATTTTGAAACTGATTATTTATAGCTAGTTGAGAATCAGCTGGCCCCACATTTCTGTAAGAGAAAGCTGTTTCTGTTGTGAAAGTAAAATATACAAAACAGTTTTCTACTTCAAATACAAACTACTTAACTGTGTATTTAATATTATCGAGCGTGGTTTTGCCTTAAATTTGAGCTGGAGTTCCCAGTTGCTAGCCACTTTAATTCCCCTTCCCATACCGACTTGTCTGTCCCCAACCTACTCCACTGCTGGAATAAACTCACACGTAAACCATAACCTGGAAGAACTGCACCTCATATTCTGCTTGGATAGCCTACAACCCAACAGCATGAAAGGTTAATCTCTCAAATTTAAGGTACACCCACCTTCCCCACCCCCCCCCCTCTTGTTTATTCAGCTCTCCTCTTTTCCCCATGTGTACACATTTTTTCCCACTCCCATGTCCATCAGCTGGTCCTTATCTCTTCCTCCATCTGCTCACCACCCACCCTTTCCTACTCCAGTCCCATATTTCTTTTCTACACTCCTATTCCCCCATTCTCTTCTACCTCTGATTCTATATTTATAGCTCTGATCCCTCCCTCTGGTTTTAGATTTCACTCCCCACCTTGCTATATTCCACCATTTGCACCCATTGTTTTCACCTCCAGCCTTGGTTTTTATCTCCACCCCCCCCCCCCCATAAATCTCATGAATGTCTTTTACATAAACAAGTAGTATTTTTGGAGCACCATTAATTTTTCATTATGATATAGCACGTCAGCTGATGAAAGACTTGACATAGGCAAAGATTTTAAAGATATTTCAAAGAAGAAAAGGGAAAAAGATCTAGGAAGGGAATTCTGATAGAATAACTCAGCGGGTCAGGCAGCATCTGGAGAAAAGGAATAGGTAACGATTAGGGTCGCAACCCTTCTTCAGATGAATGTGCATTTCTAGAGTCTATATATGATCATAGTTGATCTATGCTAGCCTCAACTCCTCTTCTCGAAGATGTTGGCATTATTGAGAGCATTGAGGGGAAAACGGCTTTTCTAAAATGGATGAAGTTAGAATTTATGGTTTCAGCATGAGAGGAAAGATAAGGATCTAAATGGTCAACGTTCCACAGTTGGGAAAACAATCAATGGCATTGGGACTGAAAAGGTTAGTGAGTATGCTGGGGTCACACATTACCCTGTTTAGTATGAGCAGATCATCTGAGAAACTGATAGGCACATTTTCAAGAGAACAAAAAATGGATACTTTCTTGATACTGAGCTGAAGCAATCTTTGGCCCACTAATTATTTTATATTAAATCTGGCTTCAGTTACCATAACAACAAATTTAGAATTGAAGTTGGCAGGAGAAAGGTAGAGCAGAGTTCTATCAATGTAACTGTGAAAGCTAAATCTAGCAGCATGGTACACAGCATCAAGGAAAAGAAGAAAATACTGAAGGGGAAGGAGAAGTGTTCTTAATGACAAAGAATAAAGTATCTTGGTGCAGTCTCTAGTGGCTGGGCAATTATATCACACACCAATTGGCTTGTGTAGCAGTGGATGTATAGTTTATTGACATCAAGTAAATTGAACCAGTTCCATTTTCTCTTCAAGTTTTGTATTAAATTGAAGAATATGGGCTCCAATTCAAAGGCAGATGGTTTTCACAATCTGTAAAAGTAAGGCAGTGTAAACTGCAGCTGTGTTGGTGAGAAATGTTCATAATGAATGATGAGAAAAAATGATTCAATCTGCTATTTGTTTTTGATGAAGGCGTTGTAGGATTTGGCTCAGTGTATGACAGAATCTACAAATGCTAATTATTCATGCCTCACAGCATAAGGTGAGAAAATGTGACAAAATTATTTTACTCTCTAAATATTGCTTCTTTTCACAGACCACCTGGAAATTGCATATTGCTATCATTGCCAATAATCGTGGTGAGTACTTCCAGCATTTTCTATTTTTGTTTCAGACTTCCAGCATCTGCAGTATTTTATTTTGTCAATTAATTTGAATTATTGGCTTATGCAACTCATTAAAAAAACTCCTACTTGAATAACACAAAAAATGAATTTTGTTTTCAGTTTGCATCATGTGTGCCAGTTGTGTGAAAAATCGAATTTCTACTAAGTTTCTGAATCTGCCTCGTTTTCCTCACTGGGAAATGTCACATATAGAGTTAAGCTTTCTCCTCTGGCCCTACAGAATGTCTTGAATCCTCGTTATTCTCAAATGTATTTCAAGAGTAAAGATACTATCCCACATTTTTCTCTTGGTTTAATTTCCTACCTGTTTGCTTTACTCCAAACAATGGCTTTGACAGCATGGTCATGTGCCACAAAAGAATGGAAAGGGTAGATTTTCAAACATCCATCACCTTGCTGAACTCGCAACAGTAATGATTTTGTATTCAAATTCCAGAGAGCAACCGTACCTAATTTGAGAAAATGATTATTAAAAGAAAAAAAATAGGTTTATTTAAATTCACTACAGTTGAACGTCATTGCATAATCATCACTTTTGGTGCATTCTTCCTATAATCCACGGCTAGAATGTTATCAAACTCCACTCTAAAGAATTGACTGGAATCACATTACCACATGAAGGGTTTGAGATGACAAAGACGTGATATCTTGGCTATGCAGCAACAAATTAAATTATTTCAGGCTCACTTCACTGTGTAACAGTTGGTATAACTGAACATAATTCTATGGTGGTCGTACACAATTAGGAGTGGAATTTATGGAATTAGCATCCTTTCATGGATTAATAGAGGTTATGATAAGAAGGAAGAATCAAATATGGAAATTTAAAAAATAAAAACTGCCCTCCTGTGACAAGCTGCTACAAGGTGCAGTGCTACTTAGAAATTTTATTTGAATCATGAAGTTATCAATTTAATTTTTCCTCAGGCTTAGCTTGCAATCAAGATCTCTGCAATTTTTAATTCTCCTTTTATATTAATATGCAATATACCTAACATTTAGTGAAATTGCCAGGATTTAAATTGAGTTGTAATAGGAAGTAGGAAAAGTCGTTTATAGGGAAAAAATTTAAGTTCAGATAACAGATAACTAAAGACATGCCAGTTAACAATTGGATAAAGTAAAGGAAGATTCAAAAGAGCATAAAGACAAAGAAGAAAATGAAAAAATTATGGCAAACTGCAAAGCTGCAGGAGGTCAACGAGCAAAAAGTGTTCAGACTTCTTAATATGAGGCAATGGTGATCTGGGACTCAACATAGGTAGAGTAAAATGATGCTGGGAACTGAGACTTAATGTATTTTAATAATATGGGCAACAGGTTTGAGAAATTTGTGGGATATGATTTGAAGGTGATCTGAAAGGCATTACAATAGCCAAGTCTAGAACTGTGTTTCCTTTGACATGGTGGTGACTGGCACAGACAGCATTCATTGCCAATCCACCAATATTGCAACGTCCTCTAAGTTAAGCTTCCCCTGCAGTGCTTTTCTTGTAAACAAAAAGGCACTGGTATGCAGAAATGCAAGTACACCGTGCCAGCGCATACCATCACAAAAAAGGTACAGATCCCATATAGATGTTCAAGTCATAAGGTCATAAATGATTGGAGCAGAATTAGGCCATTCGGCCCATCAAGTCCACTCCGCCATTCAATCATGGCTGATCTATCTCTCCCTCCAGCATTTTTTGTCTACCTTCGAATTATACCAGCATCAGCAATTTTTTTCCTACATATCCCTCCTTCCTCACCCCATTCTCCTGCCTTCTTCCCATCACACACCCGTACTATTCAAGAATCTATCTCTGTCATAAAAATATCCTTTGACTTGGCCTCCACAGCCTCCTGTGGCAAAGAATTCCAGATTCACCACCCTCTGCCTAAAAAATCCCTCCAATAAAAAGAAAAGACCTTCTCATTTCCCTTTATTCATTTGATGACAATCAGAAATTTAAGTCTTGATTTAGCAGTGGATGTGATTTAGCCAAGTACAAATGGATATAATATTTGACAGGAGGTCAGGTGAAAGAGAAAACTATAGCAACGTTGAATGTGCTTATATTAGGTAGTGTTACTCTCCTTGAAGGATGACTGACATATGGATCAAGATTCTGGAGGCAATATCTGGACATTTTAAGCAGACCCTCATGCATTGCATTCTTAACATTATGACTTCAGAAGGAAAGCAAGATAGATTAATTTCAGAAATAGCAGACACTCCTGGGGTTTCCCTGATCACCTTCAAAATAAGACTGGGGAATTTATGATAAAGTCACACAATTTAGTTACTAAATTTAGTTACTAAGAGGCTGTCAGCCTCAAATTTTGGCCTATGGATGGAATTGGAGAGCAGTAGAGAGTATGATGATGTGAACGAGATCCAACAAAATAAGGAAAAGAGTCAATATTTATAAATGAAGAATGTTATCTTTGTTATCAAAGAGTTATCTTTTTAACACTATGCACCACAAGCACAGAATTAACAGAAATGCCCTGTCTCTAATTGGTAATAAAGAAATTGAGGTATTTCTATAAAGTGATGTAACATGTCTTGTAGAACTTTCCACATTAATAATCAGGAGACTATCAGCTTTCTTGTGCTCTCGTTTCATATTAAAAACAGGTTTAATAGCTTCTGTTAAATGGTGTTCACTGCGGTGCAGCTGCAGAATTGACCTCTTTAAACCTCAGGCCATTGTTGTCTGATTGATGTGATAGAGTGGATATGAAGCAAATAAATCTGTAAAAAGATTACGACTTTCTGAGCATCAAAGTGGTCAATTCTGCGGTCTTACGACAACAAAAACCATTGAACAAAACTGTTAAACCTATCATTATTATGGTAGTGTAGTCTATTGAGAAACTAGTTTATGTCAGAGAAGATGTGCTTGACGATTGTTGATGATGGTCAACAGCTGCTTTGGGTCCAAGGCATTTACCGCCGCTGAAGGGCCTCTACATCTGTTAGCATGCTGTGCAGTGGTGTCATTGTGGAGAATATAAAATACATTATTATGCTTGGAAGCAAGACTGGGCAGTGTGGGGGTTCTGGCTAATGGGACTGTCAAAATTCCCAGGCAGCTTTCTAAATGACCACTGTATGGGGAACATTGTTATTCCTTGCACGAATGCAGAAATTGCATTCTAGCATGCAAAATCAGAGCTGGAAGTATCTGGACAAATTCCGAATCGTACGATTTGATTTGGATATTGATGCAATTGCATTCCACTCAGGAAATAACTTGATTTTCACCTGAGTTGTATCAAAAATATAAAGCAACGTTATGCAAACAAATTTCAAGTTCATTGCTTATATATTTTTAAGAAGTCTGGTGATTGGTTTTGCTGGCATAATAAAAAGCAATTGATTGTGTGTAATCACCTGCAAAGACCTCCAACAGTTTACCAAATTTGTCAACAACCCTACGATAGAATTGTTCTATCGGTTGTTAAAAAAAAATATGGATATCGAGAGCTGGATAAAGCAAATTAAAAGCAGCTTTTATGGCAGTTGCGCATAACTGAAAACCAGGGGAGTGGGCACATCATGAATGCAGAAAGTCTGAGGGGAGACCTGAAAAAAGTACAAAGACTTATAATGGGTTGACCAGACCAAGTGGACCCGTTGGGCCTAAACCACTCCTGCATTGGTGCAGCACCCCCTTCCCCACTCCTGCATTGGTGCAGCACCCTCTCCTCCCCCACTCCCCCCCCCAATGCCCCCTCCCCCCACCACCACTGTCCCCCTCTTCCCTCTCCCCCCTAGGGTTGCCTCTTCTGCATTGGTAGAGCACCCTCTCCTCCAAATGGGATTAGTATAGATGGATTCTGGATGATCAACATGGCCATGGTGCTGTATGATTCCATCTTACTTAATTTTGACATTTACTTAATGGTCTATACTCAATCAGGGATTTTTATTTATAGCTTCAAATAAATCCCTTCAGGACTGACAGATCAATGATAATTCATAAAAGTATTAGAAAGATATAATCTCTAAACGTCCATTGTTTCACACTTTAAATTTTGCTTCTACTTGGGTTAATGGTAATGAAAGCATTGTTTTTCTAGCAGCAGTCACCTTACATGAAAATATTTGTGTGATTTTAACAGCCGAATATGCCTTATATAGTAATCTTCAGTTTAGTACTGATGGAGAACTACTTAGATTATTGCTGTTTATTTCAGGTTTGGAACTTTTACAAGTTTTAAGTGGGAAGTATATAGGATGTAGAGTAGTATTTTTTTTATGTACAGTTCAGACTAATAAGGGCCAGAAACGGAAACTGGCAAATGCTTTAAACAATGCATATGCTTGACAAAGAAAAACAGTGGAGCTGGTTGGCACTCTATGTCAGAACTAATTGCTCGGCAAGGATTATCAAGTTCCACCGTTAAACTGCAACATACCGTCATAAAAACCAGCTGCCAAACATTGATGTTCCTCAGAGGGCATCCAGTCTAGGCAGAAACACTGTCCACACTGTGAGGACCCACTATACTGAATGGATCCAATTTCCAGAATTACAGTGCACTGAACCTACAAAAAAAATAATTTCACAAATTGTTCCATTTTAAAGCAAGGAATCATACAAAATGAGTGAAGAATTTGTTATTTAAAATTGTTGTAAATTCTACTTGACGTAGATTTAATTAAATGAACTTGCCTTGCAGATGATTGGTCCTTGCATAGATGAAGCTGTAACCATAAAAAAACAAGACGACTTAATAAAGTATGTTGGACAAACTAACAAATGGCATAAATAATTGCTTCTGTGGATTTTTGTTCCTGACACGTGTAAACATTTAAAACATCTGGTCATTCTTTATAAATTAAAACATAAAAATCAAATATTTAATTGGTACAATTTACACGTCTGGGGCTGATTTAGTTTAATAGTTCTAACATCTCCATAACTGTTTTGGAAATAATTCATCAACTTTTCTCCACTTTTTCTTGTAAAATATTACATTTTAACCAATACTTAAATATTTCTTGGTATCATGACATTTTAAAATGTATCTTTGAAATTATAGTGCAAGTTGGGTTTATATCTACAACACAAGGTTTAAAATTGCAACATTTGAAATCTCAAGCTGATTTTGTTGCCAAAAGAAACAAACTTAAATTTACGTATTAACTACTAGCTATAGAATTGCTTATTATAGGGGGTTGCAAATGTTACCCAATTATTTAAAAAAAGTGAGAACACAGAAATATAGGCTCATTGGATCATCATCAGTCATTGGGCAAATGTTACATACACTTATACAAAGGATGTAACAACAGAACATTCATAAAATATCAACGAGTTTAGACAATAAACATTTTTGAAAGGGTAATAGCATTTGATAAATCTGCTGAGGGTTTTTTTTGAGGATATAGAATAGATAAGGGAGAAATAGTGGATGTAGAATTCAAAAGTGATAAAATTCTGCATGGATACTGATGTGTAAAATTAAACAATGTGGGATTAGATTTTTGTGATGGCATGGACTGAAAGTTGGTTGCCAGAGAGAGAATAGAATAGGAATAACTGTAGAAATAGCTGCCAGTGGGTATTGGGACACCACAGGCCCCAGGTAACTTCAGGGCATTTATGCAACACTGAAATAGGCTTTAACTGATTTAAAATTTGATTCAATTTTCTAATACATGTGACAAGCATTTGGGCACCTGACATCAAATGAAGCTCTGCACACCAATTGATGTCACTATGAATGTCCAGCATTTTTGTTCAGGCAACAATTTCAATTATTGGCTTGACTTTATAATAGTCCTCCATGATTAAATGTTTTTACACCCCTTACAAATTGCAAACAGTAATCAGAGAAGGCAATGAAGGCAAATCAAGGTGTGGCTAGGCCAGGGGTTAATCTTTTTAGCAAAGACTTGCATAATAGATGAGTAAATTACAAAGGCTAGAGTAACTCAACAGGTCAGGCAGCTTCTCTGGATGAAATGGACAGACGATGTTTCAGCTTGGAAGCCTTCTTCGGATGGAATGTCATAGGGGGAAGAAAGCTGGAAGAGAAATGGGGTGTATTTTTGTATGTTGTTGCTGATGGGTAACTGGAAGATGAAAAATAAGAAGGGATCCAAAGTATTTCTGGTTGTTACTAGAAGTAATTTGTGGACTGGAAGGGAAGCTATGACTGCAAATTATCTAGCTATTTGGACAAGAAAATAACTGCAGATGCTGGTACAAATCGAAGGTACCACAAAATGCTGGAGTAACTCAGCAGGTCAGGCAGCATCTAGGAGAGAGGGAATGGGTGACGTTTCGGGTCGAGACTTCTTCAGTCTGAAGAAGGGTCTCGAACCGAAACGTTACCCATTCCCTCTCTCCTAGATGCTGCCTGACCTGCTGAGTTACTCCAGCATTTTGGGATACCTAGCTATTTGGACAGATAAGGGTCGAAGACTAAGTTAGAATATTGAATGTTCAAGTCTTACACTTTCTATTTTAGTTTAAAAAAAACACTCTTGCCACAGTAATGCACTGCTGTCTAACATCCAAGCATACATCTTCACTGGGAACTTGATTAAATGAGGCAATGTTATTGCATATGTAACAATCGATTTATCTAGATGCTGCACATCCAAGCATCAATAGACAATAGACAATAGGTGCAGGAGTAGGCCATTCGGCCCTTCGAGTCAGCACCACCATTCAACGTGATCATGGCTGATCATTCTCAATCAGTACCCCGTTCCTGCCTTCTCCCCATACCCCCTGACTCCGCTATCCTTAAGAGCTCTATCTAGCTCTCTCTTGAAAGCATTCACTGGCCTCCACTGCCTTCGGAGGCAGCGAATTCCACAGATTTACAACTCTCTGACTGAAAAGGTTTCTCCTCATCTCTGTTCTAAATGGCCTTCCCCTTATTCTTAAACTGTGGCCCCTGGTTCTGGATTCCCCCATCATTGTGAACATGTTTCCTGCCTCTAACGTGTCCAACCCCTTAATAATCTTATATGTTTCAATAAGATCCCCTCTCATCCTAAATTCCAATGTATATAAGCCTAGTCGCTCCAGTCTTTCAACATACGACAGTCCTGCCAATCTGGTAAATTAACCTAGTAAACCAAAGCTGCACGCCCTCAATAGCAAGAATATTCTTCCTCAAATTTGGAGACCAAAACTGCACACAGTACTCCAGGTGCAGTCTCACTAGGGCCCTGTACAACTGTAGAAGGACCTCTTTGCTCCTATACTCAACTCCTCTTGTTATGAAGGCCAACATTCCATTGGCTTTCTTCACTGCCTGCTGTACCTGCATGCTTCCTTTCAGTGACTGATGCACCAGGACACCCAGATCTCGTGATACGTCCCCTTTTCCTAACTTGACACCATTCAGATAATAATCTGCCTTCCTATTCTTACCACCAAAGTGGATAACCTCACACTTATCCACATTAAACTGCATCTGCCATGCATCCGCCCACTCACACAGCCTGTCCAAGTCACCCTGCAACCTCATAGCATCTTCCTCACAGTTCACACTGCCCCCCAGCTTTGTGTCATCTGCAAATTTGCTAATGTTACTTTTAATCCCTTCATCCAAGTCATTAATGTATATTGTAAATAGCTGCGGTCCCAGCACCGAGCCTTGCGGTACCCCACTAATCACTGCCTGCCATTCTGAAAGGGACCCATTTATCCCCACTCTTTGCTTTCTGTCTGCCAACCAATTTTCTATCCATGTCAGTACCCTACCCCCAATACCATGTGCTCTAATTTTGCACACTAATCTCCTATGTGGGACCTTATCGAAGGCTTTCTGAAAGTCAAGGTACACCACATCCACCGGCTCTCCCCTGTCCATTTTCCTAGTTATATTCTCAAAAAATTCCAGAAGATTAGTCAAGCATGATTTCCCCTTCGTAAATCCATGCTGACTCGGAACGATCCTGTTACTGCTATCCAAATGCTCTGCAATTTTGTCTTTTATAATTGACTCCAGCATCTTCCCCACCACTGATGTCAGACTAACTGGTCTATAATTTCCTGTTTTCTCTCTCCCTCCTTTCTTAAAAAGTGGGATAACATTAGCTACCCTCCAATCCACAGGAACTGATCCTGAATCTATAGAACATTGGAAACTGATCACCAATGCGTCCATGATTTCTAGAGCCACCTCCTTAAGTACCCTGGGATGCAGACCATCAGGCCCTGGGGATTTATCAGCCTTCAGTCCCATCAGTCTACCCAACACCATTTCCTGCCTAATGTGAATTTCCTTCAGTTTCTCCATCACCTTAGGAGTTCTGGCCACTGGAACATCTGGGAGATTGTTTGTATCTTCCTTAGTGAAGACAGATCCAAAGTACCGGTTCAACTCGTCTGCCATTTCCTTGTTCCCCGTAATAAATTTCCCTGCTTCTGTCTTCAAGGGACCCACATTTGCCTTAACTATTTTTTTCCTCTTCACATACCTAAAGAAGCTTTTACTATCCTCCTTTATATTATTGGCTAGCTTACCTTCGTACCTCATCTTTTCTCCCCGTATTGCCTTTTTAGTTATCTTCTGTTGCTCTTTAAAAGAGTCCCAATCCTCTGGCTTCCCGCTCTTCTTTGCTATGTTATATATCAAAAGGGAAACATTCCCCAGTGTCAGATTTATACTTATTAGAGTTCTCTAAATAAAGTCACAAGCAAGCAAATAAAACTCTGTAGAGAATTTATGTTGCTCTCAATATCATTTAGAGGCTGGCTTAAATTTGTAATTACAGTTGCACTGCAAACCTAAAGATAAAAATTGTCTGTTAAATTGATGATAGAAGATTCCTGGCATTAATTAACCTTCCAAGACCCTCTTCGGGAGCTCTTATCTTCCCTGCCACAACTCACTCTACAAATAGCACTGCCACAGACATTGGTGGTAAATAATGAGGAAGATAAAAATCAATCAGAATGCACAGAAAAGGTAAACTAGCCTGCAGTTCTTCAGAAATGAAAATAGTTCCACATGGAACTGCCAGCATTTGCACAAATAAATATTAGGAAATTTGTGACTCCTGCATATGCAGTAACGTCCTCACCATTGTCATCCTGAATGTGTAGACTTTGGCAGAGTCATAGACCAATCTCTTGCAGTTACATTTCAATAGAGAATAGCAGATGTCATAGACAAGTTGCAGATAATTTACAATGTTTAATTAATTTAAATGCGTGGTTGTGTTCATAAGCGTTTTAATTTCTTCAATTAATTTGTTAAATTAATGATGCAGATATTTTTTTAAAATGTAGTGGGAAGGCAAAAAGTAGCTTCCCACTATCAAAATATTTGAGCATTGAGCAGTATTTTTTAAAAGAGCAATTTCCTCCTGAAGGTACTGGCACTTTAGTGGAATCTAGTCTTTTGTAATGGTCACCCAGTGGTATATTTTATAATAGTCAATATTCACCTGCAAGCTATGGCTGTATACACTAACAGACTATTCAATAGTGGATCAATAACAGCTAAGCCCAAATTATCTTTGTTTGACATCTGCAGACACCACTTTCTAAACACAAATAGTGCAAGCAATTATCATTTCTAACAAAGGAGTACAGAACCCAGCAGAAACTTCCTTCCTGCTGCTCCATTTTAAATCAGCCAATCTCCCACAGACAAAGCTCTAATTTGAACATTAGACTATTTCATTCCTGCCTACTGATCATTTATATTTTTGCAATACCTGGTATATAATTGTTGTACTTGATATGAATATGCACTAAATCCATTTCTCCTGCTATCTGCAATCAAAAAAGCATGTAATATTTTCCGCATCACTAAAATGCCGAGGAAAGAAGGCAACTACAAAATGTAGTGGACACTCCCTGGCCCATCAGATACTGAAATCACCACCACAGAAGGAATCTATAGGAGACACTCCCCAGAGATGATGCCTGATCTGCTGAGTTACTCCAGCACTTTGTGCCTTTTTATAAACTGACATCTACAGTTACTTGTCTTCATTAAAAAAAAAAATTGACAAGAAGCCTGTGGGTTCTCGAGGTGAAACAGCTGTCAGCATTACTGTTCAATCTAAGCAGCAAAGAACACTGATCTCATTTATCTTATTTACCTTTTCTCATTGAAGTTTAGGAGGGAGGATGGTGTCTTGCAGCTCAGATGGGGTTATTCTTTTGTATTGGGGCCAAAATGAGGAAACTTAGCATTGACAAATGGTACATTTGCTGATTTTGATATACATTTACTGATTTTGATAAACACCACATCTACCGAGCATTTGCTTTACATGATTTACTCTGAAATACATGAATAGCACAGTCACATTTACTGTAATCCATCAATTTGTATTTATGAAGATCCTTACATTTTTGCTCTTCAACAAAGTCATACTGCATTTTATTATCAATTCATATCTCTTCATATACCCAAAGGTTGATTCTGTATGACGGTATGAATCACCAAGATTAAATCAACAGAAGCTTCTCCAGATAAACTGAGCTTTGATATGCAGTATAATTAAGTTGAAAACAAAAATACTGAAAATATTTCTAATTTTATTCTTGCATCTAAGAATCATAAAATGGATTTGTTTTGCCCCCTTCTCAAATCAGTATGATATCAGTTTTGCTTTGTTTTACAGAATTTGATTCCTTGGTATATATTCTTTCATTGGAAAGCCTCCATCCAGTAAAAACAATTAGTCTTTCTTTGGAATTATAATAATAAGGGTGCCAAAGGTTATGGGGAAAAAGGCAGGAGAATGGGGTTGAGAGAGAAAGATAGATCAGCCATAATCGAACGACAGTGTAAATTTAATGGGCCGAATGGCCTAATTCTGCTCCTATGACATATATGAATATTGGTTCAGTATCAAATACAGTTAGAAAAAATGGATTAGAAAAAAGTAGCTTATGAAATCTGTGGCTTCTGAAAAATCTGTGCTCTTATGTACATTTTCCTGATGAATAATTTGTCATGAGACATCATTAAAGTCCATTTAATGCACAGGATATACATTTTTAAAAGACGGCATTCATATTTTGAAAGGTCTCAACTGAAACTTATGAAGTAGCATCAAAGTCAATATATTACTCTTTATTCTATTTCTTTTCATTCCAAAATAGGCGAAATGTCAGTCAGAATTATCTGAATTCACATTTCAACTGCCATTCCCTTATATTTCAACTCTGAAATTCAGACTTCAAGATGACGTAGTCTTGAAAAATATACGTGAGAGAGAAAGACAAAAGGCAGAAAAGAATCCAATGAAATCATTTAACAATAGTGTGAAAATAATAACAACAGAAACCAACTAAAGAAGGTCCAGATAAAAATAGATCCGGCTGGCGACATATATATATATATATATATATATATATATATATATATATGTAAAGGGAACAGTTTCTAGTGCCAATTGAAGTCTGAAATGAATTACCATTGCATTAACTACAACATTCATCATGCTGTCATACCTGTGAAATAAAAGAACTGCAAAACAACTTCCATTTGAAATTATTTCCTAGGCACATTTCATTGTGCTATTTTATTTCAAAATTATTCTTCACATCACACTTAGAATAAGGGGATTTTTAAATCTCCCCTTAAGTCCTCCGTATGGAAGAATAATCTCCCATTTCAACAGGATTTTCATAGCGATGAACTAGAAATCCATAAACCTTTAATTACATTTTTGTCTTTAAATATTGGTATTTTATGACACATGCACAGCAGACTGGCTATCCTCAGAGCTCGTAAATGGTAAAGAAACTTTGCAATCTTCAAATTGAAACTAATTCCATTGAGTTACATGAAAAAGAAATTTAAAAAAAGATGCCAAATTATTTGGAAACAAGGAATTGCACATGCTGGTTGCAGGTAAATTATTTTACTGCACATCCTAGCCTTTAAAGGGTTGAAACGCTAAAATTATCATTAAGTAAAATATCATACCTTTATTCATATTTGTAATTTGAAAGCACTTGCTTAACAGTTTTTCCAAAGTTTCAAACTTTTAAGTAAGTGAATTACAGAAAGAAAAACAAGAGGTACCAATTTGTTACTGAAACGGTAGGCCATGGGGCCAGGAGGAAGGACCGCTGGCCGCGGCTCGTGGAGGAAAGCCACCAAGCCGGCTCCTGCCCGTCCCCCGAGGATCGGAGAGGAGGATGGAGGGAGCCGGTGACAGTGGACGCAAAAGCAAGGGCCAGTAAGAGAGTGAACCACGTATTACCTTCCACGCCCTCAAGATCAGCTGCGGGAGGCATCTCGGGGGCATAAAGGTGGCCGGGCAAGGATAGGGATGACAGTTCGCAGGACGATTCCAACAGGGAGGCCCTGTGGCAGCCTGGGGCTCGCCTGGATTGGGCGCTGCTCCAGAAGTCAGAGCACACGGACTGGACTGAACTTTAAAAATGCAATGAAAACCTGGTGACTCTTGTATGCAGTCTCAGTGGACTATTTTTATGCATTTTGTATTAATTGGGGATTGTGCCTAGGGATGGCAATAATTTACTGAACTGTATGCAAAAAAAGAATTTCACTGTATGTCTGTACATGTGATAATAAAGAACCATTGATACGGTCCTACCTTGAGAAAAGGACTGGATAGCATAATTCTGTTTTAAGTCATAAGCAATAACCCACTACTAGGTCCCTTGCACTAGTTCCACCATTTATTTCAATCATTGTTGATTGCGTCCTTATCCCGATATGCCCAAACCATTAAAAAAAATCCTCAATATCAATGTGTTACAAACATCAATCGAATATCCAACTTGGGAAATTCCAAATAGCCCAACTTCAACAGCTTTGAGGGGAAATGGTGACTCAGAATTCTACCTCATTGAAACAGAATGAGGAACAATGCCATTCATGGATCTATAAATCAGGATCAAAATTTAAGAGTGTCATAGTGGCATGGCAGATTGTGCTACTTCTTCATAGCTCAACATCATGGGTTTGATCCTGATCGCTGGAGTTATCTGGAGAGATACTCATTTTTCTCTCAGAATCTCTCAGATACTGCTGGAGAGATTACTCATTTTTCCTACGGCGGATGGGTTTCCTCCAGATGCTCTGGTTCCCTCCCACATCCCAAAGATGTGCTGGTTGGTAGATACTGTCAATTATCCCTACTGTAAAGGGTATCAGAAGAGAGTGTGTGTGTGTGTGTGTGTGTGTGTGTGTGTGAATTGATGGAGCTGGGGGGAGGTGAAGGATGAAGGGCATGAGAGAAATGCAGGGAAATGTCTAAAGGCTATTCTAAAATCGAGGAGCCAGCATAGAATTGATTACCAAATGACCTCCATCCACATCATAAGAAATATATAAATAAGCAAGATCCTGGTGGACAAGAAGCCAATGTTAGTCTGTATGCACAAAATCAGTTAGTTAATGATTTAAATTAGACTTCCATAGGCTGAATTACCACCAGCACAGCAACTTATATATTTTTGTTATTCCTTTAATGCAGGAAATCAGCCAAATTTCAAAACTCAGGAGTATCAGGGAACCAAAAGAAAGTGTGGTAAAATGGAGACTTCTTGAGCTTCAGGTCTTGTGAGGTGAAGGAAATGAAGAGAAGAATGCACTATTGGTCAAAGCTAGATAAACATAGTTTTCAAACCAATGTTGGGCTCTTTGAGGTTAGATTGGAAGTTTGGATTTAAATGGCTAGAGAGGCAATGGGACTAAAGTGTCAAGAGCCGAGAGTGTTTTATTATCATTTGTCCCGAAATGGAACAATTAAATTCTTACTTGCAGCAGCTCAACAGATATGTAAACATGGTACTCTATGTGTATGGTAATGAACAAAATGAACAAAGCAGCTGGGTTTTTTTTCAGATGGGGGGAAAATCAAGCTTATGAGGTATAGGGAGTGAAATATGGACTTCACCGTGGATTGTCACTTTGTCGTGGTGGAGAAGCTTGTGTGGCCCTGAGATCCTGAGAGTGATGCGGTCTGCTATGCTCCTGGTAGGGTCACCCATGACGGTAAGGTCGAGGGGGAGGTCCCTAACAAAGAGCAATCCAACCAAGACCTCAACGGTGGAACAGGCGGAGGATGATAGCTGACTTTAATGGAGGATCACAACAGCTGGGAAGGCGGAAGAAGGCTGCAGCACAAAAGGGTCCCCGGTCGTCTTGGACTCCATGCCACTGGATCCTGACCCAAATCTGTCATAGACCGTGTGGTGGCTGCTGTGCACCAGTCTCCCCACGTTAAACAAAGTCACGCATAGGCGTCCTCTATGGAGAGGACAGTCATACTCGCTTCGAGTGACCGCCAATGATGATGATGATGTTGATGAAATATGGAATATAGTGGGCAGGGGATAGGCACAAGATCATTGGAATTGTCTAGTTGGCAATAACAACAACACGTTTGTCATAGCTCTCACAGCAACTAGGCTGTAGCAGGGTGCAGATACAAAACCAGAAGTTGTCTTTCTAGGTATAAAGATCACATGCAGTCTGATTTGAGATAATGGTCAATCATGGAAATGGCATCTATTTCAAGGAATTGGAATTTCTGGCAAAGGCTGAATTAGGTTAAACTAGCACAGTTCTTGTACAGTAAATGGTAGAGCTCTGGGGAGTGTTGTGGTCAGGTATAGATCCATGAAACACAGATAGTTAGGGTGGTGAAAAGGGTGTTTGGCATTCTTGCCTTCATCGGTCAGGGTACTGAGTACAGGACAGAGGATGTTATGTTACAGCTGTACCAGAATCTGCATAGAAATCTTGGGCAAAATCCAGACACTCAATACTAACCTTGCCCATTCATTTTATTATGGCCAGCTTCTCGTCTTTCTTTTAAAGCCCCAAAGCTGCCATTGACAAAGGATAGGGGAACAATATCTTCTTGACGCAAATAACAATAACAAAGAGATCTCCACGACTTTTCAGTTAGTTAGTCATTTTTTGAAGTTGCAATAAAACATATTGGTATATCTCTTGTCATTGACTTGTTATTGATTAGTTTGGTAAAAATCTAATATCCTACCATCGATCCATCGTGACTTAAACGAACTACCGGACCTTATATCCAGTAGGCACTTCTTGTATTTTCTTTAGCCACCAAAATGTTATTATTTTAGTAGGCTCTTATAGTTAAAATCCTTCTTGGCGATCTTCTTTCGGCAGGTTCTTAGTGTAAACTGAAGCATTACGGCGGTGCTGGAAGATCTCTGGCTCTGCCCAGTCCATACACGTAAGCATAGTATTAATTTCTTAGTGTCCAAAATAATACAGCCGGATACAAAATATTATATACTAAAATAACTAATAAACGCAAAATGGCTCCTACACATTTATTTAACATTGTTTTCCACTTAAAAAGCAAATGCTGATAAAAATCTAAAATAAAACAAACATTGGCAACATTCAGCAGGTCAGGCAGCAGGTGAAGAATGTGAATAGCAGCACATTGATGCACTCATAAAGCAAGCTCATCAACTCTCCTTTCTTAGAAGATTGAGGAGATACGCTATGTCAATTAACACTCTCTTGAACTTCAACAGGTGTGCAGTAGAAAGCATATTGACTGGTTGCATCATGGCCTAGTTCGGCAACTCGAATGCCCAGGAATGAAGATGATTGCAAACAGTGGTGAACACTGCCCAGTCCATCACGGGTCCTGATCTCTCCACCATCCAAGGGATCTACAGGAATCACAGCCTCAAAAAGCCGCCAGCATCATCAGAAACCCACACCATCCTGGCCACACTCTCATTTCACTTCTGGCATTGGGAAGAAGGTACAGGAGCCTGTAAACTGTAATGTCCAAGTTCAGGAGCAACTTCTTCCCTCCAACCATCAGGCTGTTAAACACTACAACCTCCAAATAAGCTCAGATACATGGACTAGGACGCATTATTTTACAGATGTGCCGTTGAAAGTATTTTATAGGGATGCATCACAAACCGGAGGCCCACCTTAATCGTGGATGCTAGGCAACTGTGGCAGGGCCTGAATGTTTTCATGAGCTACAAGCCAATGTCGGAGACAATCTTATAGCCTTTTATGCCCAGTTTGAACAGGCAAACAAAGCTCCACCAAAACACTGACATCTTCAGCCTCTCACTTCAACAGTCTTCTGCTCCCATGTACACACAAAATGCTGGAGTAACTCGCGGGCCAGGCAGCATCTCGGGAGTCTTCTGCTCCCATCTGCTTTAAGGAAACCTCCACATTCCAGTCCCCCCAAAAAATAAAGGGACCTGCCTCAATGACCACTGCCTAGTAGCATTAACATTGACAACAATGATTTAAAAGATTGGCGAGTACCCACTTTTGTGCCATTTTCCAGACAATGTAGACCCCCCTGGAATTTGCACGTGGGAAAAAAAATAGGACTATGGAGGATGCCATCTATCCACTACATTTAGCCTTGGATCACCTTGACATGAATGTAAGAAGGCTATTCATCGATTACAGGTCAGCCATCAATACCTTAATACTGAATTAGCTCATCTCTAAATCCCCAGACCTTGGCCTTGGGGCTTCCGTCTATAAATGAGTTCTGGACTACCTGATTGGCAGGCAGTTGGTTAGAATCGATCATAAAATTTCCCCCAGCCTGGCCCTCACCAATGTTACTCTCAGAGTTATGTACTCGGTTCCCTGCTCTATGTCATACATCATCATGTTTGTACATAACATCTTAACCCTTCACGAATCTTGTCAAACAAAGTCACGGCGCTTTGTTTTTTCTCTTATTTGTTCTTTTAGTTCCACGACTTGTGATTTAATTAACAACAATATGGGATCTAGTCTTTTATGGGTGGTAAAATTAAACATCTTCACCTAATTAAGAGCCACATTGTTGAGTTGTCAATTATGCAATACCCTGCTCACAGCACCATTTGTTTGAGGGTGCGCAGCTCTTAAAGTTAGCAAGACAAAAGAGGTGGGTGTTGACCGACAGAAATGAAGAGATAGAACAACCCATGTCCTCATCCACGGAGCTATAGTGGAGATGGTCTATGGCTTCTAGTTCTAAGGTATCCATACCACTAGCAATCTAACCTGGTCCCTTGACACTGATGCAGTGATCATGAAAGTGCAACAGTGTATTTGCTTTCTTGGGCATCGGATAATTTTTGGCATATCCACGAGTAGTCTTTTGCACTTCTAAAGAAAGTATTCTGTCAGATGAATCTCAGCACGTTTTGGAAAATGCTCTGTTCTTAACCGTCTGAACCGGCAGAGTGGTGAATACAGTGCAGTGGAGCACTGGCTCATCACTTTCTCCCATCCAGTGCTTCGTGTCAGGAAGGTTGGAAGTATCATCAAGGTTCCTGTCTTCCTGGCCATTCTCTCTTCTTCTATCTTTTGGGGAAGATACGGGAGCTTGAAAGATTGTTCAGACTTAAGAACAGCTTTATCCCCACTGTTATCAGACTGCTGAACCAATCACCTCTTTTCCAGAGATACTGTCACGTATTCTTACTCTTCACTTGACCTCATTGGGTTCTTCCGTTGCACTTTAATATCTTTTATAACTATAATAATGCACCATGCTGCTGTTTTACATTTGTTGTTGCATTATCATTTACTGTATGTATACTGTTTACTCTGTGAGCTTCATGAGAACAAGGAATTTCATTGCACTCTGCTGTATATGACAACAAACTAACCCAAATCTAAGCTTTATGTCTCGTCTAGTTCATAAAACTGAGAAAATTGCCCTTGCACCGATTCTTCAGTTTTTTGCATCTGCTTGAGGTGCAAGTGAATGAGGTGCCCGTTTAATAAATGCCTTCTATACAAAAAAAAGTAATGACTTTGAGATTATTCAATTGTTTAGGACTTAAGATAAATATCATTCCTTGCATTTGGTTGAATCAATGTTTGCACTACTACAGTTTTTGCATTTATATTTTTAAATCTTAACACTGCAACAATTGCGACTAATCTCTCAGCAAAACTAAGACAGCATAAATACATGCAAGCAAAGAATTTCACTGTGGCTAGTCATATGTGACAATAAAGTATTTCATAAAGTATTCCATTCCATTCCATATCTGTAGGTTTATCAGTCAATTATAAATGTTACATGTAGCTTATCTGCATGTTGCCAGTCTTCCACAGACTTCATTGGAATTTCAATAAGCACACTGACAACTTTGATAACCCCAGAGACTAAATTTTTGTCGACACTTTTGGTGCTATGTTTAGTAACTTATTAACTTTATTTATTGTAACTGTAATTATTTTTGTGCACAACCCGCAGGCATTGCCACTTTCATTTCACTGCACATCGAGTATGTGTATGTGACAAATAAATTTGACTTGACTTGACTTGACTTGACTTGACAAAGCCAACACTACTTCACCAACACTACTTCTTTTGATCTGCCCTCTACTCTTTGAGTTGACAGACTGCTTGTTGATACCCATTTCTTCATAAGCAGCATTTTTTTCCCAATTCAACATGAAAACAAAAACTTACATAGTCGTAGAATTATAGATCACAGAAACAAACTTTCAGTCCAACTCGTCCATGCCACCCAATGCGCTTACCTAAGCTAGTCCCATTTTTTACATTTGTCTGCATTTTCCCCATATCCCTCTGAACCTTTCCTATCCATTTGCCAGTCCAAATTTCTACAAAGCATTGTAATTGTCTGAATTAAATTCCACCTTGGCCCATTGGCCCAGTTGATCAAGATCTCATTGCAATCTTCTAATAACCTTTTCATTGTCCACAATACCACCAATTTTGGTGAAGACACAAGTGACTGCAGATGCTGGAATCTTGAGCAAAACACAAAATGCTTGAGGAACTCAGCAGTTCAGGCAGCAGTTGGGCAGGGAATGGGCTGGGAACATTTTGAGTAGAGGCCCTTCTTCAGACTGGGTTAGAGTTTGAAGAAGGGTCCTGACCCAAAACCTCGCCAGTCCATTCCTTCCCCAGATGTTGCCTGACTGGCTAAGTTCTCCAGCACTCTCCCAGCAATTTTAGTCCCATCCACCAATTCACTAACCATACCACCTACATTCACATCCAAATTGTTAATATAAATAATGAACAACAGTAGACCTAGCATCAATCGCTGTGGTCGAGCCTTCTGTCTGAAAAAAAACAACCCTCCACTGTCATCCTCTGTCTCTTACCTTCAAGCCAATTTAGTATACAATTGGCTAGATCACTTGTGGTCTATTCTTCTGGACTAACTCACCATGCAGTACTTTGTCAAAGGCCTTACTTAAAGTCCACGTAGACAATGTCTGCTGCACTCACCTCATCTATCTTCATGGACATATTATGAAAAAACTTAATAAAACTCATGAGACACGACTTCCCACTAATAAAACCATGCTGATTATCTCCAATCAGTCCTTGCCTTTCCAAATGCAGCTAACCAAATAGCTAATCATGTAGCATTCCCAATAACTATTCCGACAACCTACTCCAGTGGGACTGAGGAGAGGCAGGATAATTGATTCTGGAGCAACAAAGCAATAAGTGAGGGTCCCATTAGTGGACTGAGGTACGCATAGTCAGGTAATATTAGATAGATTCAGTCCTTCCAATGCGCTCAGCTTTGGTGAGATGCTTGCACTATTCACTTTAGGAAGAATGCCATAACTTATAAGTTAGTGTAGCGGCAACTTAGTCC
This sequence comes from Rhinoraja longicauda, assembly GCF_053455715.1. Taxonomy (NCBI): domain Eukaryota; kingdom Metazoa; phylum Chordata; class Chondrichthyes; order Rajiformes; family Arhynchobatidae; genus Rhinoraja; species Rhinoraja longicauda. The sequence goes on along the minus strand of NC_135957.1, from coordinate 44,971,913 downwards.
TTCCCTATAAAGTCCTTAAGCTTACCTTTGACGAAGGAGGGGAGCGATGGTTCTTGACGCAAATAACAACAGAGAGATCTTCACGACGTTGTAGTTAGTCGTTTATTGAAGCAAAGTACAAACAGATTAGTATATCTCCTGTCGTTAACTTGTTTGTTTGACTTGTTTGGTAAGAACTTAGTATCTCACTGTCACTCCTTCATATCCTGTTACTGGCTTACTAAATCCTATGTTCAGCAGACTCCTCATTGTTACTTGTGTGGCCTGCTGAACCTCATTTCAGCAGGCTCCTGTTATCACACTGAAGTATTACGTCAGTGTTGGGCAAATTATACTCATAATTCTTACCCTTCCCATGGCTCTTCCCAGTCTATATACGTAAGACTAGTATTATCTCACGACAACCCCTTGGTGTCCAAAAATAATAAAGCAGGATACAAAGAATATAATAAGATAGCTAATAAACACAAAATGGCTCCTACACACCGGCCCCTAATTGTTCTAAGTATATAACAAAACAATTACAAATAAACATTAAAAGGAGCCATAAAAACATACATAATCAAAAAAGCATGCACTATATATTGGCATCTAATCTACTATATTGATTCTTCAATCCGCCAGTATTTGCTGTACTCAAGTTTCAGCTTCCAGAAGCAAACATAGCTTCGTAATCAGTCTTTCCAAGATGTTGCTCTTAGTCTGAAGTCGAACAGTATGCACAAAACCTTGTGCATCTGGTATAGCCTCCAATATTCTGCCCATTGGACAGGATATTCTTCATTCTTCTTCTCTTCCAGCTTAAGAAGAGGTCTGCTGTCAGTCCTCGTGATGCTTCACCTGCAGGATTTTTCTTTGTGCTAACATATCTCCATTGTGATACATCAGTAGCATCCCTTATGAAAGAGATGCTGTTTGTTACAAATGTTTGAAAGCATTTGGTTTCGTTGTTGTGGTACTTAAGCACCGTTGTGCTATCAGTCCAGAAGACGGATTTGTCCAGTTGAAGCTGTAATTCTTTTCACAGCATTGTGTCAACTCTGGATTTTCCCATTATGAAGTCGTGATTGTATTGCTTGACCAGAAGCTCCTCTTGGCTTGCAATGGATATTCGATTGGCAGCAGCAGCAGGGCATCCATTTCCATCCCTGCTGTCGTGGTCTTTTCTCAGGAGACCCTAGATGTCCATCCCAGTAGAGTTTTCATAGCGTATGGTCCAACACCTTGGCTGTTGACCAGCTCCCGAGGTTCCAATACCTTTGAAGCATTTGCCCCGATGACTAAGTCAATGCCAGAGTCAATTTCAGGCATCTTGACATTCTTCAAGTAAGGCCATTGCTTCAGGTCTTCTAGTCTGGGATTGTTTAACTGAGAAACATTGTTCGTCTTATGTGTAAACACATTAGATAGTTGAAAAAACCCATCTTTATCCAGGCTAGATATTTCCAAACCTGAGATAAGACAACTGGTCACAGGCTTCACCTGATTCATGGTTACCAATGAGAATTTCGATCCTTGGTCCTGAAACGCTCAGCCTTCTCATCAAGCCTTCAGATCAGAAGGTAGATGAACTTCCAAGATCCAAAAAAGCATATGTCTGCAACACTGTACTCCCCTTGTGGTTCTTTACTTGTACTAGTATAATGGGGACGATGGAGGTTTCATCACCGGCCCCGATATGGTCACACGTCTGAGATGGAAGAGCAGTATCACCCGCAATTGTCTTTTCATTCTGCTTTTCCTTCTGTTCTGTACGTACTGGTTTCATTTCCTTGTCCTTTTGTTCAATATGAAGTATTTCAGGATGATCTTCTTGCACCTGTGATTCTACAGCTTCTGTAGTCGCTGCAAAACTGCTTTTGGCTGTTTGTGGCCTTTCTCTTGCCTTAGCAAATGTAGGGCCTTTGACAGTTCCTCTTTTCAAATAGGAGTTCATCCCATCAGCCACTGTTGAGCTGTATCTTGATTTCCTAGCATTAAGTACATTGAGTCTTGTCTTGGCTGCTGCCATTGCAGCAACTAGTTCCAATCGTTCCAATCATCTTCTCAGCTGTTCCTTCATGCTCTTCCAATCTTCCTCCACTTCTAATTGTCTTCTCTTCCTATCGAGCTCCTCTTCCGATTCCTGTGCCTCAATCTCATGCCTGTCTTCCATGAAGGCAGCCTGTTCTGCAAGAACGTCCAGGAATGCCTTTGCCTTCGTACGAGCAGAATGCGTCCAAGATGCACGAGATGAAGAACTAGATTTGAAGATCAATTTAGAGTTTGCGATATTTGAAGCACTGCCTTCAGGTCCAATGATATCTAAGTTTACACAACTCTGTTGTATAACACTCAGCAATGGAGTGTGTCGTTTGATGACCATCCTTAGTACCTTGTGTAAACCCGATAAAAGTTTCCACTGTTTGGTGAATCCACTGATTTTGCTTTTCAAGCTCATTTCCAGGCAGTGGTAACTTTACCAGTGCTTCCTTGGTTAATTGAATCAGGTTAGATAGTACTCCATTTACATTTTCACCTGATTCCATGTTCTCTTTTATCATTTCAATTAACTTGGTAGCTTGTTTATATCTTGAGCTTTTCTGTTTTTCTTCCTTTTCTTCAATCTCACGCTGCCTTTTCAAGGTTGCAACCCACTTCGAGACGTAAGAGAACTTTGAAGTTTCACCTATCGAAGAAAAAACATTTTCCCTTTGGGAATCCATTCCAATGGCGCCACCTGCTGGCCAAACATCAGATTTACGTACAAGCATATTTGTACGTCAATATCCCTTGAAGACGTATGGACGCAAAACCGTATCTTTAAAGGAATTCAAAACAAGCTGATAACTTGCGAGTCTCAAGGTCATTTCTTTGTTCTCAGCATTCCATTTCAGCGGCTGTTCAAAACAGCTTCTGATCCAGCAGCTTTTCAATAAAACTTAATGCTGAACTTACAATTCCTGCGTGAACGCTACAATTTATGCGCGAAGGCTTTCAAAGTTTTCAATCTCCGTTAGACAGATCAGCGCAGGTAATGGCCCTGTCAGTCAGTTTCACAATTAAAGTTTTTGCAATAAAACAATCCTTTGTTCCATGCAGTCGATACACAAGCTCCAGCCCCATTCCTAGAGCCAGTTCCTTTTAAATGACTCTTTAGAGACAGGTTACCTTATCTTCTCACCGATGATAGTTCTTGATCTATTCACTCCGGCTGAGGAAGCTCATATCAATAGCAATAAATAGCTCCAGTTCAGCTAAGTTCTTACAATGTAGCGGCAACTTAGTCCTTCCCAATAAAGCCCTTAAGCTTACAGTTGACTAAGATGGTTCTTGACGCAAATAACAACAACAGAGAGATCTTCACGACGTTGCAATTAGTTAGTCGTTTATTGAAGCAAAATACAAACAGATTAGTATATCTCCTGTCGTTAACTTGTTTGTTTGACTTGTTTAGTACGAAAGTATCTCACCGTCACTCCTTCATATCCTGTTACTGACTTACTAAACGCTATGTTTAGCAGGCTAGGCGTGTCTTGTATGCTCCGCCAAATCCCTTTGTTCAGCAGACTCCTCGTTGTTACTTGTATGGCCTGCTGAACCCCATGTCAGCAGGCTCCTGTTGTCACACTGAAGCATTATGTCAGTACTAGGCAAATTATACTCATAATTCTTACCCCTCCCATGGCTCCTCCCAGTCCATATGAATAAGACTAGTATTATCTCACGACAACCCCCGGTGTCCGAAAATAATAGAGCAGGATACAAAGAATATAATAAAATGTTAAGATAGCTAATAAACACAAAAAGGCTCCTACAGTTAGTATGGTTGAATTGTTTAAGTAATTTAACGCCCACATCTGAAATGCTCATAAGAATTATATTTAGGATGGAGCAAATGCTATAATGCTTGATGCTATAATTCATTCAAATGAATTCAGTATTTCCAGCGTTGTAATAGTTGAAATTCTGAATCACCACTATCCTGGTTTCATATATTTAATCATGTTACTTGAAAAAGCATAATCTTCCAAAGCTTTGGAACTAATTAGGGATTTCTTTTAAAGAGTTCTCCTTCTAGGTCATATGGTTGTACAAACCCTTGAAGGTGGTGGCTATTTTGGTCTCTGGTAGTTTCATTAACATTTACGTGGAGCTCAGAGAAGCAGTAAGCAGAAGGGAAAGACAGTTTAAAAAGCGCGCCAAGACCCAGGTTCAGGTAATTTACTAATCAATTTAATAATCAGCCCTAAAGTAGTTGATTAGGTAACAGATAAAGAAGTGCAGATGAAGCAGAGTGGTTTTGTTGAGGTGAAGTGCCTTGGGAGGTAAAGTGTGAGTCTTTGGCTTAAGAGTCATCGGTGAGGAGACTACACTTGGTTGAAATTTGATTTTGTCACTGAAGAAATGGCAGGCAAGTTGGTGCAGTGTGTTTCCTGCAGGATGTAGGAAGCCAGGGACACTGCTAGAGCTTCTGGAAACTACACCTGCAAGAATTGTGTCCAGGTGCACCTCCTGAATGAACGTGTTGGGGAACTGGAGAAGAAGCTGGATGACCTAAGGACCATCATGGAAAACGATAGTTTCCTGGACAGGACCTACAGTGAGGTTGTCACTCCAAGGATTCAGGAAGAGCGAAGATGGGTGACTGTGAGAAAGGGGAGTAAACGTGGAGTGTAGGAGACCCCTGTGGCTGTGCCTAATGAAAACAGTCACACTCTCTTGGGAGCTGTCGGGGCAGAAAACTTGCAAATTTGCAGATGATACTAAGCTGGGGGGTAGTGTGAATAGTGAGGAAGATGCAATAAGGCTGCAGGGTGACTTGGACAGGTTGTGTGAGTGGGCGGATACATGGCAGATGCAGTTTAATGTAGATAAATGTGAGGTTATTCACTTTGGAAGTAAGAATAGAAAGGCAGATTATTATCTGAATGGTGTCAAGTTAGGAAGAGGGGATGTTCAACGAGATCTGGGTGTCCTAGTGCATCAGTCACTGAAAGGAAGCATGCAGGTACAGCAGGCAGTGAAGAAAGCCAATGGAATGTTGGCCTTCATAACAAGAGGAGTTGAGTATAGGAGCAAAGAGGTCCTTCTAAAGTTGTACCGGGCCCTGGTGAGACCGCACCTGGAGTACTGTGTGCAGTTTTGGTCTCCAAATTTGAGGAAGGATATTCTTGCTATTGAGGGCGTGCAGCATAGGTTCACTAGGTTAATTCCCGGAATGGCGGGACTGTCGTATGTTGAAAGGCTGGAGCAATTAGGCTTGTATACACTGGAATTTAGAAGGATGAGGGGGGATCATTGAAACATATAAGATAATTAGGGGATTGGACACATTAGAGGCAGGAAACATGTTCCCAATGTTGGGGGAGTCCAGAACAAGGGGCCACAGTTTAAGAATAAGGGGTAGGCCATTTAGAACGGAGATGAGGAAGAACTTTTTCAGTCAGAGAGTGGTGAAGGTGTGGAATTCTCTGCCTCAGAAGGCAGTGGAGGCCAGTTCGTTGGATGCTTTCAAGAGAGAGCTGGATAGAGCTCTTAAGGATAGCGGAGTGAGGGGGTATGGGGAGAAGGCAGGAACGGGGTACTGATTGAGAGTGATCAGCCATGATCGCATTGAATGGCGGTGCTGGCTCGAAGGGCTGAATGGCCTACTCCTGCACCTATTGTCTATAAAACGTTTCCAGTCCGAGCGGCGGACAGGTCGGTGGCTCCAATCCTGGCAATGAGATTCGACGGCGAGACCGACGTCGGGCAGAGCCACAGTGCTGGGTGACTCCATTTTTCGATGTGCGGACAGGAGATTCTGTGGCGGCAGGCGAGACTTGAGGATGGTCTGTTGCCTCCCTGGTGCCAGGGTTCAAGATGTCACAGACCGACCAGAACATCCTCGAGAGGGAAGGTGAACAACCGGAAGTAGTTGTGTACTTGGGCACAAATAACATCAGGAAGAAGAGGCAGAAGGTTCTGCAACGTGAGTTTAGAGAGTTAGGAAGAAGACTTACTAGCAGGACTTCTAGGGTGGTTATCTCTGGATTGCTTCCTGTACCTCGTGCTGGTCAGGGCAGGAACAGGGAGATAGGGGATATGAATGTATGGCTGGGGGGCTGGTGCAGGGCGCAGGGATTTAGATTTATAGACCACTGGGATCTCTTCTGGGGTCGGGGTGACCTGTACAAATGGGACGGGTTACACCTTAACTAGAGGGGGACCAAAGTTCTGGCAGGCAAGTTTGCTAGTGCTACACGTGTGGGTTTAAACTAAATAGCGAGGGGAAGTGAATACAGGAAAAGTTGTAAAAGACTCCTGAATTAATGGGAAGGAAAGTTTGAGATGAATACCGAAGTTAAAGCGTTGTATTTGAATGCGCGAAGTATAAAAAAATAAAGTGGATGAGCTTAGAAACATAGAAAATAGGTGCAGGAGGAACCATTTGATCCTTCGAGCCAGCTCCGCCATTCATTGTGATCATGGCTGATCATCTACAATCAGTAACAGGTGCCTGCCTTCTCCCCATATACCTTGATTTCACTAGCTCCGAGAGCTCTATCTAACTCTCTTTTAAATTCATCCAGTGAATTGGCCACCACTGCCTTCTGTGACAGAGAATTCCACAAATTCACAACTCACAGGTGAAAAAGTTTCTTCTCACTTCAGTTTTAAATGGCCTCCCCTTTATTCTTAGACTGTGTCCCCTGGTTCTGGACTCCCCCAACATTGGGAACATTTTTCCTGCATCTAGCTTGTCTAGTCCTTTAAGATCCCCTCTCATCCTTCTAAACTCCAGTGATTCAAGCCTAGTCTTTCCAATCTTTCCTCATATGACAGTCCCTCCATCCCAGGGATTAACCTCATGAACCTAAGCTGCACTGCCTCAATAGCAAGGACGTCCTTCCTCAAATTAGGAAACCAAAACTGCACACAATACTCCAGATGTGGTCTCACCAGGGCCCTATACAACTGCAGAAGGACTTCTTTGCTCCTGTACTCAAATCCTCTCGTTATGAAGGCCAACATGCCATTAGCTTTCATTACTGCCCGCTGTACCTGCACGCTTACTTTCAGTGACTGGTGTACAAGGTCACCAAGATCTCGTTGCACTTCCCCTTTACCTAATCTGACACCATTGAGATAATAATCTGCCTCCTTGTTTTTGCCGTCAAAGTGGATAACCTCACATTTATCTACATTATACTGCATCTACCATGCATCTGCCCACTCACTCAACTGTCCAAGTCACCCTGTAACCTCCTAACATCCTCTTTGCAGTTCACACTGCCATCCAGCTTAGTGTCATCTGCAAACTTGCTAGTGTTACTTCTAATTCCATCATCCAAATCATTAATATATATTGCAAATAGTTGCAGTCCCAGCACCGAGCCTTGCGGCACTCCATTCTCCACTGCCTGCCATTCTGAAAAGGACCCGTTTATTCCTACTCTTTGCTTCCTGTCTGCCAACCAATTCTCTATCCATTTCAATACCCTACCCTCAATACCATGTGCTCTAATTTTGCTCACCAACCTCCCGTGTGGTACCTTATTAAAGGCTTTCTGAAAGTCTAGATACGTTACATCCACTGGCTCTCCTTCATCCATTTTACTTGTCACATCCTCAAAAAATTCCAGAAGATTAGTCAAGCAGAATTTCCCCTTCCTAAATCCATGCTGACTTGGATCAATCCTTTTACCACTATCCAAATGCGCCGTTATTACCTCTTTAATAATTGACTCCAGCATCTTCCCCACCTCCGATGTCGGGCTAACAGGTCTATGATTCCCCGTTTTCTCTCTCGCTCCTTTCTTGAAAAGTGGGATAACATTAACTACCCTCCAATTCACTGATCCTGAATCTATTGAACATTGGAAAATGATCACCAATGTGTCCACGATTTCTTGAGCCACCTCCTTGAGTACCCTGGGATGCAGACCATCAGGCCCCAGGGATTTATCAGCCTTCTGTCCCATCAGTCTACCCAATACTATTTCTCGCCAAATGCAAATTTCTTTCAGGTCCTCTGTCTCCCTTAATCCTCTGTCCACTAGTACATCTGGGAGATTGTTTGTGTCTTCCTTAGTAAAGACAGATTCGAAGTACCTGTTCATCTCTTCCGCCATTTACTTGTTACCCATAATAATTTCACCCGTTTCTGCCTTCAAGGTACCCACATTTGTCTTTACTAATATTTTTCTCTTAACATGCATATAAAGAAGCTTTTACTGTCCTTTATATTCTTGGCTAGCTTCGCTTCGTACCTCATCTTTTCAGCCCGTATTGCCCTTTTTGCTATCTTCTGTTGTCCTTTGAAAGTTGCCCACTCCTCTGGCTTTCTGCTACTCTTTGCTATCTTATACATCTTTTCTTTTAGTTTTATTCCATCTCTAACTTCCCTTGTCAGCCACGGTTGCCTCTTACTCCCCTTAGAATCTTTCTTCCTCTTTGGAATGAAATAATCCTGCATCTTCTGCAGTTATGCCCAGGGATTCCTGCCATTGCTGTTCCACCGTTATTCCTGCTAGGATCCTTTTCCATTCGACTTTGGCCAGCTCCTCTCTCATGCCTTCATAGTCCCCTTTGTTCAACTGCAACACTGATATTCCTGGTTTAACCTTCTCCCTCTCAAATTACAGATTAAACTAATCATATTATGGTCACTAACTCCAAGCGGTTCCTTTACCTTGAGTTCCCTTATTAAATCTGGTTCATTGGACAACACTAAATCCAGAATTGCCTTCTCTCTGGTTGGCTCTAGTACAAGCTGCTCTAATAATCCATCTCGGAGGCACTCTACAAATTCCCTTCTTGGGGTGCAGAACCAACCTGATTTTCCCAGTCTACCTGCATGTTGAATCCCCCATAACTACAATGGCATTACCTTTGTTACATGCCAATTTTAACTCCTGCTGCAACTTATACCCTATATCTAGGCTACTGTTTGGGGGTCTGTAGATAACTCCCATTAGTGTCTTCTTACCTTTACAATTCCTCAACTCTATCAATTTTGCTAATGTTACTTTTAATCCCTTCATCTAAGTCATTAATGTATATTGTAAATAGCTGCGGTCTCAGCACCGAGCCTTGCGGTACCCCACTAGTCACTGCTTGCCATTCTGAAAGGGACCCGTTAATCCCAACTCTTTGTTTCCTGTCTGCCAACCAATTTTCTGTCCATGTCAGTACCCTACCCCCAATACCTTGTGCTCTAATTTTACCCACTAATTTCCTATATAGGACCTTATCAAAGGCTTTCTAAAAGTCCAGGTACACTGCATCCACTGGCTCTCCTTTGTCCATTTTCCTAGTTACATCCTTAAAAAATGTCAGAAGATTAGTCAAGCGTGATTTCCCCTTCGTAATGATCACAATGATCAGCCATGATCACAATGAATGGTGGTGCTGGCTCGAAGGGCCGAATGGCCTCCTCCTGCACCTATTTTCTATGTCTTCTATGTCTATGTAAATCCATGCTGACTCGGAACGATCCTGTTACTGCTATCCAAATGTTCTGCAATTTCATCTTTTATAATTGACTGGGGCAGGTAATGTGATGTCTGCACTTTGGAAGCTTTCGGCTGAGGTTAGCCTTGCTAAAATCTCCCAAAACAATGTCCATGGAAGTCACTCTACTCTCATTACCTGGTCAGCAAGTTGCGTTTGCGCTTCACGTACACAGGCTTGGGAGGGGGGGGATATGTAAACTCCAGCAAGAATAAAAGAGGTAAATTCCCTCGGAAAATAAAAGGGTTTGCAATTTATAAAAAAAGATTCCAGATTAGGTGAACAGAAGTTAGACAGTACTGTGATGTCACTGCAACAGCCCTGGTTAACATAGAAGCATATTCCACCGCCTCTTGATTTCCTTCGCGATCTGCTCTGTGTAGTTGAATGCCAGCCAGTTGCAGCGAATTGTCCGGGGTCGACACACAGCCAGGTCTCGGTGAAGCACAGGGCAGCAACTCAAGAGAAGGCCTTGTTTGTTTGGCACAGGAGTTTCAGTTCGTCCACTTTGTTGTTGAGAGAACGTAGATTTGCAAGGAATATACTTGGGTGCGGTGTGAGTAATCCTCGTTGCCAGAATTGGGCGAGTGCTCCAGAGCGCTTCCCACGGGTCTTCCTCCGTCTCAAGACCTTGAACACAGGCACAGCCCCGCCGACAAGTATGTCCAAATAATCCAGCGAGTGAGAGAAACCCGGAACAATGTTTGGAGGTGCTGTATATCTGATGTTTAGGAAAAAAACTGCAGATACTGGTTTAAATCGAAGGTAGACACAAAATGCTGGAGTAACTCAGCGGGTCAGGCAGCATCTTGGGAGAGAAGGAATGGGTGACGTTTCGGGTCAAGACCCTTCTTCAGACTGATGTTCTCTCCCTATCTGATGTTAATGAGTACCTCTCTCATGAAAGTGATCTTTGTGGGATTTTCACAGACGACACAAACACAGACAAAACAGGAAGGAGCAGTACACCGTGGCAGCCATCATCGGCGCCAGTAAAATTCCTCTCCTATTACCATTAAAATGACATTCGAATAATAGCATTTGTGACCAAAATCAATGTTTTTTTCTTTTGGTTCATTCAGTGAACATTCTCATTCTCTGTACCCCTATTTCTATAGCAGCCACAGCAAGAATCAAATTTTCATTGCCTACCAGCAGTAAAGTCCTGAGTTTACACATCCCTTTACTCCACCCTGTCACACCCTCTGCTGGAAATGCTGGTTTTAAACTGACCCAATCTCCAGTGTGTTGGCCTCCCCGTTTGCTGATCTAAGGCAAGCTTCTTTTTCTCATTTTTAATCTCTTAACCCCCATTCCCATACTACTTCACCCACCTCACCTTTCAGATCCCACCTCTTTTTCCTCCAAGTCCAAACCAACAGACATTGAAGCGACAACTCTTGACAATTAATCCAGGTTTGTACCAAACTTCCATTTCATATTCTCTTCTGCATTTCTCCCAAACATTTCATTGTCATAATGCCTCTAAATGCCAACAATAGCAATCCATTTCATTTCAGTTGTACCAATTTGTTTTGGATCAAGTTACTTAGAATAATTATTTGCTGCCCTCAGGTGGCATTATTTTGCAATACCGATAAAGAAAGGGATCTAAATACCATTATCACCAAGGGGGACTGCAATGTGGATTAATCTATATTTCTAATGCACACAGCACAGCTATTTTGAGCTTCATTGTCATTAATCTTTGTCTGCAGCTCTACACCCTTGTCTGAAACACATTTATATGTTTGTTAAAAAACAATCCTTTATAATTCCCTCCAATAAAATAACTGGTTCATTATAACAGTGAAAAAAGATTATATCATTGTTCTCCATAAGAATTAAATGTTAACCAGAATTAATTTTGCTGCACACATACCTTTTAAAAGTTTCATTTTATACAGGTGTAGGGATTGTGGGTGTGGCAAACTGTAGACAACAACCTTTCCAGAGGAAAATGCAGCTGCTATGATCCCAAGTCTCGTCATCTGTGGATGCTGTAAAAAGAAAAATGAAATTTTATTACCTGACTTTATTTCTTTTTAACCTGTGACTCTGTGGTAAATCTCTTGCTACTGAGCACAAAAGTTGTAGTTTCAAGCAATACTTCAGAGATATGAGTAATGCCAATGCTTTTGTGCACTATTGAGGCAGTGTTGCTTTTTGATAAATTATTTAAACGGAGGGCATGTCCTCGGATTCAAATGGGTAAAAAAAGATTTAACAGAACTATTCCAAGAGCACATGCATTCTCCGGGTGGCAAATAATAATCCTACATCAATATCAGTAACATAAATTAACAAATAATTTATGTGTTGCTGTCTGTGGAAATTTGTTGACTATTGTCCTTCCCAACATTACAAAAGTAGCCACTCCTTTAAAATGAGTTAATTGACTCTGAAAGGCTCCATGGAAGTTATTTCTTATTATCATGCTTATTGTGCAGCTCATACAAATACAAATCCCAGTCTTTTGTGTTTACACCATTTTCTGGACAATCTTGAAACAGATAGAACTCTTAACAGCCTCAAAGTAAATAAAATCAGGGACAGGCCAGTGGTGGGTTTTCGAATTTCACCCCTGTTACACCAGTTTAGTCAGAAATGGGCATAACAAAGGAATGTGTTATAGTGATTATGAATAAGAGGCTCCTCACGGTATTAAAGGTTCCTTACTCTATATTGTAAAATTGAAAATGTTTTCCCCACAGTCCTAAACTGGCAAGAACAATTTATCACTGATTTCCAAAGGACATACACACATATCGGCACACATACATTCTTTCTCTGCACCACTTCTCCATGCTCTCTGCACAAATGCTAAACCACAAGCTTTAAAAACAATACTCCTTCCTTCAAACTCTTCAGCACTCAAAATTTGAATATGATACCCCTTGGAAGACATGAACACAAATCTTTCTTAATGCAAGATAATGTTGGCATGCACTTTACAAATATGTCAGATAAAATGGTCCTCGTAGTCAACATACTTTATGCACAACCTCTGTCAACATGTCTTTGCCTCTGCCAGGTCTGTACCTTTATCAACTCCACTTTGCTAGCTGAAATGGTTCCAGCTCACATCAAGAGATTGCATGTTTGCCCTCAAGGCAAAGAGTTGTTTAGTCATTCACTGGAGGCAGATGGTGGTCTCCTCAATGTAGCATATTGTTGCACATGTCCTTCAAAGGGGCCATAAGATATGTTTCGAATACAGTGCCATAAAAGGTAATATAGATGCAAATTGAGCTGCAACAATGTTCTTTGTTTTGATACCATTAATATTCTTAATCAAATGGCCAGAGCTGTGAAGCTGAATTGCAGCAAGGTAATGAGACTGACTCAGAAGAAGATGAGATTGTATCAGGAAGAAAATGGATGGGTGAGGTATAGTTGGTGAGAACCGGTGGCAAGGATGCTCTTTTTCCATTTACTTCCCAATTGGAAGCAATGACTAGTCTTTCAATGTAGCAAGGATATCCACATTCTTTAACAAATCTGAAAACATCCTGCAGAATCTGTTCTAAATGGTCCAGGCATTGAACATGTTGTTGGGGGCTAAATAAGATGTGCAAAATGATATTTCAGGTGGCATCATAATTTTCATTATAGGAATATTCTGAACAGGAATTGTTACTAAATTCAAGATATTCAAGCAGACAAGTGTAATTTAATGTAACAGAACAGTTGCAGGATGAATGAAATGTAATAGTTACAAGAGTAGGCACAGACAAGAATGACATACTGCTTGTGATTGCAAGTAAAACTTGTATTCGGCGGCCAGCATTCCCAAGCATGCATCATTTTTTTCCCGATGTTACGTTTAAACTTTGCTAAATTCGGATTATATTTGAAATGTTTCGATGAGCATTTGGGTAGAGCACAAAGCTGATTTTTCCTTAAAACTAGTTCAAAATTCAATATATAACCTTGTTAAAATTGTTGATCAACACCATCTTCACAAAACGTTAAAGTAAGTTTACATAAATTTTAATTGAGCAAATTAATTACCTTTCTAGTGGTTTCTGGCAGTTCCCATGCCCCACTGGGGCACCACTTCATATCCCAGATACATCCATGGTCTGTTGCAATACCATAAGCTAAAGCAGCATTCATTTGTGGGCTATAAAATAAGTTACAAAATATTTCATTTTTCTTCCAAATACATAATAAGTTCAATACCCTGTATTCTCGGCATGAATGTCTAGAGCAAGTTTTATTCTGTTGATGATTCAATGGTCCTTACACAGTTAATTGGTCCCACAAAACCAGGTTCAAAATCTTTTCAACTCCAAAAGTTACCATGGTGGTTTGCTTTTAAATTTTTTTTTAAAAAATCTGCAGATCAAATAAAGTTTGCCTTTCTAGCAGACCCCTGTTTCTCCATTCAAGAAGTGAATCTAATTGATTTTAACTGTCTGGAATGTGAGACAAGAATGATGATGAAATAATGAGCTCTTGAGGTCATTAGAATAAATTGGATACTGATTTCCATTTTCTACAAACGTTTAATACAAAGTTGAGCATTTAATGCTGAATTGTCCAGAAATTTTGCATTGCCAATGTTTCAAAGGTTTTCCATTAAAGTCATAAAAGGTGTTAAGTTGTGGTACTCACCCACAAAACACTCAATAAAATTACTGGAGATCTCCTTCATTGAACTATATCATAAAGGATTTCCAATAAACCATGTTAAAACTTATGTGGACGAATAAAAGGTACATACATGAAGGGCAAATCATTTACCACTGAGTGCAATGTCTAGGCCACTGTTGACTGCTAATGTTTCATAATATTTCACACAGATTATAATCAGTATTTATTAACATGAAAGAATGGTGTTTCCTCAACCTCTCTTTATCAACAAAACCAAGGAACTAATCATTGACTCCAGAAATTGGAAGTCTGGAGACCATGTGCTAGTTTCCCTCGGTGGGTTGGCAGTGGAGAGTTTGCAGCTTCAAATTCCTGGAAGTTAACACTTCAGATCACTTGTCCTGATATAATCGCAAAGAAGGCACACCAGCACTTCTACTTTCTGAAAAGTTTAAAGAGATTTTGCAGGTCACCAATTATCCTCACAAACATTTACAGATGCACTAAAGAAAGTATCCTGACTGGTTGTCTCGTGGTGTCTGAAACAGCAATTCCAATGCACGGGAACACAAGAGGCTGTAGAGAGTGGGAGACGTCACATCACGGACGCAATTCTTTCCACCATTGAAAGCATCTATATGAGGTGCTGCCTCAAGAAAGTGGCATCTATCATCAAGGTTCCCACCATCTGGGACATGCCCTCTTCTTGTACTACTCTTAGGGAATAGGTACAGAAGCTTGAAATCCCATATCACCAGGTTCGGGAACAGCTACTTTGCTACAACTATCAGATTCATGAACAAACCTGCACAACCCTAATTCTCCCTCAGCAATGGAACACTACATACCATCTCTTGTACTATCATGGACTTGCTTTCAAATTGTGTATTCTTGCACATGTCTTATTTCTTGTACATTCTTTTTTCTTTTCACTGTCTTGTAGAATATATGTGTAATTCATATGTAATTTATGTTTTGTGCATTGTCTAAATCTATGTGCCCATGCTACTGCAAGCAAGACTTTTCTTGTATCTGCACCTCACCATATATATGCACATCACAATACACTCGACTTGTTTTACCTTGAGGTTCACCATTCACTACACTGACAATATGACAACAAAATATGACAACGGGCTAAAGACATCCTGCAAAATGTCAGCAGCAGTTTACTGTTGTTAAGGCCTGAGATATAGTATTGCTCCATCTCAAATAGATCATACTATTGCAAGATTTTCATTAGATTTGTGCATATGACAATAAGCTTGACTTGGAGTGAAGCAGGTTAGATCAGGACAAAGGGCAGGATGCCGTGACAACCAGCACAAAGAATCTCATTGTGATATGTCACATCTACATCCAGGAATATCTAGGAACAGATATTCAAATTCTACAACGGCCATCAGGGGTTTGAAATACAGGTTTGTTCTGCTACTGCACAGTACCTGTGCTCCTAAAAAAAACGTAAGAGAAAATAGTGCTCTAAAAGCAACTGTGTGAATGGAAAAAAAGGAGTTTGGCCCTCAAGGTTCAGGCAAAAATAACAAACTTATTTTTCCTCATAGGATTTTCAAAAATAAACATCTTTTAAAATAGTTCTACGTTTAATTTATTTATGCTATTACTAAAGGCTGTATAAAGTATGTTGTATAGAGTATCATTGAATGGGTATCGATAGAACCGATTACCTATTAATTTTCAGTAGCCTCCCGCATTGAAATTAGCAGCTACTTTCTTAAGAGACAATGGTGCTTGATTACTGTGGGGGGCTTACGTAAATAGTTATTTTTTCTAAGATTCCTTCCCCCCTCCCCCTCCAAGACGAGTACCCAATTTAAATCCTGTTGCCACCAATTCCCCATGCGTAATACAAATAGTGTTCCCCAATTCATTACTCGTGTTATATCCAATTCATTTAATGTAAAACACATTATACCAGCACTGCTTGCACAATTATTTTGGGATTGGCCATTCAGGACAGAGATGAGATTACTTCACACAAAGAGCAATGAAGCATTTGATGTCTTTATCAAGACATGGTTATAGAAGCTTAGTCAAGAAAGAGATTGATATATTGAACATTAAGGCAATCAAAGAAAATGGGGCCAAGGTAACAGATCAGGCATGATCATATTGAAGGGCAGAGCAGGCATGAGGGATTTAATGGGATATTTCTTCATATTTTTCTTATAGAGAAATAGGTGCAGGAGTAGGCCATTCGGCCCTTCGAGCCAGCACCGCCATTCAATATGATCATGGCTGATCATCTAAAATCAGTACCCCGTTCCTGCTTTTTCCCCATATCCCTTGATTCCTTTAGCCGCAAGAGCTAAATCTAACTCTCTCTTGAAAACATCCAGTGAATTGGCCTCCAGTGAATTGGCCTCCACTGCCTTCTGTGGCAGAGAATTCCACAGATTCACAACTCTCTGGGTGAAAAAGTTTTTCCTCATCACAGTCCTAAATGGCCTAACCCCTATTCTTAAACTGTGACCCATGGTTCTGGACTCACCCAACACGGAACATTTTTCCTGCATCTAGCTTGTCCAGTCCTTTAAGAATTTTCTGTTTCTATATATATATTCTACATATGCTTATATGTTATAATTAAACAACCTTAGAACGAAAAAGCTAGTAACATTAATGGTGCCTATGAAACTAAAATCTTGTCGAAAACCAGTGAAAAAGTGCAAATCAATAAGCAATTTCTTGGTTCTCCATTTCACAATGGGCGGTCATCTTCTGAAAATTGCTGTTTTTCTGGCTGATTGAGACCCTAGAAACAATGTGCTATTATACTCATTTGAAACACAAAATCAGAGTAAATTGTAACAACTGACTTTTCTACTTAATTCTGACAGCATTGTGGAAGCCTATAATTTCCGTTACAATTCCTTCTGGGTAGTGAGCAACCTGAGTCAACTTTTTGAATTTCTTTCAAAATTTGTTTTTTTAAGCTCCATTATTTCACCACAGCATGACCCTTCCACTTATCCTACATCATAGAAAATATGCAATCACCAATGATCTCTCACAATTTAAATTTCTGATAACCACTATCTATGTCATTATCTGATTCTTCTAGAGTTAGTTCACTAGTGAGAAATGCATCTAGTCCCTCAGACGGATCTAACCAACACCTTATCATTAAAAACAAAACTATTCAGGGTCTGGGCATCATTGGCAAGACCAACATTTACTGCCCTTCCCTAACTACTCATTGAAAAGGTGGTGGTGATAACATTTTCTGAGGTAATTTTTTTAATCGAGCTGGTTAAATATCAATTATTCTTCCTGAAAACAGGCTCATCAAATATTATTTAACAAATTACAACTTCACATGCAACTTTTACTTCCAATATTTTTGAGCTTTCCAATGGTTTTCAAAAGTGTTTAACCAACAGCTTTGGAGGAATCTTATATTTCAGTATGACAGGTAAATATTTAGAAAAATAAGTATTCTTGCAAAATCAAGAGCCAATGATAAGAAATTTAAAAACAAATTAGGAAGAATCTTGATTTTTTTCTCTCACTTAGATACTACTCACAATTTCATTGTCAGAAATTGAAGATACGTAACAAAACAAACCATTTTTCACATTGTTGCTTCCAAACAGAAGAATTCAAAGTATAACATTACTCTATTGCTTCCTGCTCACCAATGTTCTTGCTGGAGATCACCCAATTGCCATATCTGCAGCAATGTTGGCTCTACATGTTGGCACATCAGTTTATGTCTATCATCCATTCCTTTGTTGCAATAAATAGCAGCATACTGACAGGCAGCTGAACCTTCTGGGGCTGGGCACCATTCTAGACACCATATTGGGCCACCAACAAAGAAGTTTACATCCCAGCGTTCCTTGTGAGCTGGTAATGACTGAAATCTGCAAAATGAAATATATTTCCATAATAAGATAACTATAGAATTACAATCAAATCCTGTTGCTATCTTCTATTAGAAGCATACAATAACAATTTTGTTAATTTTATCTTAATTCAGACTAATTTATCAAGTTGAAAATACCTAGGAGCTTTAAATATTGAAAATTATACAAGAAGCACAATCAGACATTCCCTTCTGTAACAGAAACTATGTAGGAAGTAAGTTGCACCATTTTCCTGAAAACGGCAACAATCCTTACTGAATTTATGGTGACAGACTAGTGGGCCTCCATCTCTCCCCAAGTCAACTTTATTTTGAGGGCTACTGCATAAAGGGCTACAGAAACCCTCAAACACCAAACAAATTAAGTGAATAGCTGGGAAATAGCTTGACATTCAAAACTATCATCCATACATATGATTCATGATAATTTCAATAAAGTTGTCATACTTAACATTAATTAGATTTTTTGTTGCCTTCAGTTAACTAGCAAATCAACATCATGAAAAATTAGGTTACCTGCTCAGGTTCTGAATCATGGAATCATCTCGAAGTCCCTCCCTTTTAATTTTAAAATACGGTGACTTTGTTTCACTTGGCATATATTTAAGCGATTCACTAAAGGAAAAAAAAAGACATGTTATAAATTGTGAGTAAACAGCCACTGAATACCTTTCATGCCACCTAGAGGACAAAATAGTAGTTGCAGAAATGACATTCCCATAGCCGAGATGTCCAAAACCAAGGATTACAATCTCAAAATAAACCATGAACTACCCAGAATTTCGAAGAGAAAGTTTCTTCACCTTCCTTATAATGAAGCTACCGCTGAAGACTTAACCACTGAGATCAATATATTTTTGGATATTAAGTGATATTAAGGGAATCAAGGGAAATGGGATTAGTGCAAGAAAGTGGCACTGAAGTAAAAGATCAACCATGTTCTTACGAAATGGCCTCTTAAATGTTCTTATGTACAACATTGGTCATGTGGGAAGTGGGGTGAGTGGTGGGGAGGGGAGGACATTGGTGTGTGGCATTGTCCACATGAATCATAAAGATGCAAGAATGACTCTCACCTAGATGAATATCCAAAAGGACCTGCAGTAACTCAGAAATGGACATTACCCTGTTTCACTTCAACAATAAATCGATGTACCTGACTGTTGCACCTTCTGGATTCTGGCATCAACCTTATCATGTGTTTTATTAGCACTTCTACTTTCTTTTTGTAACATTAAAACCAGAATTAAGGTCCTAAACAACAAAATGGCAAGTAACATTAACTGATAAATGGTATGCTTGAAAGAATGAATTGTATTTGACTAATCGCCCTTATTGCCTTCTTGTGAATAGCTGCAATGATTTCAATTTGAGAAATTATATGTTTACAGACAGACAATTTAGCATTTATGCTACAATGAGCATTTATCTCAGAGAGATTTATACTGAGAAATAGTGATGTTTGTTATTATAGTACCCATCTCATTTGATGATTCTGCTTTAGACACTAATCCTTATACATTTACACATTGGCTTTGGAGGAAATAGAGCATTTTCCAAATCAAGTATTGTACCCCACAAATGATTTTAATGTGTAAATACATATACATACACAAATCATTATCTTTTAATGAAACAACAATACTTCACACTGCAAGTCCCACTCTGATTTGATAGCTCCCATACACACAAAAAACCTCCAAGTAAAAAGTAAATTTGCACTTACCTTTGGGAAAGAAAACTCCAGGCTTGTGTTGAAGGAATCCAATCCGGAAATACCCATGGGGAGTGATGCTCCTCTCGACTGTGAACAAAATGAAATCATAGAAAAAGTTTATTTTATTCAATTATGTTCTTTTATTATAAATCAACATATTATCAATTTAAAAATTAAAATTAGGTAATGGATTTAAACTTTTCAAACATTTAGTCTATCTTTTGAACTAGTCCAACTAACTCTTCTATGCATCTAAAATTAAAAGGGAATATAAAAGGTTCACAGAGCTTCTGTGGAGAGAAGCTAATGTTTCAAATCAATGAACTTTCATCACAATTAGATGAAATTTAGGAAAGTTCTGATGAAAGGAAAATATAATTCAATTATTCTCTCCACATATCTGCTGAGTATTTCCAACATTTATTGTTATTAGTTAGGATCTCCAGCATCTCCAGCTTTTTGTTCTTTACCCAATCCTTTCCTGCTCCTCATCACATCATCGTTTTCCCCCCCTTTATTCTAACCAGCTTTCAGGAGTTGCCCAGTCGTCCCCAGTTTTTATCAATGGGCAAATTTGTGTGACATATTCACACTCTTAGCTCCTATATCAAAACTACCACCGCCTGTCTCCTCCGCTCATCTCAGGTTGCCTCTAAATATTACATCATTTTTTATTGCTCCAAAGTCCAAAAGTATACCCAACTGTTATCCCTAGCTTCCTCCCTTTCCTTGATTACATGCTGCCCTTCATTTGCATGATTTAAAGATTTATATTTATAGCTACAACACAGTGCGCAGCTGGTAGAGCTGCAGCGTCACAGCTCCAGAGACCCAGGTTTGATCCTGACCGAGGGTACTGTGTGGAGTATGCACGTTCTCTCTGACACCGCATGGATTTTTCCGGGTCCAAAGTTGGACCTTCTTCTGGGTTTTTCCGGGTTCCTCCTACATCACTAAGAATTGTGGGCTTGTAGGTTAATTGGGCTCTGTAAATTGTCTGTAATGTGTAGAGAGTGGGTGCAGAAGTGGGATAACATGGAATTAATGTGAATGAGTAGGAATCTGAGGGGCAACTCATTCACACAGAGAGTAGTAGGTTATCTGTAATGAGCTGCCAGAGGATCTAGTTGAGGCAGATATGATAGCAGCATTTAAAAGACATTTGGACAGGTACATGAACAGGAAAGATTTAGAGGGATACGGGCAAAAGCAGGTAGGTAGGACTAGTGTAAATGGGGCACCTTGGTCAGCGTGAGTAAATTGGGCTGAATTACAACGCTTTTACTATGATAAGCAAAACTACAATTGACAAAGATAATGTTTCAAGGGAACAGGTTCAAGGATCTGACTAGCAGAACAGAAAAAGGCTCACTCATCTGTTTAGTTACAAATCAGTTTTATTAGCTGTAGTAAAGTCCACGTGGTCGTGGTGCCAATCCGCACATATGTCATAAAATTATGGTCAACATGATTGTCCCAATGGTCAATCCCCAGTGCACCACTGTTGTGCACCAGCCTCCAAACATCCCGAAAGGACACCATCCTCCTGAGGGATTGTAGTCGTGGTACTGTTCTCCGACCCTTCTAATCTTCTCTACGTCTTCCTGAATGTGGTCAGTGAGGTTGGTGATGTTCTCTTTTACTCCACTCAGGGTCAAACCAGTCACCGAGTCTGTATGACCACACATGGTACAAATTAACTTGTTTTGTTGGAAGTCCCAAACCTTGCTGCCAGTACTTGGTACGTGTTTTGAAAAGTATGGATTGCAGCCTTCTTCCGAATGTCCCATAGCTTCACTGTTTCGTCATTGCTTCCTGTACAGACCAACTGTGGTCCCCGTCAGGCTGGATAACATGAATTCACAAAGGATGTGTGACCTATAAGTCTCTTGATTCTTTCACCTGTTTCATTGTCCCAAACTGCTACAGTTTTGTCTGTTGATGCTGTCAAAAGCATGCTGCCATCTGTGTTCTAATGCAATTCCATCACTGCTCCTCTGTGACCTTTCAACGTAGCATAATTATCGCAGTAGCCATTTTCATTCCAAAACAACACAAGTCGATCAAATCCTGCAGATGCCAGTGTTGATCCATTCCAGTGAAATTTACAACAATAAACATCTCCCTCGTGAAGCATTAGTGGAGCTTGAAGACTCGAGGTCTTGGTCCCACTTGCTGGAATGGCCTGCTGCGGGCTCCCCTACACCAAGGGCAGCAGCTCGTTGCGAGACCCTTGTCCTGTACCAGTGCCATCTCGTTTGCTATTTCTTTTTACCAAACATTTTCTATTCTATTCGTCAGATCATGCCGACTATGCCAATTGTTTCAAGGGAACAGGTTTGAAGGATCTGACTAGCAAAACAGAAAAAGGCTCACTTGTCTGTTTAGTTACAAATCAGATTTATTGGCAAGAGAGAGCACAAAAATACTTGTCTTGGTATGCCCGAGGTGCATTTTACAGTCTCTCTCTCAGTCTCTCTCACAGTCTCTCTCTCAGTCTCTCTCACAGTCTCTCTCTCAGTCTCTCTCACAGTCTCTCTCTCTCTCACAGTCTCTCTCTCTCACAGTCTCTCTCTCTCTCTCTCTCTCTCTCTCTCTCTCTCTCTCTCTCTCTCTCTCTCTCACTCACAGTCTCTCTCTCTCTCTCTCTCTCAGTCTCTCTCTCTCTCTCAGTCTCTCTCTCTCTCTCTCTCTCTCTCTCTCTCTCTCTCTCTCTCTCTCTCTCTCTCTCTCTCTCTCTCTCTCTCTCTCTCTCTCTCTCTCTCTCTCTCTCTCTCTCTCTCTCTCTCTCTCTCTCTCTCTCTCTCTCTCTCTCTCTCTCTCTCTCTCTCTCTCTCTCTCCATCGCGGCGCTGATGGCGACTCAGCCCATCGGTAAACCCCTCTCGTATGAACTAACCCATGGTTTACTGGTGCTTGCCTTTATACAGTTAAGAAATCAACCGTTCAAATAACCGCCGATAAGTCCTGGCCAATATTGCTGCTCCCAAATTCAAACTATTACCAATGGCAGGGACTATATCCTAGCGAGCCCCCCCACCCCGGGAACAATGCTTTATCAGCCACAAACTGGCGCATAAAGCAATACACACAATGCTACAGACTTGGCGCGCAAATCAATACATACAGTGCTACAGATTTGGCACGCAAAGCAATACACACAGCACTGCCGGTTTGGCACCCAAAGGTTTAAACAGGACACTGTCAGCTTTGCGCATGGGAATTTAAACTAAGAGCTGTCGGCTGCAGCCCTATGGGTTCTAAATATCACGCTACCGGCCGCAGTGCTAAGGGGATGTAAATATAGCACTACCGGCCACCGGGCTATGGGCTTTAAGCAGAGCGCTATGGGCTTTAAACATAGCTATGGGTCACAGACGGTTCAGGCAAAATTCTCGTGGAACAGATAAGAAATATTTTTTTGACATTCATGTATTCTGAATACCTCAAGCCAACACTTATTTTCTCCAGATTTATGAGGAATATAAAAATTGTAGTGCTACATTAGCATACATTCTGGCATGCAATGCAACCTAACATCTGGGCATGTGGAGTTAAGTGGTGTCTTTTTTACATCAATTTGTATACAAAAAATATACAGTGAAACTGTAAATCTGAGCACATTTTGGACTTTGGTCGTGTCAGACTGGCAAATTTTTGATTCTTGGATTTTTTTCCAACATTCTTTTAAATCCCTTTTTTTAAAAACAAAATGTTGCATAGTCTCATATTATAATAGATTTTCCACTTTACATTTCACAGGAGCACAGGAAATGGGCATTGAGATTTCTGATCACCAGATAGCAGTTTATTCGAACATCACAGAAATAGGCTATTTGACGTAATCATGCACGCAGTGTTTCTGCTCTACTCAAGCATCCTCCTGTCTTTCCTCAACTAAATCTAACAGTGTCACCCTTTACTCCCTTCTTCCTCACATGCTTGTCTACTACTCTTTGGCTAACGAATGTTCTCTGAAATTTCCTATTGGATTTCTTCCATTTTATCTAAATATATTTTAAAGGTATCCCCTTTAAAGGGGATACCAATGTAAGGTATCCCCCCCATCTTTCCTTTCTGAAAAGTTTGTTTACCTTTTCCTCAAATATACATCCTCATATTTCTGGCATTCTCTCTGTTACCTTGCTCTGCATACTCTCCAGTTCTATAATAAAGAAATCAGTAATATATGGAGTATTTCAAGTGTGTTCTAACCCAAATGTAATAATGGTAATCATTAAACTACCAATAGCTTTCTTATTTTTAATTTTAGTCTTCCAGAAATAAGCCAGATCACTTGGCCTGCATTGTTTTTAGAATGGTACATTTTTTCGTGATAGGTGCATTTATACTCAGGGAGCATTTGCTCCTCAATCAGGACCTACAACTCCAAATAATAATGGACAATCACAATCTTTCTACCAGGGTGCAACAATTTACACATACAACAAATCTTATTAATCTCCTCCTTTAATTTGATGATGTCCTATTGCCACCCAATTTGATAACATCTACATATTTGGAAATTATGCTTATTTGCCACAGATGCCTAGAATAATTCAGACCAATACCTGGTTCCTAACCTCAGGAAAAGTTGACATCTACACAAATTAAGTAATTGTGAAGTTCAGCAAGTAGATTCTGTTAAAGATTTTTATTTGGTCCCAACCATAACCACTCCATTGCAATTGTCCATCAAGCCTCATATGGCTTAATCCTGGCTCAAATGTATGTCCATCAGCCTTTAAGCTCTAAAATGTCACACACATGGATGGGCCAATAGTAATTTCAAGCCATGGTCTCTTGCTCCATTCATAAGCATATAAGTTCGGGGACTTCTGCGATATAAAATGTAAACCGCTTTTGAAGTACAAAATGTAATCATAACATTGACTGCATTAAAACAATTTTGCTCCCAGTTTATTTTTCTAACTGTAAAAAAAGTTCTGAAACTTACTGCTTTATTGTAATTGTTGTGGCTTCCCATACTGGCACCATTATATTATTAGGTAGGCCATTCGCAAAATTTCCATATAATCGCCGTTTTGCACTACGAGATTGTTTCTGAAAATGAAATACTTTTTACAGTTATTCTTTTATAATCATGCCATTCTATTAAATTTAGTGTTCAAAGCGAAGTGAAATAAGTTTAGATTTATGAGGATGTTGCCAAGCCATTTTTTAAATAGAGTCAAATTGTTATCCTGGCCTATTGGCATGGGGAAGGCATTGATAATATATTGCATTGAAAATTTTGACCTAGGTTATTTTTAAAGGGAGCTAGAGGTCAATAAAGGGCCACAATGTTTGGCATAATGCACTAGTAACCCAATATCTGATCAACATAAATTACTTAATTACATCACATTAGCATTGCATGCACATCACTTGGATCTGTACATCTTGCATTATCAAAACCTCATACATATGTATTTGAGAGTATAATTCTCATACCATTGGGCAAAGATGAATGGCACTCTATTTAATGAACTTGGACATGATATACTTGATCTAGAAATAATTGACATTGTCAATGGGTAACAAATCAACACAATTTTTCTCCTTAGATTTCAAGGAGTCCAAACAATATTCTGAACATGGAGCTCTTGAGAAAGGCAAAAGAGGAGATTGCTGGGGTTTCGACAAAAACCTGTGAATCTTACTTAACTACAGGTGAGGTTGCAGAGGACAGGAGAACAACAATTATTGTATGTATACGCAAGGAATTGCAGATGTTGGTTTACAAAAGAAAGTGCTGGAATAACTCAACAGGTCAGGTATCATCTCTGGGGGATTGGATAGCCGGTGTTTTGGGTGGGTATCCTATTTCAGGGCTGTTATACACTGCTGAGCCAAAACATTATGACCACCTGCCTAATATGCTGTTGGTCCTCCGTATGCCGCCAAAACAGCGCCGACCCGCCGAGGCTTGGACTCTACAAGAACCCTGAAGGTGTCCTGTGATATCTGGCACCAAAACATTAGCAGCAGATCCTTCAAGTCCTGTAAGTTGTGAGGTGGAGCCGCCGTGGATCGGACTTGTCGATGCAGCACATCCCACAGATGCTCAATCGGACTGAGATCTGGAGAATTTGGAGGTCAGGGCAACACCGTGAACACTTCATCATGTTTCTCAAACCATTCCCGAACAAAGCGTGCAGTGTGGCAGGGCGCATTATCCCGCTGAAAGAGGCCACTGCCATCAGGGAATACCATTGCCATGAAGGGGTGTACCTGGTCTACAACGATGTTTAGATAGGTGACACGTGTCAGATTGACGTCCACATGGGTGGCTAGACCCAGGGTTTCCCAGCAGAACATTGCCTTGAGCATCACACTCCCTCCACCGGATTGTCGTCTTCCCACAGTGCATCCTGGTGCCATCACTTCCCCAGGTAAATGGCGCACACGTACATGGCCATCCACGTGATCTAAAGGAAAACGGGACTCATCGGACCAGGCGACCTTCTTCCACTGCTCCAAGGTCCAGTTCCAACACTCGCGTGCCCAATGTAGGTGCTTTTGATGGTGGATAGGGGTCATCATGGACACTCTGACCGGTCTGCGGCTACGCAGCCCCATACGCAGCAGGGTGCGATGCACTGTGTATTGTGACACATTCCTCCCGTGATCACCATTAAAATTTTCTGTGACTTGTGCCACAGTAGACCTTCTGTCGGTTCGGACCAGACAGGATAACCTTTGTTGCCCTCGCGCATCGATGAGCCTTGGGCGCCCAACGCCCTGTCGCCGGTTTGTGGTTTGTCCCTCCTCGGACTACTGTCGGTAAGTACTCACCACTACTGACTGGGAGCACCCCACAAGCCTTGCTGTTTCAGAGATGCTCTGACCCAATCGTCTGGCCATAACAATTTGGCCCTTGTCAAAGTCGCTCAGGTCTTTACTCCTGCCCATTTCTCCTGCATCCAACACATCAACTTCAAGATCTGACTGTTCACTTACTGCCTAATATATCCCACCCCTTGACAGGTGCCATTGTAACAAGATAATCAATGTTATTCACTTCACCTATCAGTGGTCATTATGTTTTGGCTCATCGATGTATGTTCTCTTTAACATTGTCTAAAGCTGCAGCAGCTTCAGAAAAGATTAAAGGCAAAGACAATACTCAAACCTGGGGTCTACTTGTAGGCATTAGCGTCATTTTGTTATCCAATTTGAAATGTTTTATTGTAGACCATTCTTCTACATTAATAAAATCAAATTTAAAGAACAATCTCAAAACAAGATTAATCAATTATTTAATCATTGGGAACTGCAGCAACACAAAAAAAGAATGCTTCAAATCAGCTAAACGAGAGACTGGAGTTTAGTTACAGCAATGTGCCAAGCGTGATAAATCATTTGTCTTTACTAAAATACCAAAAAAACATTACCCGAAGGATCAACATCCATGAGACCGAAATTGTGAGTTCAAAAATTAATACTGCCTGATTAGCAATCCAGATTGCTTCAGCTGAATTCTTTAACTAATTGCAAAACTGAATTCTTTACAAGTGCATGTTTCTGGGTTCGCACTGACCATACTTACCATTAGGTGCTAGACTATTAATAAAAATGAATAAATGCACACCAATTTCTCCCCATGGAAGGAAACATGGTGTCAATAGTTGGTTTGAATCAGCCATGTACCAGGTGACACATCGTATGGTTCAGTTTTATGCCTTTGTGAGTTATTCAGTTCCTACATCACATTTAAAGAAGTCTTGTGTCATAGAGTGATATAGTGTAGAAACAGGCCCTTTGGCCCAACTTGCCCACACCTGTCAACATGTCCCAGCTACACAAGTCCCACCTGCCAGCATTTGGTCTATATCCCTCCAAACCTGTCCTATCCATGTACCTGTTGAACTGCTTCTTAAATGTTGGGATAGTCCCAGCCTCAACTACCTCATCTGGCAGCTAGTTCCATACATCCACCACTCTTTGTGCGAAAAAGTTACCCCTCAGATTCCTATTAAATCTTTTCCCTTTCACCTTAAACCTATGTCCTCAGGTCCTCGATTCATCTACTATGGGCAAGAGACTCTGTGCATAAGGAATTGCAGTAGAATTAGGTCATTTGGCCCATCAAGTTTACTCTGCCATTCAATCTCTCCCTCTATCTCTGATCTATCTCTCCTAACCCCATTTCCCTGCCCTCCCCATAACCTCTGACACCTGTACTAATCAAGAATCTATCTATTTCTGCCTTAAAAATATCCACTGACATGGCCTCCACAGCCTTCTGTCGCAAAGATTCATCACCCTCTGACTAAAGAAATTTTTCCTCATCATCCTAAAAGAATGTCCTTTAATTCTGAGGCTATGACGTCTAGTCTTAGACTCTCACACTAGTGGAAACATCCTCTCCCCATCAACTATATCTAAGCCTTTCACTATTCTGTATGTTTCAATGAGGTCCCCCCTCATTCTTCTAAACTCCAGCGAGTACTGGCTCACTGCTGACAAATGCTCATCATAGGTTAATCTACTCATTCCTGGGATCATTCTTGTAAATCTCCTCTGAACCCTCCCCAGAGCCAGCACATCCTTCCTCAGATATGGTGCCCAGAATTGCTCATAATATTCCAAATGCGGCCTCACCAGCGCCTTATAGAGCCTCAAAATTACATCCCTGTTTTTGTATACAAGGCTTCTTGAAATAAATGTTAGCATTAAATTTGCTTTCTTTAACTGGCAGATTAAGTTTGCTTTCCATTCAACTGGCAGATTAACTTTTTGGGAATCCTGCACCTGCACTCCCAAGTCCCTTTGCGCCTCCGATTTCTGGATTCTCACCCCATTTAGAAAATAGTCTAAGCCTTTATTCCTACTACCAAAATGCATGACTGTACACTTTGCTACACCATAGTCCATCTGCCACTTCTCTGCCCACTCTCCAACCTGTCCAAGTCCTTCTGCAAAGTCCCTGCTTTCTCAACACTCCCTGCCCCTCCACCTATTTTCGTATCATCCACAAACTTTGCCACAAAGCCTTCAATCCCCTCGTCCAAATCATCAATATACAACGTGGAGTAGCGGCCCCAGCGCCGACCCTTGCGGAACTCCACTAGTCACTGGTAGCCAACCAGAAAAAGCCCCCATTTTATGCCACTCTTTGTCTTTTGCCCGATCTATTCCTCTCATTATCTTATACACCTTATAAGATCATACCTCATCCTCCTGCGCTCCAAGGAATAGAGTCCCAGCCTACTCAACCTCTGCCTATAGCTCAGACCCTCTAGTCCTGGCAACATCCTTGTAAATCTTCTCTGCACCCTTTCCAGCTTGACAATATCTTTCGTTCAACACGGTGCCCAGAAATGAACACAATACTCTAAATGTGGCCTCACCAACGTCTAATACAACTGCAACATGATCTCTCAACTTCTATACTCAATACTCTGGTTGATGAAGGCCAATGTGCCAAATGTCTTTTTGACCACCCGATCTACCTGCAACTCCACCTTCAGGGAGCTATGCATCTGCACTCCTAGATCCCTCTGTTCTATAACACTACCCAGAGCCCTACTATTCACTGTGTAGGTCCTGCCCATGTCAGACTTCCCAAAATGCAACATCTCACATTTTTCTGCATTAAATTCCATCAACCATTCCTCAGCCCATTTGGCCAATTGATCAAGATCCTGATGTAATTTTTCATAACCATCTTCACTGTCTGCCAAATCACCCACTTTTGTATCATCTGCAAAATTGCTAATCTTGCCATGTATGTTCTCATCCAAATCATTCATATAGTATGACTCTCTGACTCTCAGAATACAGCTCCCTACTGTCTTCTCAAGGGCAATTTGGGATTAGACCTGATCTGCAACAAAAAAAAAACCTCAACTAAAATGTTTTCCTACCCTTTTGTACACCCATCCACCTTTTATCTCAAACATTGAGAATGAGACCTTTAGCTACTGATGCTCCGTGTTCTGGAATTTTCTCCCTAAACTTATTCAGTTTCTCCAAACTTACAATCCTCCTTCCAATCCATATTATTGAGAAAACTTCTGATTAACTCTCCCAGTATCTCCTTTTAACTTTGGATCCCATTTTCAGATTATTTTGCAAATTGGTTTGAAATAATTTTCTACATTAAAAGCATTATTTAAATGCAAATTATGGTTGTTCTCACCAAGCTCAAAACATAATACCAAATCCAACATCTACTGTACAGCTGTCTACTTTTTCACACATCTTAAACATAAACATT
This sequence comes from Rhinoraja longicauda, assembly GCF_053455715.1. Lineage (NCBI taxonomy): Eukaryota > Metazoa > Chordata > Chondrichthyes > Rajiformes > Arhynchobatidae > Rhinoraja > Rhinoraja longicauda. The sequence goes on along the minus strand of NC_135957.1, from coordinate 44,942,007 downwards.
GAACTAAATTATTATAACTTTAAATCTAAAGGAAGTTCAGAAGGTCAATTCAGCTATGACCTCCATCTTTTAATTCAAATTGGCTTTGTCTCTGCTGCCTATTGAAGTGGAGGGACAGAATTAATATATACAGAGTTTGGAAAGGAATATGGAAAACAGAAACATCTGAATATACTCATTTTAAATGACTCCTAGGACATAAATTCCGAGAAAAAATAAAATGAGTCATTTGTTTTGGAGACAATGCCCGAATCATAACCCAGAATGCAATGCAAGTGATTGGGACCAATTGCTCTTCAGACCCAAATAATTTAAGACCACTCAATTCCAGCTCTCAGCTCTTATCAAAATTTGAATTATACAGCCTTCTGTCGCAAAGATTCATCACCCTCTGACTAAAGAAATTTTTCCTCATCATCCTAAAAGAATGTCCTTTAATTCTGAGGCTATGACGTCTAGTCTTAGACTCTCACACTAGTGGAAACATCCTCTCCCCATCAACTATATCTAAGCCTTTCACTATTCTGTATGTTTCAATGAGGTCCCCCCTCATTCTTCTAAACTCCAGCGAGTACTGGCTCACTGCTGACAAATGCTCATCATAGGTTAATCTACTCATTCCTGGGATCATTCTTGTAAATCTCCTCTGAACCCTCTCCAGAGCCAGCACATCCTTCCTCAGATATGGTGCCCAGAATTGCTCATAATATTCCAAATGCGGCTACGCAAGCCAATCCTAAACTTTCTTGCAAACTTTCTTGCAAGAACTCCTGCCCTTTCTTGTAGCACACAAACACATGAGGAAAAAGACAACTGAAACTGAGCAAATTACCCACAAGGAACAAATTGTAGGATAAATTATTGTTCAGTTAATTTCTCTTGCTACGAAATTCACACAAAAGCATAACTTTTTAAAATCATAGAATCATACAGCGTGGAAAGATGTCTTTCAGCCCAACTCATCCATGCCGACCTGAGCTGAGATAGTTTTATTTGCCCATATCCCTATAAATTTTTCCTATCCATATACCTGACTAAATGTCTTAAACAATGTCATTGTACCTGCCTCTGAAAACGTCCTCTGACAGCTCATTCCACATACACACCACCCACGGCATGAAGACATTTCCTTACAGTTCTCTTTTAAATCCCTCACCTCTTATCTTAAACCGATGCCCTCTAGTTCTGGGCTCATCTACCCTGGAAAAAAGGGGTGACCTTTTGTGTGCCTCTCATGATTTTGTATATCACTATAAGGTCATTCTCATCCTCAAATGTTCCAAGAATAAATCATAGCCTATCCAGTCTTTTCTTATAACTCAAGCCTTTGAGACCTGGTAACATTCCACACCCTTTCCAGTTTTAATAACATTCTCCCTACAGCAGGGCATCCAGAACTACACATAGGTGGTCTCATCAATGTCTTGTGCAGCTATAGTCCTATCTCCTGTACTCAATATAATTGCTGAGGTGAAAGGCAGTGGCAATTGTCTTAGATGGGTTGGGGCAAAGTCGCCAGAAGGTGAAGTACTCCTCCATACCCTTCAAGTCTTGGGTTCGCACTCTGCTGATATCCTCAAGGGCAGCTCCCTGGTAGGCAAGGGCAAGGTCATCTGCATATGCAAACTTCCTGGACGAGGTAGTTGGCATGTCACTCACATAGATGTTGAAGAGTAGGGGAGCTAGGACAGAGCCCTGGGGGAGGCCATTATTCAGGGTCCTGACAGACCTGGTTTGGTCCCCAAGCGACACCCTAAATCTACGGTTGCTGAGGATGGATGAGAGGGCACGCATGGTGGTTTGGCACTTCAAGATTCTGGAAGTTTTCAGCAACAGACCATGTCTCCACACGGTGTCATAAGCTGATGACAGATCAATGAGAGCAACACCAGTTTTCAGGGCACATTGGAAGCCAGCCTCTGTATTGGTAGTGAGGGCAAGCACTTGATCTGCGCAGCTTCTACCAGGTCTAAAGCCAGTTTGCTCTCTGGGCAGAACAGGTTCTTCCAATAGAGAAATCCGAGCAAGCAGGAGGCGCTCAAACAGCTTGTAGTATGTACACAAGAGGGAGATGGGTCGGTAACTAGCCGGATCACCAGCAGGTTTGCCAGGCTTGAGGATGGTGATGACCGTAGACTGTCTCCAGGCCTTAGGGATAATTCCTCTACAATGGTCATGGGTGAAAAAAGCAGCCAGCCAGTTGCATCCTTGGAGGCCAGGGTTCTTCAGAAATTCCGGGTAAATCCCATCAACTCCTGCTGCTTTCCCAACTTTAGTAGAGGACAGGGCTTTGTCTACATCAACTGGAGTATATGGATTAGAAAGGCGGCTTGAGGGTGGTGAAGAAGAGATGGACCTTGTTAAGATCCGTCTCACTTCTCGTTGGGCTTCTTTGGAAGTGGCGACGTTCGAGTATGCCAGCAGGCGAGAAGCTACAGCATTTGCTGACACCTTGGGAGGGTTGTGCTGCCCAGAGGCAGCAGAACCAAGATGGCGAAGGAGAGTCCATGCCTTCCTGCTGGACTGCGTTAAGTTAAAGTCATACGAAATGAGTTGACACTGTCCTTAACTCTGCAATGCGGGTCATCACAGGGATGCTTAATTCAACACCTTTGCAGTAGCTCCCTGTCCTCTCTCACATCGCCCCACCCAGCATACACAGAAGGGAGAGGATATTGAAAGATTGGTGCACCATCGAGGTTAACCCTGACCTTCCCATCCATGCTGACTTGAACAATCTGCCCAACATGCAGTTGAAGTCCCGCAAAGCCTTCTGGTCTTCAGCCAAATCCCTGGAAGACTTTGACCCCAAGACTGAGTGGCGCAGAGCCTGCAAAGATGCCAACACCAACAACGGAGAGGTCATCACAGACCCCCACAGTGAAACCACCGGGATTTGACCTCCATCGCAAGCAATGGCTAACCCTGAACAGGTTCTGCACCCTCCATGCAAGAACAGCCCATCACCTGCACAAGTGGGGGATGACAGACAACCCTGCCTGCGACTGCGGATATCCAAACCAGACCATCCCACACACTGTGAATGATTGCACACTGTGGCTTTTCCCTGGTGGAATCAAGGCAATCCACCCAGCAACTAATACTGCTCTGGGCTGGATGTCTACCCTTGACCTACAACTTTAGGCTGTGCACGCCATACGCAAAAGAAGAAGAATATAATTACTGATAATTTACGGGGAACTATGTACTTGTAGCCCGAGGACTCTCTGCTGTAGAGCCCTGAGGATTTACTCACCTTAATATTGTTCAGGAATCTAATTTCTGGGATTAATTAAATCATTGCATGCCAATCATATCAGAGTTGGACCATGCCATATTGAGCTGAATATCTCTTTACTGCCTCAGAAAAGTATATTAAATGTCAGAATGCAAGCAGAATATTAATCTCAAGGTATAAGGACAGTTTTAAATGCATGCCTGCCAATTTTTTGTCAAACTGGTGGTCTTAAAATAGCTAAAAATAAAAGTGCAGAAAACATAACGGCAATTTTGTAAGATCCTTTACCAGTATGAAATGATAGTAATAGTGCAGGATATAGTTACATGCAGTTGATGCAGAGAGGGATCAAGAGGAAAATAACTTACATTTATGGGACTCTTTCTTGGTTTTTGATATTCCTCATTGGAAGGAACATCTAGATCAGACTCTGTTATATCACCAGGGATGTCAACTTCACTAAGTTCTTCTAGTTCCTCTTCTTCTTCTTCTTCTTCTTCTTCTTCTTCCTCTTCTTCGAATACTCCATCAGAAAGCACAAAGTCTTTGTCATCTGACAAGTCATCAAAAACATCATCATCACAAGATTTTTTCTTCCTCTTTCCTCTTCTTTGTGTTGAGGAGGGCTGAGACTCAGATAACAACCTATAGTGAGATTGGTCTAGTTCACTCTTTGTACAAGCAGTCACTTCATCAATTTTATAAGAAGGTGATTTTATCTCCTCAACTATTTCACGCAGGTAAAGCAAGGCACTGAAAGAAAGCACAAGATAAACATAAGTACGTATTTATAATACTGGCAAAGTAAGCTACTTCAGACAATATAATGCAACCTATCGAAAATAACATCCAAATGGAACTGCAACCCAAAGAATTATGTAGATAATGAAACCACAGCATAAGCTCAAATAATGAAAGCTTAGAAATTTGGACACTGTAGTTTTTTAGTTAACTCATGCCTGAAAATAGATTTAGAGAATGGAATATGTTGTGCCCAATTTCCAGGTCAACACTGCAGTACTTGAAAGGATTTTTTTTTTTGGGGGGGGTGGGGGCATGGCCAGTGAAGATATATGTGTAGAACTTAAAAATAAGTGGGGTTGTACTCTAGGTCCCACAAATGCCAATGGGAAGAGGAGAAAATATATACGGTGTTTGCAAATATGTGTAGGAATAATGAGGCTGTGATAGTAAATGATTTTTTCGTTCTTAATATTGACTATGACTGCCATAGTGATAAGGGATTAGATCAGGCAGAATTAGTTAAGCGGGTCCATTAATGTTTTCTCAAACAATATGTAGATAGTCCGACTAGAGATGGGGCAACAATGAAACTCCAATGGGGAAATGAGGTGGGACAATGGCTGATGTGCTAGTTGGGAACCATATTGGAACTAGTAACCATGATTCCATTAGTTTTAAAATAGTTATGGATAAAAGTAGGACCGGTCCATAAGTTATACATTGGAGCAAGGTTAATTTTGATGGCATTACGAACTTGCAAAGGTTGGTTAGGAGAGGTTGATAGCTGGTAAAGAAATTTCTGGCAAGTGGGAGGCTTTTAAAAGTGAGATGGAAAAAGTTCAGTCTGAAAGAATTAGGGATGTCTGATGAGCAATATTGAGGCTCTGTTCAGGAAAAAGGAGCCACGTGTCAGGAATGGGCAGTTGGGATCAACCACATCCCCTGCGGAGTATAAAAAATGTAGAAGTATAGTTAAGAAGAAAATCATGAGGGCAAATTAGGGACACGAGATATCCTTGGCAGATAAGGCACTGTATTTAGTGCTGGTTGGCAAAATATGGGAAGGATGTGATTAAGCTAGAGAGGGTGCAGGAAAGATTCACATGGATATTGCTGGGACTGGAGGGCTTGAGTTATAAGGTTGAGACTGGATAGAATGGGACCCTTTTCCCAGAGTGAAAGAGGCTAAGGGGTGACCTTGGAGGTTTATTAAACTATGAGAGGCATAGAAAAGGTCACAGTCTTTTTCCCATGCAGGGAGGTCTAGAGCTAGAGGGTACTAGTTTAAGGTGACAGATGACAATTTAATGAGGACCTGAGGGGCAAGATTTTGACACTGAGATTGTGGTTATCTGGAATGAGCTGCCAGAGAGAGTGGTAGAGGCAGAAACAATTACAATGTTTGGACGATATGTGGCAGGCAGTGACTAGTGGGGTACCGCAAGGCTCAGTGCTGGGACCCCAGTTATTTACAATATATATTAATGATTTGGACAAGGGAATTGAATGCAAGTTTGCAGATGACACGAAGCTGGTGGCAGTGTTAGCTGCGAGGAGGATGCTAGGAGGCTGCAGAGTGACTTGGATAGATTAGGCGAGTGGGTAAATGCATGGCAGATGCAATGTAATGTGGATAAATGTGAGGTTATCCACTTTGGCGGCAAGAACAGGAAAGCAGAGTATTACCTGAATGGTGGCCAATTAGGAAAAGGGGAGATGAAATGTGACCTGGGTGTCATGGTGCACCAGTCATTGAAAGCAAGCGTGCAGGTGCAGCAGGCAGTGAAGAAAGCGAATGGTATGTTAGCATTCATAGCAAGAGGATTTGAGTGCAGGAGCAGGGAGTGCTGCTGCAGTTGTACAGGGCCTTGGTGAGACCGCACCTGGAGTATTGTGTACAGTTTTGGTCTCCTAATCTGAGGAAAGACATTCTAGCCTTAGAGGGAGTACAGAGAAGGTTCACCAGATTGATCCCTGGGATGGCAGGGCTTTCATATGAAGAAAGACTGGATAGACTAGGCTTATACTCGCTGGAATTTAGAAGACTAAGGGGGGATCTTATAGAAACATATAAAATTCTTAAAGGGTTGGAGAGGCTAGATGCGGGAAGATTGTTCCCGATGTTGGGGAAGTCCAGAACAAGGGGTCACAGCTTAAGGATAAGGGGGAGTCTTTTAGGACCGAGATGAGAAAACATTTCTTCACACAGAGAGTGGTGAGTCTGTGGAATTCTCTGCCACAGAAGGTAGTTGAGGCCAGTTAATTGGCTATATTTAAGAGGGAGTTGGTTGTGGCCCTTGTGGCTAAAGGGATCAGGGGGTATGGAGAGAAGGCAGGTACAGGTTACTGAGCTGAATGATCAGCCATGATCATATTGAATGGCGGTGCAGGCTCAAAGGGCCGAATGGCCTACTCCTGCACCTATTTTCTATGTTTCTATGTGGTAAGGTACATGGATAGGAAAGGTTTAGAGGGACATGGAGAAATGTGACTAGTTTAGAGGATGAGTTGTGTCAGGGGCCTTTTTCCAAGCTGTACAAAGCTAAGAGTCTATTACTCTAAATTCAACTCTTGCATATCTGATGAAATTTTTAAGCCTCGACATTGTTTCAAATACATCCCTCATTGAAAGCACCTTATGGCAGCACTGCTGGAGAAATTGTCAACATTGCCATAGACAAATGCTTAATTGAGCATGGGAAACCAATGCTTTAATAGGTTACTCACTAAAGTAAATCTCATTACTTAGCTCTCCTCTCTCAGGATCCCTACCAAATGCTGTTAACCCAAATATATCCACACTCCAACCCTACCAAGTCGCACCCAATCACCTAATGCTCTGTCAGACTGGCTAGGCAGCAACGGTAGTGTTGCTGCCTTACAGCGCCAGAAACCCGGGTTTGATCCTGACTATGGGTGCTGTTAGTAAGGAGTTTGTACATTCTTCCCATGACTATGTGGGTTTTCTCCAGGTGCTCCGGTTTCCTCCCACATCCCAAAATAGTGCAGGTATGTAGTACTCAGCAAGTTGCAAAATTGTCCCGCTGGACATAGCGGACTCGGTGGGCCGAAGGACCTGTTTCCACGCTGTATCTCTAAAGTCTAAAGTAAAGTTTATAGGCTTGGAACCCAACCACCAATAAGTCTACTCAAAGAACTTGCCAATTCTCCACCAATTCTGTTTCCTCATTTCCCTCCACCTACCACACCTTCCACCCAGCATTGAAGTCCTCCTCAGTTCCCAATCTCTAGGCCCCAATCAAACTTATATATATTACAGCAGGTCTTGACCACATCATCAACCCAATTGCGATTCCAACTATCAGTCATCTCTTACCCTCAAATCATTGGCTGGTGTTGCTGCATTTCCATTTATGTGCTGCAGTTTGTAACTTTATTTCACTAATATGCAATGATTTGGAACATGAGCACTACCGAACATTGCAGTGGCAAAGTATTCATCAAAATAGCCTCACAACCTCTACTGCACCTTTTAGGATGTACCGTTGTGGAAAAGGGTCAAAATACAGAAGGTAAAATAATAGCTAATATCCTCCATATAAAGAACAGAATATACTGATTTAAAGGCTAATTGAATGTATCTCAGAAATAAAAATGTCAATAAGAGGTAACCTGTTAAACCATGGAGTGGCATAGTGTGACAATAAAGCATCAATCAATATGAATGTGTATAATCCCTTCTTAGTGAGTTACTGACCTCAGCGATGAAGTGTTGGAAATTAGACAGAAGCAGTTTGAGTGCATCTTTTAAACCCAATTTCAAGAAACTAAGAATAGTTTTTGAAAGCATGTGATGTGGAATGTTCAATAAATGCAACAAGAAAGAAAATATCTCAAAAAATTTAAAAAGGTGACAATTATGCTGGGCCAAAACAAAAACTGTTGGAGGAACTCAGCAGAACAAGCAGCATCTGGGAGGAAAAGGAATGTTGAGTTGAGACTCTGCTTTCGAGATCACCCTCTTTTGAGAGGGCATACTGATGGATACGTAATTCAAAACATCAACGTTTCCTTTCTCTCCACAGATACTGCCCAACCCTCATTTCTCCAGCTGTCTGTTTTTTGCTCCAAATTCTAGCATGTGCAGTCTCTTGTGTCTATACAATTGTGTGAGACTTGCTTCAATTCAAACTATGGCCTCAATGGCAGAAAATGGCCCGAAGATTACACCATTGGACAAATTCATGCAGAGAAGCAATAAATCATCTACAGTGCTCTCCATAATGTTTGGGACAAAGACCCATCATTTGTTTATTTGCCTCTGTACTCCACAATTTGAGATTTGTAATAGAAAAAAAATCACATGTCAGATTTTAATAAAGATAATTTTTATACATTTTGGTTTTACCATGTAGAAATTACAGCTGTGTTTATACATAGTCGCCCCATTTCAGGGCACCATAATGTTTTGGACACATGGTTTCACAGGTGTTTGTAATTGCTCAGGTGTGTTTAATTGCCTCCTTAATGCAGGTACAAGAGAGCACTCAGCACCTAGTCTTTCCTCCAATTTCCATCACCGGAAACTTTTATTGCTGTTTATCAACATGAGGACCAAAGTTGTGCGAATGAAAGTCAAAGAAGCCATCATGAGACTGAGAAACAAGAATAAAACTGTTAGAGACATCAGCCAAACCTTAAGCTTACCAAAAACAACTGTTTGGAAAATCATTAGGAAGAAAGAGAGCACTGGTGAGCTTACTAATCGCAAAGGGACTGGCAGGCCAAGGAAGACCTCCACGGCTGATGACAGAAGAATTCTCTCTCCAATAAAGAAAAATTCCCAAACACCGGTCCGACAGATCAGAAACACTCTTCATGTGTGGATGTGTCAATGACCACTGTCTGCAAAAGACTTCACGAACAGAAATACAGAGGCTACACTGCAAGATGCAAACCATTGGTTAGCCGCAAAAATAGGATGGTCAGGTTACAGTTTGCCAAGAAGTACTTAAAAGAGCAACCACAGTTCTGGAAAAAGGTCTTGTGGACAGATGAGATGAGGATTAACTTATATCAGAGTGATGGCAAGAGCAAAGTATGGAGGAGAGAAGGAACTGACGAAGATCCAAAGCATACCACCTCATCTGTGAAACACGGTGATGGGGGTGTTATGGCCTGGGCATGTATGGCTGCTGAAGGTACTGGCTCTCTTACCATAATTGATGATACAACTGCTGATGGTAGTAGCATAATGAAGTGTATAGACACATCCTATCTGCTCAAGTTCAAACAAATGCCTCAAAACTCATTGGCCGGCGGTTCATTCTACAGCAAGACAATGACCCCAAACATACTGCTAAAGCAACAAAGGAGTTTTTCAAAGCTAAAAAATGGTCAATTCTTGAGTGGCCAAGTCAATCACCTGATCTGAACCCAATTGAGCATGCGTTTTATATGCTGAAGAGAAAACTGAAGGGGACTAGCTTCCAAAACAAGCATAAGCTTGCAATGCAGGCCAGGCAGAGCATCACCAGAAAAGACACCCAACAACTGGTGATGTCCATGAATCGCAGACTTCAAGCAGTCATTGCATGCAAATGATATGCAACAAAATACTAAACATGACTACTTTCATTTCCATGGGCTGTGTTCCAAACATTGCGGTGCCCTGAAATGGGGGGACTATGTATAAACACTGCTATAATTTCTACATGGTGAAACCAAAATGTATAAAAATGGCCTTTATTAAAATCTGACAATGTGCACTTTAACCACATGTGATTTTTTTTCTATTACAAATCTCAAATTGTGGAGTACAGAGGCAAATTAATAAATGATGAGTCTTTTTTCCCCTGCAGATTACAATCCATATACATTTCTACAGCCTTCTATATAGCTGCTTCCAGAACTCAGAGCTGTGAAAAGGCACAATTCAGAGGCTTTTCCTAATATTCTTCATTTATCTAGAGAAATGCAGCTCCTAAAACACAAAGCAGCTTGATGACATCCAAAGCAAAGCAGCTCAATATAGACAATAGACAATAGGTGCAGGAGTAGGCCATTCAGCCCTTCGAGCCAGCACCGCCATTCAATGCGATCATGGCTGATCACTATCAATCAGTACCCCGTTCCTGCCTTCTCCCCATACCCCCACACTCCGCTATCCTTAAGAGCTCTATCCAGCTCTCTCTTGAAAGCATCCAACGAACTGGCCTCCACTGCCTTCTGAGGCAGAGAATTCCACACCTTCACCACCCTCTGACTGAAAAAGTTCTTCCTCATCTCCGTTCTAAATGGCCTACCCCTTATTCTCAAACTGTGGCCCCTTGTTCTGGTACCTTATCTACCATCCCAAACCCTTTCCCTTCTAGGTGCAATGTATACAATTTGCAAAATGTAGATCAGCAGTTCATCAATGCTTATTCGATGGTGCGCCCCATACTTTCACCCTATACCACATAGTAGGACAAGGTATCAGACATATGGAAATACTAACACTGTATTCCCTTCCAGGTATTACACCATCCTGACCTGGAAATAGATTACTGTTTCTTTTTTGTAGTTGGGTCCAAATATAGAACACCCCACATAGTGGAAGTATTTTTACCATAAGAGGGGATTAGTGGAGAAAACTGCCAGAACCTTTTCCCTAGAGTGGAAATGTCAAATACTACAGGACATAACTTTAAGATGAGAGGGGGAAAGTTTAAAGGAGATGTTTGGGACAAGTTTTTGTAAAAACAGTGGAGAGTGCCTGGAACATGCTCCAGAGGTTTGGGTGGAAGCAGATGTGATAGTGGCGCCTAAGAGTTTTTTAGATACACAGACGAATATGCAGGGAATGGAGGGAGATTGCTTCATGCAGATGTTGGTGAATGTTTGAAATTCTCTAGTCAGGAGAATGGTGGAATTCACTTATCAAGTTCTGTGAAAATAATTGATAACTAATATATGACCAGAATTGATGGATATGGGAAAATGCTGTTGAGGTAGAATATCAAACATGATCTTCATAAAGGGCAGAGGAGGCTCAAAGGGCAAAAAGGTCTCCTCCTGCTCCTATTTATTAGACCTACAGCAGTTCAAGGCAACAGCTCTCTAAAACGTGTTCAGTAACTATAAGAGATGGACAATAAATGCTGGCATGATAGCAGTAGTCACACCATGCAAATTAATATATTACAAAAAATATGCTGAAATGTTGTTGAAAAAAATGTCAGTAACAATATTTAATAGGCACATTTATATGTTAAATTTCTCCCTTCAGCATTTTAATATTGAAATTGAGTGAGATATATTAAACATTCATGTCTTTCATCTGCCTACATTTCTAGCTTTTGCATCAGAACACCTAAGCACGTTTTAGAAAAAGCATATAGTTGTTATAAAGCAAATGTTACTTTGAGAGTTTGAAGCAGATCACAGGCACTGGAACAAATGATAAAGATAAAACAATTTACAAATGCAACTCGTTTCTGGCTACCCAAGGGGGAGGCAAATGGGGAGATTCAAGGTTCAATATCTATTGTAGAGAACTCATGACCTAACTCATGACCTAACTCAGACTGTCACTCCAGGGCAGAGCTGTGCAGGTGCTGCATTGTCAAAGTTTCAATCCTTGGGATGTCTGATTCTTGTCCATTAAATAACAGAACTGAGGAAAAAGGTCAACTCAATGGATGTTTCATTGCTGTGTATAAGACAGCTGCTAACTTTTTCCTTAATCTATGATGATAGCGACTTTGTTAGCCATAAGTTGTTAAGAGAGAGCTAGATATAGCTCTTAAGGATAGCGGAGTCAGGGGGTATGGGGAGAAGGCAGGAACGGGGTACTGATTGAGAATGATCAGCCATGATCACATTGAATGGTGGTGCTGGCTTGAGGGCCGAATGGCCTACTCCTGCACCTATTGTCTATTGTCTATAAAGCATTTTGGAACATCCCAAGTTTATGATATACATCATGTAAATGGTAACAACCTCCCCCATATTTCATATTAATTGGCAGTTAGAAAACGGTATTGTTTTCTGAAGCATTGAGCATGTTTAGAAGTGGCAATTATTTACATCATTGTTCCATTGTTCCATTGTTACGTCTTCAACACTTGCAGGTTAAAGCCATTTCTTGACATTGAATGCCATCAGTGAAAGGAACTTTACCTCGATTATCAATAGTGGAATTGGTGCAAATAAAATGAAGCTGTAGAACGTTTCAATACAAAATCAATGAGGGAGGACAAGGATATTAAAATAAGCACCTAAATTATTTAAAAATTGCCACTATCTTTGCAAAATGATAAACAAAATACAAAAATTAGTGTTCTAAGATATTCAAGATTATGATGGTTTCTCCTCACATTGATGTGAGGGCTCTGCAAAATAGGGCTGCAAGCTAACATTTCCATTCTGATAGTTTCAAGTACTTTTATTTTGAACATTACTCTGAAGGAACTTCCCTCAGTAACATAAGGAAATCAACCAGCAACTCCTTTCTGAGATTAAGGATTATCTTGTAGCATACAGTGAGCTTGGACATAGCAAACCAGAGCAATATCCTGACCACCAGATCATTAATGGTTTAGTTTAGTTTATTGTCAGGTGTACCGAGGTACAGTGAAAAGCTTTTGTTGCGTGCTAACCAATCATTGCCCAAGCATATTATTCGCAAATGTTGCAGTCAATTTTACTATCGTATCCTTCTCATTTTAGGGGCAAAATCACAAAAACACTGCCTTCACTCTACTCAGCAGACTTTTTGGGATATTGGGTTTGTCAGATAAGGAAGCATTAAGAAGACCAAGCCCATGTTCTAAAAAAAAGAATGGAGGCAAGGAATATGGGTACAAAGTGAAGAGTAAATCAGCAGAAAAGTCAGTGTTCACAAATAAGAGAGAGTCGAGAGTGGTTTATGGTCATATGTCCCAAAATGGAACAATAAAATTAGAAAAAAAAGGATAAAACCCTTTTTAAAAAAGACAGTGCAGCAGTTAGCTATCACACAGCTCCAGGAACCTGAGTTTGATCTATTTGTCCTACAACAGCAACGATGTGGTGCGAAATTAACTGGCTCCTGTAATTACCCTTTAGTTTATATAAATAGCAAAAAGAACTAAAGGGAAGTTGATGGGCTCATGAGAGAATAAATTACAGGGCTACAGAGAAATCGGTGGGGAATGGTACTGAAGGGAGTACTCTGCAATGAACCTAATGGACCAAATAACCCTACTACTTTGTGAAAGTAAGTAAGTGAGTGACTTAATTGAAATGCAATTGTCTATATAATGCATCATGGTCTAAAATTAAATACTGAGCCGCACAGGGCAGCAGAATTTGTTTCACACAAAAGTAATGAATTTGTCAAATTCTGTACCAAGGAGGGCTGAGGATGCTCGTTTGCTGAGTATATTCAAGAAATAGTTCCAGGGAATCAATAGATATGGGGTTTGTGCAGAAAAATGGCTCTGAGGTATAAGATCTGCCAAGATCTCACTGAATACACATTGAGACACGAGGGTGGGAGGCCAAATGGCACTGAGCTGCTTCTATATTCTCAGGGCAGCAAGGAATCAAGACATGCCATATGGTTATTTCAAACAATGTAAATGAATTCAAGCCCTCCATAACCTGGCCCCATCCTACCTGACTGACCTCCTCCACAGACACATTCCCACCGCACCCTCCGCTCTGCTGCTGCTAACCTCCTGTCCCCCCCCCCCATCCGAACCAAACGCAGATCCTGGGGGGACAGGGCTTTCTCCATCGCTGCTCCCACACTCTGGAACTCACTACCCCAAACCGTCAGAGACTCCTCCTCACTCACCACATTCAAAACATCACTGAAGTCTCACCTGTTCAGTACTGCCTTCAACCACTGACCGTCACCTCACCTTCTTTTTCCTTTTCTGTTCGTTTACTTATTTATCTATTTATTTTCTTCTCTATGTTTTAGTAAACCCTGTAAAGCGTCTTTGAGTGTTAGAAAAGCGCTATATAAATGTAATGCATTATTAATATTATTATTAAATGTTGCAAACACTAATTTGGTATATAAATACATTGTTCATGGCAAGTCTGAAAGTCTAATTTTCAAACTCTGCACTCCTTCCAGGGTGTCCTGCACACAAGGAATAAAAAATACCATATAGAGAAGAAAAAAAACCATACACAGAGAAAAAAAATTCTTACGCTCTGGCTGCCCTTCTCTTTGGTCGTCCAGTTGCTATTAATTCTTCATCTGCATCCCTATGCTCCAATAATTTTTGTACGATTGGTCTCAATAGCCCATGAGTATCTGTGTTCTCTTCTCGGGCTACCATTTCACTTTTAGGCTTTCTTCCCCGTTTCTTCGGAATCTTCTTCGGTTCAGCCATTTGTCTCTCACTGGCTTCACCACTGTCATCATCAATGCACACCTCTATTGATGGAGGTTGTGGTACATTAGAAGGTGCTGGTTTTATATTCTTAGGCTTTCTTCCTCGCTTCTTCGGGATCTTCATCAGTTGTGACACTCCCATTTCATTATCAATTCCATCCCCAGCATTATCATATCTTCCTGTTGATGATATTTGCAGCATTACTCCTTCAACAGGTACTGCTTTTGCATTTTTGGGTTTTCTTCCTCGCTTCTTTGGGATCCTCGTTAATTCAGTCATTCCCATCTCATTATCACCACCATTCTCAAAACTAGAACAATTCTCCATTGATGGAGTTTGAGGCACTGCTTCTTCCACAGACACTGCTTTTGAATTCTTCGGCTTCCTTCCTTGTTTCTTTATAATTTTTGTTTGTTGAACACTTCCCATCTCATTCTCATCTCCATTTTCAATGTTACTATGACTGAGAATTTCCTGCATTGCTACCACCATGGCACTTTTGGGTTTTCTTCCTTGTTTCGTGGGGAGTTTCACTGGTACTACTCCTGGAACTGACCGTACCTCGCTGGAACCATCATCAGTTGGAACATTACAAAGATCTACAGCTGGACCACACATCAAGTTACTTTGAACTTTTTTACATCTCCCCCTTTTTTTGCTAACATTTTGTTGTAAAGGTAATGTATCAGGAGTTAAATGAGGCTCAAGCCCAAATTCATTTCGAGTTACAGTGTTCTTGTCCACTGCAGAACAAATTAAATGATCAATGGGCTGGCCTTTATTTGAATGCCTTTCTATATGATAAATATTTTGATGTGTAACCACAGTCTTAGGGTGGAGATTGGTTTCATTTGAAGAGATTTCTGCTTGCATCACAGTATCCTTGACCATTGTGGAATGAGCATGTTCAAAAGACTGGTGTACGGATTTGCATTTTTCTCTTTTATTGCTTTGCTGTAAAATGGCTTCTGAGACGTTTTCTGGATTATGCTTTATGTCTCCCATGAGTGGCTGCACTGATGTCTTAAGAGCAAGCAATGATTTTGCAACATATTTGGTTATTTCAGGTTCAGGCAAAGTATTCCCGTCTGTATTATCCCCTTTTTTTAAGCGCTTACAGCCTTTTCCTGTAATATCAGAAGTGCCCAAAGAACTCTTGCCCAAATGCACACTGCACTCATCGGGGATCTCCAATTCAAAAGCACTGGATGAAGGTTCCAGTCCATTGTTATTCACGTGAGAAGTGCTGTCTGCAGAACTTTGTGAAGTTTCTATGGATTCAACTTTTTTTTGTGCTTCTTCTGTATCAGCCTCACAGGTTTCCTGAAGATTTGGTTCCATAAATGTATTTTCCGCTTTGTACACTTTGGGCAATTGATCAGCTCAGGCTCAGCAATTTCATTAAAATCTAAAACAAAAATAGGGAAAATTATAGTGTAATGCTGTAATTATATGTGGTGTTATCTCACAAAAACCAGCTTTAGTTGATTTGATATCCAAAAGGCAAAATTTCAATTATCACAATGCAATTAAGCTGATAGTAACAAATTGGATTAAATTCACATAGTTTGAGTATTACACTTGTTATTTGCTGTTTTGACTTTAGCACTGATCAAAAACATTTGTTTCAAACTACGTTATTTAAGTGTTCAAGAGATGCTATTTAGCAGTTTGAATCCACTCCTTCTACAGCACAAAAGGGCACAAAACAATTATTGAAATTTCTCCCTAATCCCCAAAGTTGTCAAAGACAATGCCATGATATACAAACTGCAAGTGAACTACATCCCACATTTTTCATGTATGATACTTCTATTGCTCCAAATTCCAAGACATATTACAACTTTTCCTTAAGGATTAAATTGGTGCTGCACCATGAAGCTACTGTGTTGTATTAATTACCAATTGAATGATCACATATGGAGTCACATATGTGTAAATTGGCTTAAACCTCATTAACAAATGAGACTGCAAGAAGAGATTGAGATTGCACAGAATTGTGGTCGCATGCAGACCATCACACAAACCAACCTTCCTTCCATTGACTCCATTTAACCATCACGCTGGCTAGGCAAAGCCACCAACATAATCAAGGACAAATTACTCCCTCTTCCCCCCTCTCCCATCAGGCAAGAGGTATATCAAAAAAATCAAAAAATATTTTATTTAAGTAATAAATATTTACAAAACATCTTCTTTTCAACAACCCCACCAACATTTCCGGAGGTTACACGTTCAATACAGGTATTCATTTCCCGAATTTACACCGAAATTTACACAGAATCCCTTATTTGGAGGGGCGTCTCCACCACACCCTGCCCCCCATGTCCAGCAGCGGAAGGACCCTAGACTGTGGTCCTCCCCCACAGAGCCTTGGCGTTGGCTGCACCAAGCTTCAGTGCGTCCCTCAGCACATACTCCTGCAGTCTGCAGCGGGCCAGTCGGCAACATTCCCTGACGGACAGCTCGCTCCGCTGGGAGGTCAACAAAGCTCGGGCAGACCAAAGAGCGTCTTTCACCGAGTTGATGACCTTCCAGCAGCACTCGATGTCAGTCTCTGAATGCGTCCCTGGGTACAGAAGTGTGAAAACGCATACCTCCGGATTAAAGGGCAGTTTCTTCCCAGGTGTAATCAGGCACTCAGCCATCTTATCAACAACTATTAGCCGTCCTGAGCTACTATCAACCTCATTGGACACCCTCGGATTATTTTTAATCGAACTGTACTGGACTTTATCTTGCACTAAACGTTATTCCCTTCATAATATATCTGTACACTGTGGATGGCTCGATTGTAATCCTGTATCGTCTTTCCCGATTGGTTAGCACACCACAAAAGCTTTTCACTGTACACGTGACAGTAAACTAAACTAAACATTATGCTGAATGCTATCAGCGTAGACCTTGTTCAGCATGGGTTGATTTGTGGCAAGTGATACATGCCACCCAAGTGTGATTTGCCCATCTGCAACAGGTATCTAATTATCTCCCAATGTGAAAATGTAAAGATTCAAGCCTATGCAATGTATCAAAATAAACATACAAAATAACAGCTACAAATCTCCAACCTAACAGTGTTGAAAGGAACTTAAAAAAATCTGCTAAAGTTAAGACTTCTTAAACGGTACAATAGTTTAACGCACTACCACTTTATCCGATGGTGGGTTCAAATGTAGCTGTCCCATTTTGCTGCAGATTACTCTTCCATTATTAATATAGATATTTTCTCAAATAAATAATCCTGATTAATGACAGAACAAGCTTGAAGGATCAAAGGGGACACTTCTCTTATTTCTCATTTACTTATGTTCTAGCTGGTAAAAAATATTTAATATCTAAAATTAGGAATTATTGTTTTTTCATTTCACTTATACAGTGCAAAACAAGACAAGTGAAATTGGTCGGGGTTGTTCTTTTGAGATAAATGCCCGAAGAGTTTCGATTCGCACCTGGCTGTGAAATACCAGTCACCTCTGAAACTACACTGTACGGAAATGACATACGATGACCGAATTCTCTTGACTGTAGAAGTCGCTCTCCATAAGTGAAAGTTTTCAGGACTGTAATACCAAAGGGGAAATCGCATACTATCTAAATGGTGGATCGTGGTAGATTTTATGAGACCGCACTAATTTCTCTGTGCTTAATGTAGCCACACAGACATGTTTTCTCATATGAGCGTGACTCCTCATTTTGAGTGTTTGTAGCTGCATCTTTGGATTTGGGAGCAGTGATAAACCAGGTTAAGGGTTCAACTCATTAGCTGTTATTGGGCTACTGTTCAGCACTCTCGACTCACACGGATACGAAGTGCAGTTTTACTGCAACTCTCTCAAGTGAAAATGTAATCCAGGATTTTTATATATTTTTAATTAAAAGAGAGGGACAGGCAGGGTGGAGTGACACCAATGATGTAATCGCCAGCCTTGAACGGCAGGATCCGAGGCCACTTGCCTCTGCCGGCGTTTGGTGCCGGAGGGAGTGACAGGCCTAGCTTGGCCCACTCCAACCGCCACGACCATCCGCAGCTCTGCCCGGAGAAATGGAAAGCTGTAATACCTTGTCTCATCGCACCCCGCGTCCGCAGGCTCCTTCACTGAACGGACAAGGACGAGGAATGAGGACGAAATAGCAGCCGATGCGGCTCAGTCTCGGCTACACGTGGAGCTTTAAGCCGCCCGCCGTTATTTTGTGTGTGTTTTCCCCCCAGCCTTTCTGACGGGCCATTCAACGCTGCGGGTTTTCCAAGCGCTACAGAGGGTGACCAAGCGACCCGCCGTCCTGAGGTGAGGCCGGGCCGACTCGTATGATTGACACGGCGACGGCCATTTACATCCGGACTGGAGCCGTTGATGACGTATGGCGATCGAATGCACGTGACCAAACGGCGCAGGGGGATCCTGCCTCGTGACGGGCGGGGGGGGGGGGGGCGCGCGCGTGCGCTCGGGGGATGCGTGACCGGCGCGCGTGACCGGAGGAGAGTGACCTGAGGCGCGCGCTCGGAGGAGGAGTGACCTGAGGCTCGCGCTAGGGGGAGAGCGGGAACACGAGCTCGTCAGTTTCAGGGCTGCTGAAGGACATGGCAGAAACCAACTGTTTCTTACACTATTTTTGCTCAAGTTTCCAATCTCTCTGTAAGTAGTTTGCAGGTTTTTTTCCACATCAGTAACACTGAAGGGTGTTCGTGTCTTTAGACTTTAAAGATAAAGCGTAGAAACAGGCCATTCTGGTTCTGGTTGATTACTGCTCAAACACCTCATAAATGGTTATCTTTCACAGGAGTGAGTAGAGTAGTGATTACATTTTGAAGTCGGCCTTTTTGACCAAGTTGAGGAGCTCTAGTTGCTCAATCCCCTTTTTAAATGACTTGAAGGATGTTGGGTGGTAACATATTCCATTCCCTTATCGTCCTATAGGATAATGGGAATATTGGTAGCAAAATTTATTGAAATTCAGCGAGTTGATGATGTATTTTGTCTTGCTTCATGGTAGTTGGTGCTCGGGGATGGTGTGATTTTGTGAATCTCTTTGTAAATTGTAATAAGTCTTAGCCTGATTCTGCAGAGCTCTAGGGTATCCCATCCAAGAGAATTCAGCATATTATTCACGCTTGATTTGCGCTTGTAGTCATTACATATAAAGTGAGCTGCTCGGCGTTGTACTTTCTCCAGGGTGATGTTGTTGAAAGGATCCCATACAGCTCCATAATACTCCAATTTGGGCCTGGCCAAAGACTTGTAGGCGTTCTCTTTGACGGATGTACTACATGCGTGGAAATTTCTTTTAAGAAGGCCGAGCGTTCTATTTGCTTTGTTAGACACTTGACCAATATGCGTTGGCCAACTTAAATCTTTGCTTATAGACAATAGACAATAGGTGCAGGAGTAGGCCATTCGATTCCTAGATATGGTCGACAGCATGTAATGTATGGCTACCCATGTTGTATTCCAATAAAAGTGGTTTAGTCTTGTGAGACATGCATGGTATGACATTTGGTTGTATTGAAAGACATCTGCCAGGTTTTCCCCCACTCACAGAGAGCATCCAGATCCTTTCGTAAGGACAAGCTGTCTTCTGGTGTTTAATCTCTCTATAAATTATGGCATCATCTGCGAAGAGTCGAACTCTGGATAAAACTGCTTTTGGAATGTCATTCCTGGAATTCCTGCTGCCAAGGAAGAGCAATGGACCCATGACAGTTCCCTGTGGCACACCTGATGTCACAGGAGTTTCAATAGACGTCTCCCTCCAAGAGAACTCGCTGGTGTCTCCTTGTCAATAAGATCTCAATCCATTTTTGGAGGTTGCCGTCTATTCCTACATGGTTGAGCTTGTACAGGAGCCGCTTGTGGGGAACCTTATCAAAAGCCTTACTGAAGTCTAATATCAGGTCAGTCTGACCCTTGTTACCGAGTGACCTGGCTATTTGTTAATGAGGTTAATTAGCTAGTCAGTATTCATTTAAACAACCCAATGAAACAAATTAGAAAAGTTTAAAAACACAATAAAGTGCAAGTAGATCTGTGCCGGTTCACTGTGCGATGTTACCATCCGGCTCAGCAGCCGGTTCACAGTAGCTATGGCCCTGGGGATGAAGCTGTTCCTGAGTCTGGAGGTGCGGGCGTAGAAGGCCTTGTATCGTCTGCCCGCTGGTAGAAGTTCGAACAGATTGTTGCAGGGGTTTGAAGAGTCTTTGTGGATGCTGGTGGCTTTTCTGAGGCATCATGTGTTGTAGATGCCCTCCAAGGCTGGTAGCTGTGTTCCGATAGTCCTCTGAGCTCTATGGACTACCCGCTGAAGAGTTTTCCTCTCTGCCTCCGTGCAGCTGAGATACCACACAGGGATGCCATGTGTTAGGATGCTCTCTATGGTGCAGCGGTTGGGGTAGACCAGACTTTTTCAGTGTTCTTAGGTAGAACAGTCATTGCTGTGCCTTCTTGACCAGCGCAGCAGTGTTAGTGGACCATGTTAGGTCCTCCGAAATGTGAGTGCCCAGAAACTTGAAGCTGGACATTCTCTCCACACTGTCCCCGTTGATAAAGATTGGGGCGTATTCCCCGTTGTGTGACCTTGATGATCAGCTCCTTGTTCTTGGAGATATTTAGGGACAGGTTGTTATCAGAGCTCCAGTCCGCCACTTTCTGCACCTCGGCTCTGTAGTTTGTTTCATCACGGTTGGTGATCAGCCCGATCACCGTTGTGTCGTCTGCAAACTTGACAATGGTGTTGGTGTCGAATGCAGGAACACAGTCGTGTGTGAATAGGGAGCAGAGCATGGAGCTCAGAACACAGCCCTGTGGTGTGCCGGTACTCAGGGTGATAGTGGAGGACAAGTGCGGGCCCATTCTCACTGCCTGCGGTCGCTCCAGCAGGCAGTCCAGGATCCAGTCGCATAACGACGAGCTGAGGCCTAGCTGGTGGAGTTTGGTGATGAGCTTGGTGGGGATGACCGTGTTGAAGGCAGAGCTATAGTCAATGAATAGCATCCTCACGTACGTGCCCTGTCTCTCCAGGTGAGTCAGGATAGTGTGAAGAGCCAGAGAGATGGCATCCTCTGTGGATCTGTTTGCCCTGTATGCAAATTGATGTGGGTCCAGTGAGGCAGGGATGCTGGATTTGATGTGTGAGAGGACCAGCCCTTCAAAGCACTTCATGACTATAGGAGTTAGGGCAACCGGACGGTAGTCGTTCAGGTTGGTGATCTTTGCTTTTTTCGTCACCGGGACTATGGTAGCCGACTTCCTTGTCCACTGTGGCATTCTCCACACAGCAGTTGATGTAGGAGAGCACAGTGGATGTGTACTCCTCCAAGTTTACCTCTGAACCGCAGGTCGCCTGTTGTGCAAACAGGTCCCAGTCGGTGCGATCAAAGCAGTCCTGGAGTTGTGGGGTGGCGTCATCAGGCCATATTTTGACCATCTTAATTGTAGGTTTGATCTTGCGGATGAGGGGTTTGTATGCGGGCAGTTTGTCGGATTGTCCCAGAGGTGGGCACGGGAGAGTAGGCGTCCTTTACGTTGGTGTACACTTTATCCAACGTGTTTGAGCCCCTGGTAGGGCACTGCACATGCTGGTGGAATTTGCGGAGCGCAGCTCATAGGTCGACCTGATTAAATTCCCCAGCAACAATGAAGGCACCGTCGGGGTGGGCATCCTGCTGCTTACTGATGGCCGAGTGCAGCTGTGCTAGCGCTAGGTTAACATTAGCCTGTGGGGGAATGTATGCGGCCATGATGATGACCACAGTAAACTGGTGTGGTCTGCAGCGCTTTGGAGAGCGCGATGTTGCTGTGTCCGGACGTGCTGCCGCCAGCACCGTCGGGATTTCAGTGCCGGTGCTGGATTTCCTCGTGCTGTAGGTGAGTTTCAGTGGTCGTTTGTGTTCTTTAAGTTTTCTGGGTTTCCCGGGTGCTCCGAATTGCATCGGTTTGGGGAGCGCAAAGCCGCTGTGTCTGGACGCGCCGCCATTTTGGAGAAATCAATGTTCATACCGCTGGGCTGCAAGCTGCCCAAGCGAAATATGAGGTGCTGTTCCTCCAATTTCCGGTGGGCCTCACTATGGCACTGGAGGAGGCCGATGACAGAAAGGTCAGACTGGGAATGGGAGGGGGAGTTGAAGTGCTCAGCCACCGGGAGATCAGGTTGGTTAAGGCGGACTGAGCGAAGGTGTTGAGTGAAACGATCCCGAGCCTGCGTTTGGTTTCGCCGATGTAAAGAAGTTGACATCTAGAGCAGCAGATACAATAGATGAGGTGCATATGAACCTCTGTCTCACCTGGAAAGACTGTTTGGGTCCTTGGATGGAGTTGAGCGGGGAGGTAAAGGGACAGGTGTTGCATCTCCTGCGGTTGCAGGGGAAAGTGCCTGGGGATGGGGTGGTTTGGGTAGGAAGGGACGAGTGGACCAGGGAGTTAGTGGGAACGGTCTCTGCGGAACACAGAAAGGGGAGGGGATGGGAAGATGTGGCCAGTAGTGGGGTCCCGTTGTAGGTGACGGAAATGTTGGAGGATGATTTGTTGGATACGCTGGCTGATGGGGTGGAAGGTGAGAATGAGGGGGGATTCTGTTCTTGTTACCAATGGGGGGAGGGGGAACAAGAGCGGAGCTGCAGGATTATAGAAGAGGCCCTAGTGAGAGCCTCATCTATAATGGACGAGGAGAAGCCCTGTTTCCTGAGGAATGAGGACATCTCTGATGCCCTTGTGTGAAACACCTCATCCCGGTCACAGATGCGGCGTAGACGGAGGAATTGGGAGTAGGGGATAGACTTTTTGCAGGAGACAGGGTGGGAAGAAGTGTAGTCCAGATAGCTGTGCGAGTCAGTGGGTTTATAGTAGATGTCAGTCACTAGTCTGTCTCCTGTGATGGAGATGGTGAGGTCCAGAAACGGTAGGGAGATGTCAGAGATAGTCCAAGTATATTTAAGAGCAGGATGGAAATTGGTAGTGAAGTGTATGAAGTCAGTGAGTTCTGCATGGGTACAAGAGGTAGCACCAATGCAATCGTCGATGTAGCGGAGGTAGAGTTTGGGGATGGGGCCAGTGTACATCCGGAATAGGGATTGTTCGACGTACCCGACAAAGAGGCAGGCATAGCTAGGGCCCATGCGAGCGCCCATAGCTACGCCACTGGTTTGGAGGAAGTGGGAGGAGTCAAAGGAGAAGTTGTTAAGGGTAAGAACCAGCTCTGCTAGGCGGAGGAGACTGTTAGTAGATGGGGATTGGCTGGTTCTACGGTCAAGGAAGAAACGGAGGGCTTCCAGACCATCCTTGTGGGGGATGGAAGTGTAGAGTGACTGGACATCATGGTAAAGATGAGGGAGTGGGGGCCTGGAAACCGGAAGTTATCGAGGAGACGGAGAGCATGTGAGGTGTCTTGGACGTAGGTGGGGAGGGATTTGACCAGGGGGGGATAGGATGGAGTCTAGGTAGGTGGAAATAAGTTTGGTAGGACATGAACAGGCAGAAACAGTGGGTCTGCAGGGACAGTTCTGTTTATGGATTTTAGGTAGGAGGTAAAATCGGGCCGTGCGGGGCTGGGGAACGATAGGTTTGGAGGTATTAGAGGGTAGATCACCGGAAATGGTGAGGTCCGTGATGGTGATTAAGGTCTGGTGTTTGTCAGTGGGGTCATGGCCCAAGGATAAGTAGGAGGAGAAATGAGGAGATCTGCAGATCCTTGAGTCTATTGTTCGATTTACACAATTACTATCCAATGATACTAATTGGAAAGTTAAAATGAATTAAGATGAGACTAGGTCCATCTTCCTCATATTCTTACTGGGCCATTGGCTTAAGCTCAAAACGTGAACTGAGATAATAGAATACACAAAACTAAAATGAACACAGATAATGCTAGAAAAGCTCCAGATCTATTGTAGGATTATTAACCAAAAACTATTCCACTTGAGTATTCTAGATGTGCTTGGTCTTTTTGTGTACAAATCTCACCTAATTTCCTATATCCCACTATTGGTAACTTTGCTTGAAGTTGGGCCCCCTAGTTTGGAGCACTCCCTTCTCTCCCACAATGAATCACTTCCCTTTCAAAGATGCTCCTCACAACCTACCATATTGCTACTGGTCTGTCCAAATGCTGCCCCAGAGCTCCAGTGAGTCGAGCACAATTTTGACCTTGCTTGCCAAACTGCATTGAGTTTGTACTCCCCCCCCCACCCCCACCCATGTGCTCGTTTCTACCCACATCCCAAGTATGTGCTGGTAGATAGGTTAATTGCTCATTATAAAATAACCGTTGTACAGAAGGGTGACAGTAAATCAGGGGAGGAAAGTGCAAACTCCTGGTAAGTCAGCATGAACACAGTAGGCCAAAGTGTTGTTTCTGTGCTCTTGTGTAGCATGGTATCGAACATTGTTTGATAATGTTCCTATAGTGTCTGGTATGTTTTACTATGTTATAAAGCTCTGTATAACATAATGTTATTGACTGAACATCTTCAAGAGGAAGGAAATTATGATTGGAGGCCATATGCATGGGCATCAATAGGTGAATATCATACTTATGTTTATTATATCAATGTTGTAAACTAAAATGTTGAATCATGATACAAAAACTATAAAAACAATTTTAGTGCCTGTAATCAAAGATTCCCTTTAGTAGGTAGGTTTTGAAACAACCACAAGAAATCCAATATAATTCAGCACTTCAAAATGAATTTTTGCCTTCAGAACAGGCTGCATCATCTCTGCAAACTTAAAAATCTGGTGTCAGGTCAGCACTCTCTCAAAACTGTTTAAAATAAAAATGGATTGTTAGAAAGCAATTGAAAAATGGAGATAGAAAATAGGTTGGTAAACTTTAATGAGGTCCCCTCCTGATGAAAAAGTATACAACCATTGAAGTGATTAAGGAAATATCAAGGCAATGAGCTATATTTATTTTGGCACTGGAAAAACATACGTTAAAGATCCATTTTTAAAGCAAGTTTAACAACATTATTTTTTTTTCTAAAACTAACACTAAAAGTGAGAATCTAGTAATTGGAGTTCTACTAAAAAAACACCTGCTTTACCCTGTGAAGTGATAAATTTCACATTAAAATTAATTAATGTCATCACTACTCAAAGAATTATTTGTGAACCAAATAACTATTTTATAGAAGATTCCTCAGGACACTAGCTCAAATTATCATTGTGTTCAATATTAAACACAGTAAATTGTAACTTCTGCAGTTTTTTGTTTTTTAAAAGGATGCGTTTCAATTTTACATTCTAGTAACAGCAGAAAACAGTGAAATAACAAGTTTTATTCTTCATTATTTAAGTTTGAGGTATACATGTCAAGTGGAATAAAATGGATATTGTACTATTGGTAATTACATACCTTCGTAAATAACAAATGGATAAAGGCCAAATTAGAGTATTTATAGTGTATGTGTTATAGCTTTCAAACTAATTTGCAATATTTTCTTGCTTTTTGGAACGTCACCATTGACCCAACAAAACTACTATAATTTCCTCATAGAAAATGTCAAAAAGAAATTTTTCTTACAAGTTACTATTTCTTAAATCATGAGCCCTGAAGATTTAAGGCATTATAATGAGCACAATTTAGTAACTAGCCACTGCAAGACATTTCTAAAATGTAAAATTTATCACAAAAAGATTTTTTATTAAACAGGGATGTTGGTGAGAAATCTGGCTTTGGTCAGTAGCGTTAAACGCATTTGAATGCATTAGTTGTACTCGCCTTGACACATTCACCACATTTGGAGCCATATGGGGAGGTCCGATGCCCTTGCACATGCTCAGCGCTAATGAATAAACACAAATTTCTCCCATTGTTCTTGTATCAACCCATCCCCACTCCTCACCCCAACTCTGCTGACATAAGTGGTGTTCAGACAAACTGGAATATCTAGCCTGAAGTTTTTTTCTTGCACAAAGCAGCAGTCTAAAACATTTATAAAATAACCCTATCATTAATAATACACAGCACCTAGTAACTATTAGCTCCTCCTAAGCCAAGAGTGGACAAATGCAGTAACCAAAAGTGTTTTTTTTTTAACCAACAGACTTTGTTCATAATTATACAAGGTGAAGATGCCCTAGCAATAATTTTCTTCCCTTTCAAAAAATAGCACTATAATCCAATCACATGGACATTAAACTACAACTATTAAGGACATCCGTGGAGGAAATCTACTTTGCGCAAAGCCACATCGACACTGTTTACTATATCCAAGTTTACAACCTGGAAACATTTTCTTATCTTTTCCAATCTTGTACCTAAAAACTGACCTGGTGCAATCTAATTGCTTATATCCAATTATACATCGTGATGAAGGCGTAATTTATAAATTAAAAAGATCTTGTAGACAAAATGAACCAAATTATATCTAAAGGACTGTTACAATGTTTTAATCAATACCCACTGTTTATTTTTACTGAATAAAAGCTACATAAACTGTTCAGTATCTTAATTTCCAGCATTGTTTATTTCCTGGAAGCATCAGTTTTTAATTCAGCTTTTGCACTTGGTCTTTTAAGGCGCCAGCTCCCCACATTTTCTTGTTCATCCTGGTCTTCCTCACTATCGGTGAATCTGTACTGATCGCACTCTTTTGATGGATCGTGGATCTTTTTAAGGAGGCAAACTTCATTCACAGATTTTATTTGGGCTTTTTGTTTTTTACCAACTTTTGCAGATGATTTTTTCTTGTTTGATGTAGGTTTCTTAGTTACTTTCACCAAGGGTTTGAATTCTTTAGCTGCTTTGGAAGTAGGAAGAAACCAGTCCTGTAAAAATAAAACAGCAAAATGTGACAAGTAAACATTAATTTACTAATCATCATAAATAATAAATTAATTCACAAGATAATTACATCTTTAAGATACAATAAGATAAATGATTAATGTCCTCCTGCAATTTAAGAGAACGCCAAAGAGATTCATATGAAAATGTCAAATTAAATCATAATTCGCATTCTTTCTAATGATATAATGTTCATGTTTTAGATACACATTTGAAGGAATTACTCAAACCATGAATTCATAGTGCTCAGGCACCCAGGAATTAAAATGGTAAAGCTGCAAATACTCAGCAGTTCAGGCACCAAGTTTGAGAAGCTAAACACTTCTAAGGTGGGTGGGGGTGGTT
The DNA here is from genome assembly GCF_053455715.1 of Rhinoraja longicauda. NCBI lineage: Eukaryota > Metazoa > Chordata > Chondrichthyes > Rajiformes > Arhynchobatidae > Rhinoraja > Rhinoraja longicauda. The sequence goes on along the minus strand of NC_135957.1, from coordinate 44,914,569 downwards.
GCAATCTGTCACTGACTCTCCATCTATCACTGGAGGGTACTCTGTCTTCAGCAATCTCGGGCATAATTTTCCACTGGGAACCCATTACTCAGCTGATCAAAGATGTTTAAGGTAGAGCAGAGCCTCTCTGAGCACAAATGTCAAATTCATCCGGATGGCTTTGACAGGACATGGGGCCTTGCATTCAGACACAAGGTGGTCTAAGCTTGAATTTTAATTCCAAACAAAGAAGCATTATAAAAAATAAAACACATTTAAAAGGTAAAATTAAGTTCCTTAAAAGTTAAAACATTACAAATTGCACATAACTAAAACAATTAAATTCACTGAACTTAAGTCAAATTTAAAAAAATAACGTCTACCTACATTTTGTTTGAACAACTTTTAAATTTGCATATTATCCAGTCCTGCTGTGGTTGTAGACTGTGGGGAAGACTGTCAAAGTGTACAGCAGGATATAGATCAACTAATCAACTTAGGTTATGCTGCATTTGGAGTGTGTAATTCTGTCCGCCCCATCACTGGAAGGATGTGGAGACTTTGGAAAGGGTGCAAAGGAGGTTTAACAGAAAGATGCCAGGATTAGAGGATATTAGCGACAGAGAGAGTTTGGACAGACTTAGATTGTTTTCTCTGGAACACTGGGGGTTGTGGGGAGATCTGATAGAAGTATGTACAATTATGAGGGGTATAGATAGGGTAGACATTCAGAACCTTTTTTCCCCTCAGGATGGAAATATCAAATTTAGATGGCATAGCTGTAAGGTGAGAGGGCAGTTTAAAAGATGTGCGAGGGAAGTTTTCTTTTACACACAAGAGGGCACGGAGTGCCTGGAATATGCTGCTGGGGGGTCGTGCTGGAAGCAGATACGATAATGACATTTCAGATATTTTTAGATCAAGCACATGGATACGAAGTGAATGGTGGGATATGGATTATGTGTAGGCAGATAAGGGTTGGTCTTGGCATCATGTTTGGCACAAAGACATTATGGGCAGAAGGGCATGTTCCTGTGCTGTATGCAACTTCTATTCCCCCATTGCTTTCAATGGACTCACTCCACTGACCTGGAAATTTACCTGCTGAGCACCATAAATGCAATCCATGGAAGTCTGTGCACCCTTTTTGGAGCCCAGTCCATAGCATTGCACTGGTGCCATGGAATCAATATTTGAATGGAGCCATAGGCTGTATTTCACCTAGTTGTTCAAGTATTGAGAATCTGTGGCTAGTTAAATGGATAAAATACAGTGCAATCTGCATGGATTTAGCAGTTTAAACAGAAGAATAACTACTTGGTTCAGGTCAATGAGATTTCAAAATTGGTACAGCTGCTCAACGATTTTAACTGTTATTGCTTAACCTATTACATGGTAAAGCTTCAGACTCTTCAGAGTCTGAAGAAGGGTCTTGGTCCAAAACGTCACCCATCCCTCCACTCCAGAGATGCACCTGTCCCGCTGAGTTACTCGAGCTTTATGTGTCTATCTTCCGTTTAAACCAGCATCTGCAGTTCCTGCTTACACATGATAAAGCTTTACCAGTTACACTGAAAAATACTGAAATGTCGGGACAGTATTGACTGGAATGACCTCCCAGAGTCATCTCATGCCTGATTTGCCTTGGCCAGATAGGTAGAAAGTATCATTCATTCAATCCTAGTGGCTCTTCACATCCTAGCGTCCAGCTGGGCCATTTTTACCGTTTCTCGCGTTCTTGTTCAAATTTCCAACTACTGCAGTATTTTACTTCAGAACATGAATTCAAACATGGTTGAACATTGAGTGTATATTCAGTTCTATCACTTAGTCCCAAAGGGAAGGAAAAAGAAAACTCCTCTTTGCATTCCATACAGCAATTTTACAACTACTTTAACAACATTTAAACAAAATGAACTGTAGTGGACTTTGCACAAAGTTGTTTTATTACAGGAAACAATTTTTAATCAAGTTCCTGGGCTCTTGAGAAATTGAAAAGTTGGATAAGAAAATTCTCGTTATCAAGACAAATCAGACTATGATAAGTTCTTTATACCTCAAAGTGTACGTTGTTAATATGATACTTTACTCCACTCTCAGAGCTGAATTCTTTTTCACATATCAGGCACTTGTACTTTCCAGCCACATAATCCCCCTAGGTTTATAAAAACAAAATCACATAGTTGTTAACAAAGCTGGTTCTTAACCTGAAACTTTGATCGCCCCTTCGCCTCTGCAGTTGTTTGACCTGCCAAATTCCTCCTGCAGCTTGCTTTTTAAATGTTTTTAAATTTAAAAAAATCAGCCGTAGTTTTGACAGTGCGGATTGTTCATAAGTTCTAGGAGCAGAATTAGGCCATTCGGCCCATCAAGTCTACTCCACCATTCAAACATGGCTGATCTATTGTTCCCTTTCAACCCCATTCTCCTGCCTGCGCCCCATAACCCCCGACACCCTTACTAATCAAGAATCTGTCAATCGCCACCGTAAATATATCCATTGACTTGGCCTTCACAGCCGTCTGTGGCAATGAATTCCTCAAATTTACCAATCTCTGACCAAAGAAATTCCTCCTCATCTCCTTTCTAAAGGCACATCCTTTCATTCTGAGGCTATGGCCCCTGGTCCGAGACTCTCCCATTCGTGGAAATATCCTCCCCACATTATCAAGATTGTTAGGAATGGAATGTTTCCTATTTCAGCATAAATGTTCCTCTATTTTTCTCATTAAATAACTGAGCCCTAGCTCCCAAAATGAGTAACTCCCAAATTACTTTTTTTCTAGGTCTGCGCAGAATATAAGTTAAACATTGTTGGCCTTGCGTGAAACATCAGGCAAATACAAGGCCAGTATCTCCCACATTCTACCTTAATATAGAATAAGTTTTAATAGTGTGTAATATCTCAGTAAACAATCTTTGAGAAGTGTGATGACTGAATCATGGCAGTATGATTTTCTGCACACCAGCCAGGTGGCGCCACACGATGGCTGCCTCGCCAACGGTCTGTCTTTGTCTTTTTCATTCTTTGTGTTTTTAGTTTGTTGTAAAATGTATGTTTTAGCTTATCTTTAGTTTTTGTATTTGTGGGAGAAACTTTTTTAAATCTCTTTCCTTGACAGAGATGCAACTTTTTCTGTGTTGTATCGCCTTTGGTGCTCCAACCTGCGGGAGCGGCGGACTTTAACATCACGAAGCTCGCGGTCCCTGCTTAGGGACCGATTTGGGGAACTCCAAGTCGCAGGAGTTTCAACCGTCCAGATGCGGGAGCTTAAACCGCCCCAACGTGGGAGTTCGATTGCCGGCTGGTTCGACTCCCCTGACCGCGGGAGGAAAGGAGGAAAGAAGACAAGACTTTACTGCCTTCCATCACAATGGGGAATGTGGAGGAGCTGTTGTGGTGGATGTTTATGTTAATTTTTTATGTAGTTGTGTGTCTTGTTGCTCTTTTTGTATGATTATGGCAAACCAAATTCCTCGTATGTTGCAAAACATACTTGGCTAATAAATTACGATTATGATGATATATATATTATGATTTAACTGGTTTGCAGCCACATCAACTACCCAAACACCAGGTTCATGCTTCAAGGGTGTAACTATAGGTGAAAGGCCATTTTATTGGCCCCTGCACTCAACTCAACCCTCATCAAAAAGTATAATTTGCATAACAGCTCACACGCCTCTCAGTATAGGGCCTGTCCCACTTAGGTGATTTTTTAGGTGATTGCCGGGGACTCAAAGTCGCCAAAATTTTCTTTTACCCGACGACAATGCCGAGTCAGGTCGAGATTACACCGACTTCGGAAACATCGCAAAATTCTTACGCTGTCAATGCTTCTCCGGTGTCCTAATTTTCACTGAAATCACTGACAAATTGGTAAATACTTGAGTGTTTTGAAATATAACATCTTGCCCCGGTTACTTGAAAACCAAGCTTCACAGTAACAAGGTAACTGGATTGACTTCCAGTTTACTAATAGCAGTATTAAGAAATTTAATTTTAAAAGTGGTTAAATGGATTATTGTGATGAGTGTGGGCATTCTTTGAAAATGTACGGGAGATGCATATCTGGTTTCTGGGTTGCATATCTGGGTTGGGAGCCCACTTTAAATGTCACCGCTGATGGCCATAAACATCGCGAAAATTCCCACGCTTACCTGACCATCAAACTGTCGCCTCCAATCTACATGTCAAATGTCCTGACGGTAAATAAATTGATTAAACACAAGTATTTTATGGTATCTTAAAATGACTACTTAATTTAATATTACGTGCTTCTAAATGCATCTAAGACAACCTAGCAAACCTGGGGACAGCATGCGACAGCGCCCGCAATAAGCAACGATACCTGGCGAGAAGCCAGCTGTCGCTGAGAAATTTCATTCCAGTTGATTTCTCAGCGAAGTGTTGAGATCCACTACGATTCTTGGAAGACTCCTCACGATCATGCCCACGAACTGTCGGCGACAGCCTAGTCGCCAGCAGTCGCCTTGAAATCTCCTAAGTGGGACAGGCCCATGTCTTAATTCTTTCTAAATCTTCAGTCCACATCTTAATTCTGATTTTGGTATCCCTTCAAGCATCTTGGAATACCAAGAGATCTTTATTGTCCACACTGACAATTTGCTCAGCATTATTTGCCTTTTTCCTTTTATTAAATAAGTAATAATACTGACAGTATTAATTCTCCTTAAGCACAAACTATGCCACCCACATGATCCATTCTACATAAAAGGTGAGAAACATTTGTTCCCTTGAACTTCTCTTTTGCTGGGTTCGGAGTATTGTAAACAACATTGACAACACCTAGAATTTTTTACCTTTGTAGTACAATTCAGCTAGAATTAGTGATTCAGGGAAATTAAACAATAAAAATATCAGGAAAATAAACAAGTAATAACATCTTTGAGGTAAAATTTGGATTTGAACCAAAAATGTCACTGTTGTTCATTCCCCAGGCACATATCAGATAACAAATCATGTCATCTGGCAGAAGTTTCCCCTATTTTCAGAATAGACATGATATTAGGGCTTTTATACAGTTAAAACATGAGCCATATCTCACAATAGGAAAAACATAACCTAACATTCTCTGGAAGGTATTGATAAAAATGGCTTGTCAAAGTTATGAAGAAAATGGAGATGCAAGTTAGGTGCTCTTGCACTGAACTAGCAGGTTAATTTTAAAAACATCAGGTGGTGAGAAGTAGGTGAGATTTGACTTCATTACTAAACTCAGATTTTGGATGCTATATTGGAGACATCATAAATAAATTGAATAGGACATTCCCAGGCCAGAAAAATCCAATCCCAGTTCCAAACAGATTGAGAGACACAGCAATTACTGAGCCCCAGCAAGCACTTGCCGTCAATATCTGAAGACAAACTACAAATGCTGGAATCTTGAGCAAAACACAATCTGTTGGAGGAATTCAGCAGGAGGAATTCAACAGGTCAGGCAGCATCCATGGAGGAACTGACAAATAACATTTTGGTCGGAACGCTTCTTTAGACTGATGGGAGTAGGGGAAGAAAGCTGGAAAAGAGATGTGGGGGCGAGACAAAGCCAGGCAAGTGATAGGTACATGCAGGTGAGGGGGTGATTGGCAGAAGTGCGGAGTAACTTGCTAGTAGTGAAAAAGACACAATAGGGCATCACATAAGGAAATAAGAGGTGTGAAATGTAAAGGTAGAGGGAGGGCATGGGCATTCGGAGGAGGGGAAAGCAGGATAACCAGGGTCTTGGGAGATGGAAGAAGTGTGCACACTGGATTTGGGGATGGGGGAGATTTAAAACATAGAAAATAGGTGCAGGAGTAGGCCATTCGGCCCTTCGAGCCTGCACCGCCATTCAATATGATCATGGCTGATCATCCAACTCAGTATCCTGTACCTGCCTTCTCTCCATACCCCCTGATCCCTTAAGCCACAAGGGCCATATCTAACTCCCTCTTAAATATAGCCAATGAACTGGCCTCAACTACCTTCTGTGGCAGAGAATTCCACAGATTCACCACTCTGTGTGAAAAAAAACATTCTCATCTCGGTCCTAAAAGACTTCCCCCTTATCCTTAAGCTGTGACCCCATGTTTTGGACTTCCCCAACATCGGGAACAATCTTCCTGCATCTAGCCTGTCCAATCCTTTAAGAATTTTGTAAGTTTCTATAAGGTCCCCCCTCAATCTTCTAAATTCCAGCGAGTACAAGCCGAGTCTATCCAGTCTTCATATGAAAGTCCTGCCATCCCAGGAATCAATCTGGTCAAAACTTTCTCAACTCACTGGGAGAAGGGCTTATCCCTTCTCACCCAACTCAGCCCTTTCCCAGGTGCCTTCCCCTGCAACTGCAGATGTAATACTATCCTTATATCTCCTCTCTCACTTTCATCCAAGGATCCCAGCTGCCTTTCCAGATGAGAAAAAGGTTCACGTGCACATTTTCCAACGTCATCTTTTCATTTCAGTGCTCCTGATGTCACATCCTTTACATCAGTGAGACTAAATGTAGACTAAGCAATCGTTCCACCAAAGGCTTGCCAAGTCAGGCTGGTGCTCTGGTAGCTTTGTATTTTTACTCCCCTTCTTACTGTCCTGGGCCTTCTCCCTTACCAGATTGAGGCCACAGGCAAACTAGAAGAACAGCAACTCGTATTCTGTTTTGGTAGCTTGCAATTCAACAGTATGAACATTAAATTCTCCAATTTCAATTAATACCGCTACTACCCACCATCACACCGTACATATTTCTCCCATGATCGACCACTACCATAATCACTCTATTTCTTTCCCCTCCTCTGTACACTCATCCCCAAGTCCAATATTTCCCTTGATTTCCCCCCATACTATTCTAACCATATCTCTTCCTCCGCCTTTAGATTCCACATTACTTTTTTTTCCCATATCTGACACCCTCTTGTCGCTTTTTCACATCCAGCCTTTGACACTCACTCCCACCCATCTGCTGGTCAGCTCCCCTTACCTGTATCCACCTATCATTTGTAAGGCTTCACTCCCCTCCCCCTCCATCATTCTGAAGGGCATCACCCCAAAACATCATCGGTTCATTCCCTCCACAGATGCTGCCTGACTCACTGAGTTCATCCAGCACTTTGATTTTTGCTTTCAGCATCTTCCCAGACCCTGCAGGGTGGAGGGGAGCAGGGGGGGGGGGGGGGGGTCTGAGGCATGAGGAGCAGCAAAATAAAATGAGCTCTAGTAATCACACACTCTTTGGAAGGAATGAAGAGTGAGACTGAACTAGATGGGATGTCGAAAGAAAATGGGAATTCAAGGAACAGCGAGTTTAAATAGGGCAGGTATGGAATTGAACCTTTAGCAGAGGATATAGAATAGTCTGCTCTATCCCTAAAGGATGAGATTTGGAGCGAAAGGGAGGTCTGGATGTAGGAATGCTGCCTGACCCGCTACGTTATTCCAGCAATTTGTGTCTCTCTTTGAGTTAAAGGATGTATCCTATTCAATTGGGACAGTCCTAACCAAAGATCCAGTCCTGGTTCTGAGCTGAACAGGACAGCAACTCAGCAAAAAGCATGGGAGGAGTGTGGGTTGGTGAGGTTGAAGGCAGTATCAGTAGGCCAGAGGTGGCATCAAGTGAGCAGCGAAAGCTACAGAAGGATGGGGAGGCTATGAGATTCAGTGCCTAACAACCCTCAGTCCGAGCATACTTTTGCCATGATGTGTGTGTCTGTCATGTTGAGTGTCTATCATGTTAAGTGCTGCAGATCATTTGCTGTAACCTATGCTGGCAGAATCCTTACTCCTGCTTTTCAAAACATAGAACCTGGAGCCAGCTGAGTCCCTTTCCATGCAAATCCTGTAAAACTACCTTGAGGATGATGTAAAAACAAGCTTCAGTCTTAAAGTTCGTTAGACCACATCCTTTTTAAAATAAATTATATATATTTTTTTTAATTAAAGTGATACAGCATGGAAACGGGCCCTTCGGCCCACCAAGCCGCACCAACCAGCAATCTCACATACACTAGCTCTATCCTACACGCTAAGGACAATTTACAGAAGCCAATTAGCCTACAAACCTGTACGCCTTTGGAATGTGGGAGGAAGCCAGAGCACCTGGAAAAAACCCACGGAGTCACAGGGAGAACATACAAACTCCATACAGACAGCACCCGGACTCAGGATCAAACCCAGGTCTCTGACGCTGTAAGGCAGCAACTCGACTGTGTTCCACTTTACCTTTTTGAGAGGTGGTCATCTATCCTAAAAGGTTAAATGCCCAAAGTGGATATTAAATATAAAGTATTATTTTTTTTTGTAAAAGTTATACTTACCCTTGTACAAGAACCAAGATGAGCCTTCAGTCCTGATACGCTGGTATAATTAGAAGCACAATCCTAAAGAGAGATTAGTTATTAAATACAATTGCAAGTGATGTTGCTGATTTGATCATTTCAGTTCCACAGAATATAAATTCTGAGATTAAAATAAACAGGCAATATAGTGTGCACAAAAAATACAAGCATTAAATACAAATTTTAGACTGCATTAAATTCTTAACCTACACACAAAGTTCAATCCAGAAATTTAGCATCCGTAATGCTATTTTTTTGCAGCTTCATTTTTTGCTCACTATTAGTTGATCATGTAAAGGGACTGTTTATTCACAAAATCTCTTTCCATGTTCCATGTCACTAGATGGTGATGAAACAATTCTAAATTCAACCACATTTCTCCTCAATCTCTCCCTCTCCTCTTCTCTGAGGAGTCACAAAGGACACCAACTAAACACACAAACACATGATCTTGAATGATTTATTCGCCATCCAAGGGCTTAATGCTTTATCATATATTCTTAGTGCATCGCATTGAACTTCAAATATTTGGAATTGACATAACATTCTGTAGAATTGAAGCAGCTTGCCTTTCTCCAGGATAGCTAGCACCCAACATGAATGAATTACTAAAAACTGAATTATAATGCTATGTTATGTCCAAGGGGTTGTTTTTAAATTTGTTATCAGAAAAGGTAGGGGTGAAAGATTTTCATATAACATTTCTCTCAAATTAGAATGAATGTTAAAATTCTCAATGGCAGACCAGATCTACCAAATAGACTTATAAAGATGATGCCACATAATTAGAGCTGGTTACTCAGAGGTGTTGGCACTTATTCACACTCAATATTGCCAAGATCATTCATTATCAAGTAAGAGCTATGGATCAGCATTGCCTTATGCCATAATAAATACTGCAAAAGGGCAAAAAAATAATAGGAACATGAAATTCCATTCAATAAAAGTTTAGGGATGCAGATAAATCAAACCTGGCTACACTCTATTCCATTATTAAATCTGAGCGTAAAACAAACAAACTTACCAAGAAAAGCAGCTCTTTCAGCAGAATCCATTTTGATCTAATATTGCATTATTTGTTTGTCAGGAAATATTACAAATAACATTCATTTTACTTGTAGTTAGAAAGCACATAAATTTATAAATGAATTGTATAAAAGAAATGACATACTCAATTATGAATAAATAAAACAATTACCAGGAAAAATAAGTATTTTGAGGAACTGCTCGATGAAGCAGCCCTTGTGTTGGCATGACTCATAATAATTCCAAATCTATTTAAACTTTTATTTGTATGCACTCATTTTGAATAGTAACTCATTCCGATTTAAAACATTAAATCAGAATGTGTTGTTCAACGAGATGACTGGGTAAAATTCTGTGAAAGAAATAATTGTTGAGTACATCTTGGAAACAGGGCTGTGTGTTGAGCCCCATCCTTTACTCCCTCTACACTCACGACTGCGCCCCCACCCATCCCACCAACACCATCATTAAGTTCGCGGATGACACGACTGTGGTTGGACTCATCTCAGAGGGAGATGAGACAGCCTATAGGGATGAAATCCAAAGGCTGGCAGCATGGTGTTCAGTGAACAATCTTATCCTGAACTCCTCCAAAACAAAGGAACTTATAATTGACTTCAGGAAAACCAGTGTAGAATACGACCCACTCCACATCAATGGGGTCTGTGTGGAAAGGGTACCCGCTTTCAGGTTCCTGGGTACGCACATCGCAGAGGATCTTACCTGGTCTACCAACACCATCACCACAGTAAAGAAGGCACAGCAGAGACTCCACTTCCTGAGGATCCTCAGGAAAACCAACCTGCAGGAGAAGCTCATGATGTCCTTCTATCGCTGCTCCATCGAGAGTGTGCTGGCATACTGTATAACCACATGGTATGCCAGCTGCTCAGAAAAGGACAGGAAGGCCCTTCAGAGGGTCATCACAACGGCCCAGAAGATCATCGGCTGCTCACTGCCCTCCCTGGAGCACCTGTTCAGCCTACGCTGCCTCAGTAGAGCAGGCAAAATAATAAAAGATCCATCCCACCTCGGCCACCGTCTGTTTGTTCATCTGCCCTCTGGTCGACGTTTCAGGTCGATCAAATCCCGAACAAACATTCTTAAGAACAGTTTTTACCCCAGGGCCATACGAGAACTGAACACTACCTTCTGCACTACGCAACACTGTTAAAAAATCTTTGTACTTAATATAATTGTATTTATTTGTTTTTGCATTTATTGCATATATGTTTGTACGCACCGTCAGGATTGGCTATTTTTTAATTTCGTTGTACTCGTTGCAATGACAATAAATGAATATTATTATTATTATTATTATTATTATTATTTCACCAAAATAATGTTTTATCTTTAGTAAACATATTAAGATTAATTGAAATGAGAGGCAGAGCTTTTTTTTCTGCTGGAAATGATGCGAGGGAGGGAAGGAGATTACATTCTTCCACAGTGATGAAACCAGGGTGTGATTTCTTCATAATTTGACAACTCTAAAATATACAAGTAGCTACTGTATTTACCTTGTTCGGACATTGAACTCTTTTATAGGTTTTCATTTCATTCTTCCACTTGCAAAGCACTTCATGACTGAATGTAGGCAAACCAGGCCTCGTGTACTTTAACTAACGAAAAGACAGAAGTTTACAAAGTAGGTGTAAAAATCTCTCTTTAGTCACACATTTTAAATATGAAATATCTGATGCATGCTTTGTTTTGATGATGAATTATTTTCCTGTTTGCAATGGAGCAAAATTTCAATAAATATATGATACTATAACACATCTCTAATGCAGAGAGCCAGACCATGAACTTCTCACATGTTTTCATCAAAATTCTGTTCTAACAAAAATAACTAGGAAAAAAAAATTGTGAATAGACCAACTTTGGGAGACAGCATGTATAATTTTGTGCTCAGAAATTTCACTGATTATGAAAGTATGACAGTTAAAACTAGAGTACATTGAATGTATCGATGTTAATCGGAATTTTGGAACATACGTAAAAACAGGGAACATTTGCAGACCAAACTTTCTACCCTCATAAAATCATGCCCATTCATTTCAAAACATAATTGAATTGGTCATGATCGGATGGGTTTGAAATGCGAAATATTATTTATTTATCTGACTGCAGCTCAGAGTTCTTAGTGGTTGTCTAATTCCATTCTTTTACCAGTAGCTTGTCAACACACACATTCCAGTGATACAGAACAGTCACGTGGCTCAAAGAGCTAATATTCTGGAGATCTGTGAATATAATTCCCAAGAGGGATGATGTATTTTGATAAAATGAAACATTCTAAATTTTTAGACGGCATAACAGGGTGGCTGCAAGGATGGCGTTTCTCTATGCCATGTCGTTTCACCTTATCATCATCTGGTACCAGGTCACGTTGGATTTTCCTCCGAGGCGATTCCCGAGCAAGTTCATCGGCTACTATTTCATGCAGGTGGTATGCAGCCAACTTTGCAGAGCTTCTTCGCACTCGTCCACTGGATGTTCTTTCCACTTCTGGTTCACTTTCTTTATCAGCAGCCTCATCATCTGAAGTTTCTGGAGACTGGTCAATAAGATGCAAATCATGCAAAGGTTGACCAAAGATTCTGGATTCTAACAGTTGCAATAATCATACAATGTAGCTAAGAAATCAAAGCTCCCAGCAGTTGGACTTGGTATCAATAATATGAAGCAAATTAGTCTCTGTTATCTTTGCTCATTGCTGAACTAAGTAGGCAATAATGATGGGAGGTGTGAAAGGAGTGTCTCTCCTTAGCATTTCTAACATCAGTCCAGGTGAAGCTGGGAACTTGTGTTGTACCACAGCATTAATTATGCGCTTAAGATATCTTGTGCTACCAATCCACTAAAGCCAACACCCAGGAAGAAAACAAGAGGAAAAACCCCCTCAAATAATCTTTACTAATCACTATCAATCTAAACAACCATGGGCGGCACGGTAGCGCAGCGGTAGAGTTGCTGCTTTACAGCGAATGCAGCGCCGGAGACTCAGGTTCGATCCTGACTACGGGTGCTGCACTGTAAGGAGTTTGTACGTTCTCCCCGTGACCTGCGTGGGTTTTCTCCGAGATCTTCGGTTTCCTCCCACACTCCAAAGACGTACAGGTATGTAGGTTAATTGGCTGGGTAGATGTAAAGAATTGTCCCTAGTGGGTGTAGGATAGTGTTAATGTACGGGGATCACTGGGCGGCACGGACTTGGAGGGCCGAAAAGGCCTGTTTCCGGCTGTATATATATGATATGATATGATAATGGTTAGGTATTTAAGAAACATATTTAGTATCAAAAATATAATTGCAAGAGAGACATTAACAATGAAAGACAAGTCCAAAACTGGCAAATATCCATGACCGAGAAGAAATTTTGTGGAAAGAGTTACCGGTGCATGTTCTGATTTCAAATGATAATCCAGGCCTGCCTTTGACTTGTACAGCTTTCCACAGTGTTGGCAATTAAATAATTGTTTCAGTAATTCCGATTCTTCCTTGCCACACTTCTTCAAATGATAGAGGTAGCCCATTATACTAGCAAAGCTAGCAGAACAGTCCTGAAAAAAAGAGGGGAGGGGGGGGGGTAGGTAGAAAAAAAGGTTTAAAACAAATATTTCCAGTGTAAATGAGCGAGGTTCTAAACAAATATTTACAGCTTGTATTTACAGTGAAGAAAATACTCCCCTCCCCCTTCACCCCTCTACCCCCTCCCTCCCATCCCCCCTCCACCCCCCTTATCCTGCCCCCATCCTCTCCCCCCCTCCCTCCTTCCGTTGGAGATAGATTTAAACTTTAAAATGTGAATAACTTAAAAAATATAACACCGATTTCAATGAAACTTCTTCCATAAGCACCAAAGGGATGACGGTAATGTGGGCCTAAAATTGTTGCTCTATCGTGTACCGTTTTGGCTGTAGTTCAGGAATAAACAAACAAACGAGTTTTTGTATATAGATGTAGAAACAAAGAACTGTAGATGCTGGCTTATACGAAAGATAGATGCAAAATGCTGGAGTAACTCTGCAGGTCAGGCAACATCTCTGGAGAAAAAGCATTGATGACATTTTGGGCCGGGACATTTCTTCAGGCTGAAGAAGGGTCCTGACCTGAAATGTCACCCATCCTTAAGTACTTTAACATTGGAAAAGACCATTGGTAAAGTTGAACCACTGTATCTCAAGATTGCTTTCATAAAATTCATATTATTTGATACAACTGTAATTCCTTGAGTAAACCTTTCAGTGTACTTTCATTTACTTCTTAGACTTTTAACAAGTCAATAGCAATAAATGCATTCAACATTTTCTACCCTTACCTCACGGAGACACTTCAATCTTCCCATTCTCCTCAGAACTTTTCGAAGTCTTTCTCTATCAGTCTGCTCATCAACTACATCACCATCTTTCAAAATTGGCTAAAACGTAAATGAAATATTATTAAATTTTTATATTTATATTTGCAAACTTTGTTGATACTGATCAATAATTCAGGAAGAATCCCAGCTGTTTCTGGCTCTAAAACCATTCCAACAATGATTAGAGTAGAATACAGGGCAGCACAGTAGAATACAAGACAGCACAGTGGCACAGCTGATAGAGCTGCTGCCTCACAGCAGCAGAGACTCGGGTTCAATCCTGACTTCGGGTGCTGTCTGTGTGGAGTTTGCATATTCTTCCTGTGACCACGTGGGGTTATTCTGGGTGCTCCGCTTTCCTCCCATATCCCAAAGTCTTGCGGGTTTGTAGGTTAATTGTCCTATGTAAATTGTCTAGTGTAGGGAGTGAATGAGAAAGTTGGACAACATAGAACTAGTGTGAATGGGTGATCGATGGTTGGCGTGGATTTGGTGGGCCAAAGACCCCGTTTCCATGCTGTATCTCTAAACTAAAATCAGCAGACTAATCGAATGGAAGCACATTCGAACGATAGTCCAAAACCCAGCTCACAAAGAGAGAGCGTTCTCATCCTCCTTGTAGGCAAAAGGATTGTTACAGAAATTAATTCTGGCAGCCTTACTAAGTTTTGAGGTTACAAAACACCCAGAGATCAGATTAGGAAACATAGGAACGTTTGGAGGGATATGGGCCAAACACAGGCAAATGTGACTGGCTTAGAAGGGGCATCTAGATCAACATGGACAAGTTGGGCCAAATGGCCCGTTTCCAGACTCTATATAAACATGAGTTAAGATGTCAGGTGACTCAACGAGGCAGAGTAAAAGAAACTCTTCACTCACCTGACACATTTCTATATAACCAATTTGCTTTAAACTCATTGCAAAGCGTGTACGAGAGCCAGCAAAATGGTCCATTCCTTATAGCTTACATTCTTAAAGTTATCAAGACCAGTTTTGAACATTTTATTCATTTATAGAAATGTATACATAATTTTGTGAAGAACTCAAAGTAACAGAATCGATTATTTTGGCAAATATATCAATGTGCAATATGCAAAGGCTCTCGTCTTTTTTATATACATTACTTCTATACAAACAGCAAACTGCCATACCAAAACTATGCAATGAGACTCATTGCAAGATGACTATTTACCATAAGCTACAAAGTCTGACAAAGCTTTAATGACACTGACATTTTTTTTTAAATTACAAATTTGGCTAAATTGCACAAATTTTCAAAGGTCAAGGCTCTGTTGTTTCTTTGCATTAAAGGTTCTAAATGAATCACCTGCCACCAGATCAACATCCAGAATATGAACTGATGGAAACTGTTTGACTTGATGTGTCCTTCTGAAAGTCCAGCAACATAACATAACCCACAAATGCAATTTGATTTCAGAGAAAAATAAATAGGAAAGCCTTCCAGTTCTAAGCAGTGTTGTCAAAACAAAGAGATTCATCTTAGATTGTAACTGTCTTACCATGTTATTATGGTCTGCCATTAAATGATATTTGAGCCCAGCTAAAGACTTTAACTGTTTTCCACAGTGTTGGCATACAAAGGGTTCCTGAAAGAAAATGAGTCTATCTTAGAATGGAACCTCAGATTTGTTACATTAGTTCATTGTAAATTATGCAAATAATTTTTCTTTGTGCAAATAACTTTTCAAATTTCCATTTTTAAAAGAGAGAACCTCTCAATACTATTTTAAGCAATAGCATTTGTCAAATGCTAAGCAGACAAATAGATTTTAACCATAACAGGCAATTAATTAGAAATTATTTGACTTTCTCATTGTCTGAAGTATACCCTATTGTTATTAATCATCACAATTAGTACTGCCTGTTTTGTTGTTTTTCTAACATGAGTCAGCACAAAAGACAATTTGTCGATTAGTTTTTATATTTTTAATGGGATCTCACTCTCTCTGTTCTACACTATTACAGAGATTAGATTAGCCTACCTGAGAATCACATTTGCCTGCATTGGGTCCACGGCCTTCTAAGCCTTTCCTATCTATGTATCTGTCTGAATGTCTTTTAAATGTTTTAATTGTATCCACTTCTATCATTTCCTCTGGCAGCTCGCTCCACTTACCTACTACCCTCTGTGGAAAGTAATTGCCCCTCAGTTTAGCACCATGCACTCCAGAAGGAAACTGATATAGTTTTATAGTTTGCTACAACACTCGAGTTTCCAATAGACACCAGAATGAGAGGGAAATGGAAGTTTCAGGAAAAGTAGGGAATGAAGAGGTTTGGAAATGGAAAAATGGTGATTTCACAACATGGTCTTTCCCCTTGTTCGCCTCATGCAGTCCAAGTGGCAGCAATACCATTAGCACCCTGAAAGTTTATGTAGCTGATGAACTTGCATTTCTGTCGTACCATTTTTATATTAAATACTGGTTCCAATATTCTTGACAGATGTCGGAAGAATTAGAAAGGGAAGAATAGTATTAAAGAGAAAAAAATAAAATGCCAATGGTTGAACTGTGCAAAAGACAAATGAAAGGATCTGGTCTGTATAAATGTTATAATTTCCTTTTGCTATCTTATGAAGATTTCAACTAAATTTCAATCTTTGTAAACACTATTAGCTCCAAATGGTAGCTACTACATTTACCAAACCAGACAAAATGCCTGCAATTGTATTTTATTATTTAGGATCCATCAATTAAAGGTTGAATTTTTGAGCAGTCTGTTGCAAAATAAATGTAACTCTCTCTCCCACCCCAACCCCCAAGGATTCATGTGACATAGTAAAACTAATAGGCACCTCTTTGCAGTTTGCCATATGTTTTTTCAGCCCTTCCACCGTCTTCCTCATAACAGCCTTACATGTAGGGCAGGTAATCCTTCCCCTTTCCAGAATTTCCAGATACCAGTGTTCCTCCTGACTTCCTGCCAATTTAATCCAATCATTTAAAATTTGTTAATTGAGAAAGATAAAACTAACATGGAAATTTCATATTGAAAATTAAAATCAACTTCAGGTACAGTATACTATTTTTTTAAGTTCCCTTCCTTCCTAATCATATTTATACTATTATAAAATCTAATAATAGATTTGAGCTCATGAGCGGTCATACCAAATAGTTTTAAAAAACACAAGAGTACTAGTTGATCCGATTGCAAGCAATAATAAGAGCTCTGGGAATTTTAAATTAAATAAGCTTATTTTATAATTTCATTTTCACAAGAATGCTCTGATATCTCCCAAGTAAATTGATAGGTTCACTCGCTCAAAAGACAATGCAGCTTTATAATTTCTACAGCCGGGTGTTACTCTGGGGATCAAAAGCAAGATAATAACAATCGTTGCCATGTAACGTTTTGAGTGCAGCATGTTGAAAGGAGAGACTCTCTCTGCACTGAGTACTTTGAGGCAGTCGCAGGCTGAGAAGGTTTGCCCCTATCCTCCAGCATGCCATAGAAACGAAGTCCTCCTGGGTTGCCATAATTGAAAAAGTTAAATCTAATGTTTTTTGATTTGTCAGGATTCTGCGGATCAAATAATACTAGTGACAAGAATATATATTACTAGTTGGAAAATAGGTAATTCCCACTGAAAAACATTTTGCATTTATTTATCCAATACAAAATTATCAAATCTGTCAACTCACCACCGCTTGTCATATTAGAGTACTTTCCAGCCCATCTTCCAAAATGTTTTAATAAAAAGTCCAAAAGCCAATCTTTGGCCACTTCACAACACCCTGAATTGCTGCTCCTACGTCATCCATGCACACAGTTACACTGCTGAATGCAGAAGGACTATCTATCCCTGGGTCACCACACTCTGAAGACCAGTGGCTTCCCAAAATACCCACTAGAATTCACCAGCTGGCAAAATAGCACACTCAGTTTTGTCACGGCAAAAGTTGTCATTGATTTTAATATTTAGATTTATGACGTCTATTGAAATTGAAGTAAATAACTAATGGCATTAGACTTTTAAAAACTGTATTTTTAGTAAAAATATGAACTAAAGCAAAAAGAGGCATTTTTCTTTGTCTCCAAAAGCCTCTATCCGAGCACCCAAATTGAAATCAATGGAGATTCAGCTCCTATAACATTGGATCAAAAAGGAGATTTGCTTAGGCTCACTGCTAGAGAACATATGGAGTCCCATGGCAGAGCAAACCAAGCATTTCAGCATTCCCAGTCTGTCATTAAATCAAAGCATAACTGCACCATTTAATTAACGGCTCTGCTATAAATCTGTGTTCAGCTCATTCAGTATTAATTCACCAGTATGGAATAGAAACCCCCAATATTTGCCAGGATTAAAATATTTCTCCAAATTTTATCTGACTGGTGGTCAGTAAGAAAGGTTCGTCAATTAAAACGATTACAAAAAATGCAGAGGCAGAATTTTTTTTGAAATAAATGTTTTTCCACTGATCGTTATTGAGAGCATGGTTTGATATTTTAACCAAGTTGAAGATAGACCGATAGCATCAAATTACATAAACTTTTTTAAAAGTACAGAGCCAAGGAAAGATCAAAGAGCAGTAGGATTCCTTTTGGAATAGTAATAGTAATAAGCAGCTCAGACACACTGGATCAAACCCTTCTGCAAACCTAAATTTCCGTAATGGATTAATCAGAATCATCTGGATAAATGTAGTTTTCAAATACATGCCTTAACATTGAGATTACTAAAACAAATGAACTGGATTGAATAAGCTTTCTTATACAAAGTGAAACAAATGTTGTAAGAAATCTCCATCATCAATCATGTTACCTCATAATACCACTGCCTAGCTACAAAATCTCAACTAATTCCTTTATCTATAAACATTCCTATGAGAAATATATAACATGGCAAGAATATCTAAAAATACCAGAGAAAGTCCTGCAACTATGTTAATTTCAACACAGCAGCATTTACCTCATACCTGCTGCATACGAAGGAGGTTCCTTTCTCACGTACCGAGAACGTTTTCCAGATTTTGGACGCTGCACTTTGGCATTGACTTTAAAGGACCTTTGTTTTTTAGAATACGTGCTTGTTACTGTAAATAAAAAGAGTATCAATTGAAAAACAATCTACATCAGGCTTAATATTCTAACACTACCACAAATAGACATTGATTTAGGTTTATTATTGTCACGTGTACAGTGAAAGGTTTTATTTTGCATGCTATTCAAACAGAACAGATATACTGTGCATAGATACAATCAATACAATCAAGTCAAACTCAAGTACAATAGGTAGAGCAAAGGAGAAGATACAGAGACCAGATTTAGTTCTCAGCAATGTAATGCATCAGTTCCATAGACATATAGCATATAAATCCACACAGGTGCTGTATACAAATGTTCTAAATGCATTAATATTATGGCATTAATGGAGCATCACTGAAAAACAGGTCAGCTTATTATTTCATAAAACAATTCCATCAGGTACCAAAAACACAGTTAACAAAGGCCTAGGTTTTGCATCACAAAACACCAGAAAGAACAAGTACTTAATTTTATAAAAATATAATCAGACAGCAACTTGCAAAACTTACACATGCACAATTTTGAACATACAAATCAACATGTTCCTGCCCAAGTTAACATGCTCCTTTGCGAATGGTCTATAATTCGAAATTTCCTGTTGATTCACTATTGAAATTAAAGCAAAAAAAATGTGATTTGTCTTTCCCAAATGGGTATAAAAGAGCTCACATCATTTACTCTTTGTAGGGACAGGGGATGTTACCAGTGTATGCTATCTAACTTTCAATCAGACCATTAACACAAATCTTCATCTCATTGCTGTTTGTGATTTTACCATGCACGGGCCGGCTATTAAATATCCATTATAACAATAACTGTCCTTCCAGAGGATTATGACACTTTGAATGTTCTATGGTTGCTAAGAATTCTCACATTTATTCCTGCCTTATTGTAGGGTTACAAAACAATGAGAATTTTTTTTTTGACACAAGAGAGCCGATGCTACTTTATAAAGCATGTTAGAGTCATAGAGTCAGTCTTACAGCGTGGAAACATGCCCTTCGACTCAACTTGCCCACACTGGCCAACATATCCCATCTACACTAGTCCCACCTGCCTGCTTGCTTTTGGCCCATCTATATACTAAAACTCTTGTTTGTTTGTTTGTTCCTGAACTACAGCCAAAACGGTACACGATAACACAACAATTTTTGGCTCCATTTTAGGGGAGGGGGGGGGGGGGGGGGGGGGAGAAGGTACTGCACCAATCAGGTGTAATAAATAAAGGTTTGTACATTTGCAAGAAAAATGGGCAACCATACCATTAGTTTACACTGGACATATGCAACCATGTTTATGGTTGGAGTTCTGATTTTTGAGTTATACCAGAGTTCTCTATGTGGCTTCCTTCCATATGTTTAATACAGAAAGTGACTAACTTTCACAATACTTACAAATTAAATACTCCAAAAGGAGCTAGACACTGGTGCATTTCGGCAGGCAAATCTATAATGGTGTATTTAATTGTAACTGAATACAATCGACAATAGACGCAGGAGTAGGCCATTCGGCCCTTCGAGCCAGCACCGCTTCACCGTGATCAAGGCACAATCAGCACCCCGTTCCTGCCTTCTCCCCATATCCCCTGACTCTGCCATCATTAAGAGTCTCTAACTCTCTCTTGAAAACATCCAGAGAATTGGCCTCCACTGCCTTCTGAGGCAGAATACCTTTTTGGAATTGAAAATATAATTTTTACAAGCTGGAGTCCAATTTTTCCAGAACTTCAATCCACGTGAGAGATTTAAATATATATTTTTTAATTATTTTTCTGTCAACTCCTTGTTTTATTCCTCAAATCATTTTCACTTTCTATACAAGATTCTTTTACCATTTCCTAACTTATAGTTCAAGTTTGAACCACGCATATGTTACATACATCCTCTAGAGGGTCATAATCTAGATCAGATGCCAGTGACAGCTAATCTAAACTTCAAAATTAATGTGTAAATCTAAACAACAATCCTTTGCAAACGCACACATGTCAAGGCTTAATTAAGCATGAATAAAGCACCAGAAATAACTGCTATGAGAACATTTCAAAATATTTCTGATGCACATTTTTTATACCTGTAAGCTTTCTTCCTTTCCGAGAAGATTCATCATTCTCTTCATCAGTATCAGCAGTATTCATCTTTCTTTTCTTCTGCACAGCTTTACGTTCTATTGTAAAGATAACAAGTTTAACATTTGAAGGTTATCTTTATTTTAGAAATATATAAATCTATTGAGCTGCTAAAAGAAAACGACAAAAAACAAAAATATACATGCAACTCTATTTTCTGTACGTGTGCAAGGTATAGTCAGAACCAACAGGTACTGGGGAAATATAATATCCACTGTTTTTACTCACGTTTAGTATAAAGAAATTAAAGGAATTGTCTGCAGAATAACAAATCAGCAAACAATTATATAAGAAAACATAAGACATGTATTAAATGAAGCAATAATTATCTGCTATGAAAGGTTTTCCCTGACCTATCCATTAAGCCAGTAAGCAGAGCTGAAAGAATCTTGCAGGGTTACCTCGGAGGAAAGCCAAGAGTAACCATGTTAGTGGATCTGCAGTACATGTGGCAAAGATGGTTGATTCCCATTCCTCAAAGAAATCATTGAACCACTTGGGTTCCACAAGAATCAGGTAACTTTATGGCCACCAGAAGCATTCAAGCTTTTAATTTTCAATTAATGTAAAACAAAAGCTGAATAAATCATCCAGCTTGTATGAATCTGTCTTTTGATCACACTTCCAAGACTGCTGGATGTTAGTCCAATAATTTAACCACTATGTCAGCATATACCTATATTTTCTGCATACTTTTATCTGTTAAGCATTGTTCCAGAATATGCCGATACATTGAGATTGTATTTCAAAAAGATATACTTAAAAGGTTAGAACCACAACGTTCTTATGCCCAGACTAATAGCTGTTAGGAGAGCTTGTTTTGTATACCCAGAAAAATTGCTGATTTCTCCTTGTTTTGGAATACAGAAAACCTTTTAAATATTGGTTCATATTGTGCAAATGAACATTAGTTATGTAAACTACCTTCAACTGTACCCAAATCACCCTTTGATAATTAAGAATGCAGATGATAAAATTGAATATGTTTTTCTGTAGTTAAGATTATGCAGTTTAACACAGGGTCAATTTGATGTCATGGCTACTCATTGCGTGCAACATAACCTTTACCTTAACAATTCTAATCCATATTAACTTACCTATTTTCGGAGTATGCGATCAGTTATTAGCTATCTATAAACTACACAATTTACCTTTCCCTTTATGCTTGCAACCTTCCACATCAGCCTCCATTCCCTTCATCTCCAACCAGTATCTTGGCTTTCGAATTGACAACTGCCCATCATCCTCGCCATTGACCTTATCTTCTGACGTTGAAGATGAAACATCACTGAAAGATTCCTCATTGCTGTCCTTGGAAACAAAGTTGCTTTTGTATTGTTTGTCCCTGGTAAAAAAAGTGTGAGTAAACTGTGTGATTCGTTTATGATTCAACCATCGTATGTGCATTTTCACGAAAAGTGGGACACAGATGCCAAAATTTGAAATTGCCATTTGGGTTAAATGCCTCATTTAGGTGAAAAGTACATAAGTTGAAGCTTTCAAAATCAAAATTATTTTCATCAATGGCAGACATTTGGATTTCCAAAATGCCTGCCAAATTAGGCACATAATCTGAAAGTATAAAACAATGCATTGACATACAATCTGCTTTCTGTATCCCTGTAAGCCCATTTATCTGATTAATTTCTTTCACATGGTTCAGTTTATTTGATTAACACTTTATCAAATCAAAAGAAAAAAATTGCTGATTTCATTCATTGATCTACAAAAACCTTGATAAGATTTACCCAGAATGATGTAACATCAGTTACTGGAAACATTTATATATCTTTATTCCTTTTTACAGTAATGTTGATATATTTAATGCTGCCTGATACTTTTGCTCTGTGGCCAAAATTGCTTTCCAGCCTAAAATCATGGGTAATAAAGATACCCTTAAGTCTTGATTGACTCATTCAAATGTGTAACTTCAGTTACCGTAATGCCAGTTACCACTGAGTAAAGTCAGTTACCAGGTATACATAGCTTTTTATTAAAAATAATTGGCTTCATCCTCTCACTAGAGGGCAGCAATCACTTTCAAGGGGTACAATTAGTGCCAGCCCTGAAGCATTGGCAAAAGCCCAAAGAGCTCTCCCAAGCACTCCACGTCGGAAGGAGGCAATAATACATTGTATGAATCTCATCTGACAAAAGATGGTGAGTTGCCAGTAGTCCTTTTCATCACCCTCCACAAGGTCAGCATTGTCTGACGACACGATCAAGCTCATTGCGAATTTTTATGAGAGAGATGATGTCAGCAGACAAGCTCCAGGAAGAAAAGATGTTATAACTGAGAAGTGAAGATGTAACCAAAGAAAAGAAGCAGATCAGGCACCTGACATCATCAATCAGGAAGTCCTATGCTCTGTTCAAAGAAGAATATCCTGATGCCAGAGTTGGAAAGACCAAATTTACTCTGTTGTGACCACAACATGTGCTGCTGAGCAAATTGTTGCCGCATAATGTGTGCCTTTGTCTTTGTCATTATTACGAAAGTTTCTCAATGGCAATAAATGCCTTGAACAAAGGTGATGCTTCTCTTCCCATGTACAATCATCAGTTTGTAGACACCATAATCTGTACTCCTGGATCCAAATGCTGTAAACTCAACGAGTGTGAACAATGCAAAGATGGTAACGGATTCAAAACTCGGTACCCCATGAAGGATACTGTCATGACACGTTGGTGTGTGTGGAGAGCTGATGACCATGGTAGGCTCAACAAGTGTAAAGAAGAAGGCAGATCTCATGAACTACATCAGTGCATTACTGATCTCGTTCCACAGTTGGTCGAGCATAGCTATGTTCAAAGATGCCAATCACAGGCCTGGAAAGAGATGAAAGAACGAGCAACATCTCCAATGTATGATCCGCTGCATGCCCTCATTCAGGTAGATTTTGCAGAGAATTATATGTGCATACAGCAAGATGAGATACAAAGCGCCCATTGGCAACAGACCCAGGTCAGCATATTTATGTCAGCAGCATGGCATTCACGATCCTTTTTTTTCAGGTGTCATCATTTCTGACAACTTGGTACACACAAAGGAGACAATTGTACCTTACATTGCCAAGGTGCTTGAAGATGTTCCTGCTGAAATGAGTCGAGTATCTATTTGGTCTGATGGTCCATCATCACAATTTAAAAACCGCTTCATGGCTGCAGCATTAGTAGCAGTTGCAGTAAAGCATGGCAAGAAGCTTGACTAGCATTTCTTTGCTACAAGCCATGGAAAGGGCGTGGTTGATGGAATTGGTGGAAGTGTTAAGGGTTTTATGTGGAACAAGATGAAGTCATGTCAACAATGCTCAAGAATTTACAAAAGGCACAGAAAACATGAAAATCTCAGTGTATCACATGACAGAAGAGGAGGTTGCACACCGTGGAGAACCATTTGGACAAGTCTTCACAAATGCACCGAAAACCACTGGTATGTCAAAGGTCCACCACATTGCTGTGACTGATGAAAAGGCAGCAACTACTTTAATCAGCCACCGTGGTCAGGCAGCAGCCAGCTCCACTAGCCAGAGTGGACAGGCAGCAACCAACTCCACTAGCCAGGATAGACAAGTGGGAACCAGCTCCACTAACCAGGGTGGACAGGCTGCTACCAGTTCCACTAGCCGGGGTGGAAAAGCAGGAATCAGCTCCACTAGCCGGGCTAGAAAGGCAGCAACCAGCTCCACTAGCCTGTGTGGAAAGGCAGCAATCAGCACCACTAGGCAGGGTGGACAGGAAGCAAGCAGGTCTATCAGCATCGATGTGTATTCATCAACACGGGAATCAGATTTTAAAGATGGTGACTGGGTGGAGGTGGAGTATGATGGTATATTCTATCCTGGGGAAGTGAGAAAGGTTGTGGGATCGGTATCATGTGCCTGGCATGGTACCAACTGGCAAGTTTTGGAAGTGGCCCCAAAATGAAGATATCTTCTACCACAGACAAAATCATTGGGAGGAGTTGGCTGCGCCTAACGGCTGCGGCTCTCTGGCAATCTGTTGTCTTTTTTTCTTTTTTTTTGTTTGTGTCGGTGTTGGGATGGTTTTTGTTTCTGTTTTTGGCTGTGTATGTGTGGTGGGGGTGTGGGGTGGGGTGGGGGGGTGGGGCGGGGGGAAACCTTTATTTTATTAGGTCTCTTCCCCGGGGCGCGGCTCGGCTGCGGGCCTTAACATTGCCGGCGCAGCTCGGCTGCGGGACGTTTCAGTGCCCGGTGCGGCTCGGCTGCGGGCCTTAACATTGCCGGCGCAGCTCGGCCGCGGGACGTTTCAGTGCCCGGTGCGGCTCGGCCGCTGGACTTAACATCGCCCGGTGCGGCCGCGGGACGTTTCAGTGCCCGGTGCGGCTCGGCCGCGGGACGTTTCAGTGCCCGGTGCGGCTCGGCCGCTGGACTTAACATCGCCCGGTGTGGCCGCGGGACGTTTCAGTGCCCGGTGTGGCCGCGGGACGTTTCAGTGCCCGGTGCGGCTCGGCCGCGGGACGTTTCAATGCCCGGTGCGGCTTGGCCGCTGGACTTAACATCGCCCGGTGTGGCCGCGGGACGTTTCAGTGCCCGGTGCGGCTTGGCCGCTGGACTTAACATCGTCAGCGCTGTTCGGCCGCGGGACGTTTCAGTGCCCGGTGCGGCTCGGCCGTTGGACTTAACATCGCCCGGTGTGGCCGCGGGACGTTTCGGTGCCCGGGGCGGCTCGGCCGGGGGGCCTTCCATCCCCTTGCGGGGGCTGTGCGTGTCGTTTGCCTCGGTAGGGGTCGAGCTGCCTGTCCGTGGGTGCGGGGGGAAGAGAGGGGAAGTTTTGTTGCCTCCATCACAGTGAGGGGGTGTTTGGAGTCACTGTGATGGATGTTTGTGTTGGGGTCGGGTGTCCTGTGTTCTTTTCTTTTTGCTGTATTTTGTGTGACTGCTGAAATTTCGCTCGGTGTTGTGCCGAGTGACAATAAAGTGTTGTTATGTTATGTTATGTTATGTTATGAGAAAACGTCCAGCACCGACAGTAGTCAACGCACGTGGACGCTTCTCTTTTAATAGCTCAACATAAAAATATTATAGCAAGGCAAACATGACAAAAAATGTCCTTCATTTCAAAGGTGCATTAAGCATCCCTGGAGTTAAGAATTCAAGACAGTAAATTCATGAATGGCAATCTGTAACAGACATATGTTTTAGCATTATCAAATACGATGGTTGTTTTTTTGCATGTTTTTATCTTCTTACACACACAATTAAATTCTAAGAAAACTGTATGGCAAAAGGCAACGTCAGTTACGTAACATCAGTTACCGACATGTTCACATTAAAGTGGTAAAAAATTTAAATGAAAGTGGCTAAATGTCTTCTTATCTTGCACACCTGTACTCCATAACCCAATAATACTGCCACATAAACCTCATCATTCCAACATTTCAGGGACATGAGATATCAGAAAATGATCCTGCACCTAGTTTTTTTGTGTCCTTTCTGCGTAACGTCAGCTACTGACACGTTTTTACTCACTGCTAGAGAATAAATATAGTTAGGGTGAAAAACTTACCACCCATTCCTTCAATATAAATAGCTCATAACTATACCGAGGAGATACCCCAATCATTCTTAATTACTTAGCTACAATAGAATTAAGGTGTCAAAAATTGTGCATTTGTAACGTCAGTTACAGTGAAAATGCCCATTAAAATACTGCATACAAGTACAAAAGAGATGACTAATGGTTATGGAGCAAAGAGGGGCGAAACGCAATTAAACATCACTGGATCCTCACAATCTATTTTAAAATGAAATGAACCTTTGCAGGGCAAAATCAAAAATAGGGTCAATAATAAAACGTTAAATCAAATAGGGAATGAATGAGAAATGCTTTTTCTGGATGATGGTTAGAAAGGCAATTCACTATTATAACAGTGAGAAAAAAATCTAGATGGAATTTAGGAGGATACAGCTGATGACATGTGAGAAGAGGGCATCTATGGACATGCTGATAGGGTCAGAAGCAAACAACGGCAAAAATCCATATGGAATTCAGGTCTATTTCTATGTCCATATACTTTGTTCAATAACATGCTGGATTTATTTCTTGAAAGGGGACCACAAAAGTGCAAGATATTTAGTTATTATAGAATATTATCGAAGGCAGAAGTCATTCACCTTATTTTACCTGCACCAGCTGTTGAGTTTTCTAAATAATCACATTTTGCTACTATTTTCAATCTTACTAGTTCAAATGTTTCCACCATTGTTTCAGGAAATACATTCCTGATAAAAACAACACGCTTATGTATAAAACATTCTTATTTATTAAAACACACTTATTTATAAAACTGAGGTGAGAAGAAACTTTTTCACCCAGAGAGTTGTGAATTTGTGGAATTCTCTGCCACAGAAGGCAGTGGAGACCAATTCACTGGATACATTTAAAAGAGAGTTAGATAGAGCTCTAGGGACTAGTGGAATCAAGGGATATGGGGAGAAAGCGGGCACAGGTTACTGATTGTGGATGATCAGCCATGATCACAATGAATGGCGGAGCTGGCTCGAAGGGCCAAATGGCCTCCTCCTGCACCTATTTTCTATGTTTCTGTTTCTATTCAAGTCACTTCTGATTGTGTTGCCAAAATTCACTGGAAAAGCAAATAATTGGCCAGATAAACTAAGAAAAAATATTATCAAAAGACAAATATAAAACTTCCTACTTCAGTATTTAACCAAAAACAGATTATTCAATTTAAGTTGTACACACTTCTCATCTCCCAAAGTGATCTTTATCTTTTGAATTCTTGGTTCCAAGTCTTTTTCAGGAGGTTCAGTACTCTGAAAAGAAAAGCTTCAAGTTGTTATTATTGCACAGTTATAATACTCTGTAGAAATTAGAATGGAATTGGCTATTCACTCTCCATTACAAATGCATTATACTTCAGGAAATTTTTTTTTTGAATTCCACCAGATTTCTGAGGTTCATTAATGTAATTTAGTTTAAGAATTTAGTACATCAGGTCAGTCATGTTCATCACAAAAAATACAATCGTTGGTTTTAGTTAACCTTTCACTGCGCATAACATATACTGTGCTTAAAGAAGTTCCAAGATGTGTATCCTAACATATTATTGAAAACTGAAATATTGAACAAGGACAGATTTCCCAACATACTGTGCACTACACAGTCAAAGGTGAGAAGGTTTTCCAGCTGATGAAGAATCTCTTGCCTGATTTTTTTTAGATGAAATGGGTCAAATTTTATATCGGGCAGGAAACTAATTCAACAGCACATCTCCCAGTTGGGGAAGTTAAAAGTGATCTTCTCCGAATTATTAATAAATGAGTTTTTAATTCAGTAACTTAGTAAACATGTCTTAAAACAAATGACTTCACACAATCCTGTTCCTTTATGCCTCATTGCACAAATTGATATTTTCACAATTTAACTTAGTCATACAATGTGGAAATAGGCCCTTCAGCCCAACTTGCTTACACCAACCAACATGCCCACGCCAACCAACATGCCCCACCTATACTAGTCCCACCTGCCTGCTTTTGGTCCATATCCCTCTATACATGTCCTCTCCACGTATCTGTCCAAATGTTTCTTACACGTCGGCAGCTCGTTCCATACACCCACCATTTTTTGTGTGTAAAAAAAGTTACCTCAGGTTCCAAATAAGTCTTTTCCCCCCTCACCCTAAACCTATGTCCCCTGGTTCTCGATTCCCCTACTCTGCATTTACCCATTCAATTCCTCTCAAGATTTTGTACATCTCTTTAAGAGGCTTCTTGACTCTTAATAACAAAATAACATTTGCTTAGTTTGTTGCTGATGCAAAGTCACAAATACTGCAACAATTGGATATTTAAAAATGGGAAGGGGATCAGTAGAAGAATCAAGAACAACTGGTGAAGATTGAGAATATTCAGCATGTTCACAAGGATACTCTCGAACTTCTATAGATACGCCGTAGAAAGTATTTTACAGGATGCATCTCAGTTTGGTATGGCAACTGCTTTGCTCTTGTCTGCCTAAACCTGCAGAGTGGTGAATACAATCCAGTCATCACTTCCTTCTATCCAGTCCAACATGGTGCATTGCATCAAGAAAGCTGGAGATATTATCAGGTTTTCCTACCATCCTGGTCATTCCCTTTTCTGTCCTAATTTCTGAGAGAAGATACAAGATATTGAAAGCCTGGATATGTAGGCTTAACATCAGCTTCTTCCCCACTGCTATTGGACTCCTGAACCAATCACCTCTTTTACAGCCCCTTACTGGAGTTGCCACAATGTATTCCTACTCTAAATTCTACTCATTTGGTAATTCCATTTTTTTGCACTATTTCAGATTGCATTTCAATATTTGCACCATTCTGCTGTTTTACATTCACTGCTGTTCCTACAGTATCAAAAAAATGCAATTTGATAATCATATTCAAGCTGACTTCAGGCGTATAATTACCTAAGGAAACGAGTTTGACGTGCACAAGGTGAAAATATAAACTGCAAAATTTAACAAATAAAACAATGTTTGTTGGATACAAATTTTAAAAACCAGGCTTATAAAACTTAATGCATTTATGACAATCATTTCTAGAGCATTATTATTAGAGATTTCTCCATTACAGAAAAAAGTTCTTAAGTAAGAGGAAACACTGAACAATGGCCCTACTCTGTTGCTGTAATCTGGGTGGCGTGGGGAAGGAATATTGACTTATGTGACTGATAATGAAGAGAAAATTAATTCTTACCTGAAATTCCAAATTTTTATTTTTTGCTGTCACTTTCTCTTCACTCCGAGCCTTTTTACTTCCTTACAATGAACAAGTAAAGATACGTTTTAGAAATCTAGTTATATCAGGCACAATAGATTATGAATTCACCTACAATTGTTAGCATTAAAAATAAGAAAGGACATAAGTAACAAGAACTGTAAATCTGAGAAATGATTAGCAAAGGAAAAATATGAACATACTGCATTGTTCTTCAAAAAACTATACCCAGTACATTAGCACATTAGCACTCTTTGGGTTACAATCAATTAAAAATAAAGTATCTGTAGCAACAAGGAATGGAACAAACTAGTCAATAATTTATTATATCATGAATGGGTTGTCATATATCAGCTAACACATAATAATAAATAATAATAATAAATTTTTATTTGTCATATGTAGGTTTGCACAGGATCAACGGTACAATGAAATGTATTTGACAAGACAACAGGTCACCTCAGCAGTAATATTCCAAGGATAAATAAGATTTAAAAAAATGATATCAGTAAGGTAAAAAGACAATATAAAAAATAGGTAAAAAGACAATATTAAAAATAATCAACATATATGATTTGAAATGTGTTTATGAGTTCAGAAGCCTGATGGCCTGATAGTAGAAACTGTTCTTAAGTCTGGTGGTACGCGCAGCCATACTCCTGTATCGTCTGCCTGACGGTAACAAGGAGAACAGCCTGCGTGCTGGGTGGCTGTGGTCCTTGATGATGCTGCGTGCGTTCCACAGGCACCGCCGGTAGAAAATGTCCTGAATGGCCGGGAGACAGTTGCCAGTATGAGCGCAGCATGTATTGCAATGGCGATGGCATCGTCCGTGGCCCTGTTTTGCCTATATGCAAACTGAAGAGGGTCCAAGGTGTCAGGGAGAGAGGAGCAGATGTGAGTTTTGACTAGTCGCTCGAAGCACTTCATGATGACTGATGTCAGTGCGACAGGACGGTAGTCATTTAAACAGGAGGTTACTGGTTTCTTTGGAACAGGAACGATGATGGATGCTTTGAAGGAGGTGGGAACCACAGACTGACTCAGAGAGAGATTGAAGATGTTGGTGAACACCTCTGCCAGTTGATCAGCACTCGCTCTGAGGGCCCGCCCCGGAATACCATCCGACCCTGGAGCTTTGCGGTCATTGACAGATTGAGTTCTTGATGTAACAACAAGGAAGTCTAAGCTAATTTGAGAATGGGTCTTGCTACATGACCTTGGGACATGGACATCATGGACACAATATCCACATATCCTCTCTTACCCACATTCTCCATTCTCACATTTAAAAGTATGTTCATACTTTTGCCTACTCCCATCTCTTACGAATGTACCCCTCCTTTCCCTCAGCACCTCCCTCCAAGCTAATATCCTTTTGTCAATTCCACTTAAGAACAAAGATCATCCCAACTTCCACCATAAGTTTACAGTACACAGATGATACCTGACCTCCAAGTCACCGCTTACTCTTTCACATAGGATTGGTCTTACACCAAGCATCTGGAAATCAGGGATATTTTACCTGCCTTTCTCCATTGCACAACACTGCCCCCTAGCAATCAAAATTTACAGCGATACTGGAAAACATTAATCACTCTTCATATCTATGCCAACATAGGCAAACATTAACGACGAAATTCATCATCATTCGCAGCAGGCTTTGGCTGGCTGAATAAAGATCAATCGAAGACGAAGACCTCAAATTCAAGATTAAACTCATGGCATACTGAGTAGCTGTGTTTCCTGCTCTCCCCAATACTTCAAATCCATGGACAACCTTTTGTAGCAACTGATGTAGTTTTGGAGAGGAATCTCTGGAAACTCCTTAAAAATTCATTGGTAGGGAAGATGTACCAACATCAGTACCCTCTCCCAGACCAACATCTCCAGCAATGAAGCTCTGAGCAGGTTCATCTTTAATGGGTAGGGCATACTGAATATTTGATTCCCAAAACAAACAACCACATTGACCTTTTAGTCTCAAGAAGAGATTTCCAGAAGGAAGTGTTTTTGAACTGAAATGTAACATCCTCTTGTTGATGTTGAAATTCCTGGTACCCGACTATTGAGAATGGAGAAAGAGCACCAGGAAAACATAGAGCACCTCGCTCTTCCACAGGAAGACACAGAGAAAAAGCGCAAAAAGGGGAGCACTACTCATCCACCAATCAAATACCTGATGTTCCTTGGGTGGCTGTGTCTGTGTATACCATCTAGGGCTGTTCAGGCACCTCAGAGCTCACAGATCTAACATTATTTCAATAACAGCAACCCACAATATGAAACTAAAGTATTCATACACATTGAAAACACATCTAAATGTCAATCATTCCCTTTCTACAGTCCAGCAGTGCATTTTGACAATACTCTTGTGTTTCTGAAAAGGAGGCACAAACGAGATTTAGTGAATGCAAAATAAAAAAGTGATTGAAACTCAAACCGAAACCAGAAATATATTAAAAAGATATTTGTGGAAAAATAAATTCTGCCTTATATTACATTGCATTCTCACAAAAACTTCCAGGTCAAATACTTAGAAGGTCCTGACAGCTACAGTGAATGGTTTGTGCATGAATCACAATGGAGATTATTGTATTTACCATTATTGTATGTACACTATTCTGTGAGCTTCATGTGAACAAGGTATTTCATTACACCCTGGTGCACATGATGAAACCTTTTCAGAATCTGAAAGATTACTACTCTACAACTTTCCTACAGTTTGTTATTCACCAAATTGATTTTAATGACAGTGTTCCCCCTTTCCATTCAAATTTAGGTCCAAGTTAAATGATAACGGTGCTTTAAAAAAAAAGTACATTTTTGGATTTGTTAAATGGTGTTGATAGATGTAGGTAGGAAATTCAGAATTAACACGTGGAGTTCATGGACAACTTTCACAGTGAAATTACCACTTTAAGACATTCTTGGAAAAGAACGATGGCTGAGAAACATTAAATGTTCAGGACTATATTTTCTCATTTTAGCTTGGTCATCCATAGTTGCCAGGAATCCATGTTTCCTCAGTTCAGTTTAGTTTATTGTCATGCGTACTGAGGTACAGTGAAAAGCTTTTGTTGCTTGCTAACTAGTCAGTGGAAAGATAATACATGACTACAATTGAGCCATTCATATTGTACAGATACATAAGGGAATAACGTTCAGTGCAAGATAAAGCCAGTAAAGTCCAATCAAAGATAGTCCAAGGATCACCAATGAGGTGGACAGTAGTCTAGGACTGCTCTCCAGTTGTGGTTCAATTGCCCTATAATAGCTGGGAAGAAACTGTCCCCGAATCTGAAGGTGTGCGTTTTCACATTTCTATACATTTTGCCCGATGGGAAAGGGGAGAAAAGGGAGTGGCCAGGGTGCAATTCATCCTTGATTATGCTGCTAGCCTTGCCTGCTATTGTTTTGCATTATAATAATAATAATATTAATAAGCCTTTATTGTCATTCAAAATGAATTGAACGAAAATCATTTGCCACGCAGCCACAACAGTAGACATAAAAGACATGACACACAATTTTAACACAAACATCCATCACAGTGACTCCTCCAGGCACCCCATCATTGTGATGGAAGGCAAGAAAATTCTTCTCTCTTCCCCCATGCTTCTCCCACGGACAGATAGTTCGACTTCTGCCGAGGCTCCCGACTTGCGGAGCCCCCGCAAGGAGATGGAAGGTCCCGCGGCCGAACCACGCAGGGCGATGAAAAGTCCTGCGGCCGAGCCTCGCGACGAAAAGTCCCACGGGCGAGTTGCGCCGGAAGGCCCCGCGGCCGAGCCGCGCCGGGCGATGGAAGGCCCCGCGGCCGAGCCGCGCCGGGCCACGGTTCTGCAAGCGGGTCGATCAAGCCTTCCGACGGGGTGGTCGAAGCCGCCACGGCTGGAGCCGGTCGCCAGCCCGGGACCTGCAAGCTCATGATGTTGCAGTCCACAGGGCCCGTGGCCGAGCCTCCGGAGGTAAAGCTGCAGCCTCCCAAAGTCGGCCAGTTCAGAGATGGTAAGTCTTGGCCCTGCGACTGGAGCCCTCAGGATCTATCCCAGCTGGAGGCCGCCCACTTGCATACACCACAAAGTTAGAATAGAATTCTTGAAAGCTGTCAAGAGTCTGCACAGGCACAAGTGGATAGCATGCTGTGCTATTGCATCTCAAAATAGCTTTGAATCTATCAACAATATGTAATTTTCAAAGCATGGTGTAATGTACAGAGACTTATCTATTGCGTATCTGGCATAAAGAAGAGCTTCCATCTCACAAGTGGAAACACTACTACACCTGACTAAGCTTTACTATAAAAAGCATTTAAAAACTAAAGTAAGACAGATTTAAAACAATTGTTTTTACCTTTCATATGGTTCTAAGGTGGATAAGCTGAACATTGTTTTAAATGTATCTGTTTCTCAGTCAGACTAGCAGAGTTATTTGTTCAAATCATTACTTAATTGTTTCAAACTTTACTGTTGGGTCTTTATGTCTTTATGTCATACATTCCAAATAAAGCAAAAAACTCTAAGATGACGACAAATTTAAAAAATGTTAGGTTGAGTATTTATGAGCAGAGGATTTGACTAAGTGCTAATGTCAACCATGCAACAGAGTAGCATCCACATGTTGCACCAAACCACATGTCCAAAATTTAGCTTCAATGCTGGGTTCAAAGATACTCAAAGTATATTCAAAGTTATTTTTCTTGAAAATAATAAGTTTAAAACTCAGTGTTTAATGAAACAACATGGAAAATTATCGCATTCTCAGTTTACCTTGCGCCTTTGTCTTGTGCTTTGATTTTTGGAATTTCTTGCTTGAAACCTCCACAGCAGAGCTTATCTTGTTCTTTTGTGCCATCACAAGAAACTAAAAAAGTATTGTAAATAATAAGAATATAATTCTAAAGGGTCTTAAAATAAAATGGCTACATTTTCAGCTGAAGGAATATAAATGGGAGGGAGGGGGGGGGGGAGATACAACACAAGTGTTCATAGCTATGCAAAGATTTACTAAAATGATACATTGTGATCTGAAACTCCTTCATAAGGGATTATAAATTTAGGACCAGTTCTAGAAACACAAGTAGAATGTGAAAGATTTTCATTCCTTAAAGTTATTAGGGTGTGAAATAATCATTGGAAATTACAAATGATGCCAAAACAGTCTGATTATCATGAAAAACAAAAGATGATTTTTGGCCTAATTCTGCTCCTATATCTAACAATCTTATGATACAATAATTCTATTGAACAACATGAATAGTTTCACTTTTTACTTCCAACAGAAAACAGAAATTCAACTAATATTATATTCTCGGAGTATCAACAAAGAAACAGAACAGAACTAAACAGGCTATATAGTTCCCTAGAACAACAACATTAAAAAAAAAAAATCACTTACCTCCTTTTCATCCTGTATTTCAAAAATCTCCATTTGCATGAGTGGAACAGTTAATACCAAAAAGCACTTTGGGCCACATATTAACCAATGACTAGGGGTGCCTATTTTCACCACTGCAACACTGGACCCAATTCTTGCCTAACCTCGTCTTGTTCAACAGCACTGCGGCATCTATAAACTCAAAATCACGCTAAACATAACCATTTTAATTTGCACAAAGTTCCTGTTCACCCATCATTCCTGAGCATGTTGATTGTACATTGTTTCCTATCAAACAACAACTTGAATTAAAAATTGCCCCTTATTTGCAAATTCTCCCACATTCTCACCTGTGATCTTCTGCACTGCTTATGACCCTGTACAATCTTCCCCAATTCTGGCTATTCAATCAGCAACAAATTTAAATTGCTCCATCATTGACAGTGATGACCAGATCAAAGACCATAACTGCTAGAATTTGTAAACCCATCATGCCTCTCAAACTTCAACGTACTACTTTGACCAAGCTTTTAGTTATCAGCCTCACTCTTCAAGTGGTCGTATTTAGATTTTGTTAGATAATGTTAAAAGTACATTTGGATTGTGTTAAACATACCATTTAAAGACAATTTCTTCTTTCTGTAGCTTCACTGACCAATACATTTATTCAGTTTTTGTTTGGGTAAACTTTCCTCTAAACACAATCATTTTTTGTATTTTTTTTTCCAATTAATTTTCAATGGATTTCACTTCTCTTCCTATTTGTTTGTTGTGTATAGTTTCAAAGATTTTCTCTCCCAAAAATGCTTAAGATTCATCTTGCTCACACCTCTTTTCTGGGAGCCCTCCAATTGCTTTCCTGAGACCACATGTCCACTGCCAGATTGGTCACTTCCTTGCCAACAATAGAGTACTTTTTTCCTGCAATGGATTCAAAATGCAAATTGTAATGTACTAAAGGATTCGCAGTTGGTGGAATCTGAACTCTCATTACATTGTAGCACCATTCCTGCTAATACTACTATATAAGCAATACATATTCCAATTTTATTTTTGCATTTCAATGATTCCTGCCTGAACTACTTCAGAATGAGGTACATCTCTTCAACAATCTTGGATTTAACAGTACAAGTACACATGATCAGAAAAATTCTATAACTGACAAATCTAATTCATGTACGACATTATAAAATTTTCATCCCAGTGATTAGTTCTTATCCCTTCAGCCTTCCCAGGCCTCCCGAGAACACAACACCACTGCAATCCTGGCCTCACGTGTTTCTTCCATCTACAATTCCTTCCATCCACAATTGGCACTCCTTAAAACTTAATTAATGACCACCTGCAAAACTCCACATAGTCAGTACCCAAGGGCAGGACTCCGCTCAGGTACCTAACACTGCGAGACAGCAGCTCTACTAGTTGTGCCACTCATTCTGGATGGAGACTATCAGTTATAACAAACAAAAATCTGGCAATATGTCTTAGCTTTCAGAGCGAGAGAATGGTGCGTATTTTGTGAGTTCAAACAAGTGCAGAGATAGTGAAAGAGAAATCCTAATGGGTCAACTAATGGATTTGACAAAATCATAAGTGACATTTCCTGAAAGAAAACGCCTTGATACAAAATAGCTTATTGTAACGTTACTGCAGAGGAATCAGCTTGTTCTTCTCAACCTAATGTAGAAACCCATATTTAGCAACACAAAATGAGGCCATAGTCCTCGGATAATACGCAACTACTTTAAAAGCTGATCCCCACATCTGGTTACAGAAATGGGTACTGGCAAGCTATTCGCGCAATGTTAACGTTAATGCAAAAACTTTGAAATATTCTCATTTTGGGGTACACTTGACCATAACGTTCAGTAACGATTTGATGAGTCCTTTGGAAATTCTACCGGATCTGGCCCATACAAGGTCGTGGACATATTGCTTGCTTTTTTTTTTAATACCACCCTCCACCCTCCAAAAACAAAGCTGCGGATAAATAGGAGCTAAAGTGATTAACGATAAACACGTCTGCCCAGCTCCTCCCCACAACACAGGAACAATGCAGATTATGGGGGGGGGGGGAAGCAGCTGGTGACAAAAAGACAAACTTTCAATCAAAATGAACCACTGAGCTTCGCAGTCCAAGAGGTGATTAAAAAAAATCAAATTTTCGAGGCTGAAAAGCGTATTTATAAAAAAAACGAAATCGCGTTTCTCTTCCACACCCAGCCCTTATCTCACAAAGATCCCACACGATGTAAATCATATTTCCTCGGAGCACATATTTATTTTTTTTAAAGTCCCTTCAATAAAAAAAAAATGGCGTGAACAAGGAACCCGCCTCCTCCACAAGATACAGAACCAAAGGCAAGTGGCAGACGCTTCCCTGCCACGGATGAGAACGGGGCGAGCGGGGGGAAACCTTTAGTCTCCATTGCAGGTTTGAAAGCGTAATTACAATTAAATAATGGGTCTAATGCCGCAGCCACAGTACCTTTGAAATCGCAAAACACTGCTCGGCAGTGACGTCGCCGCACCAGGGGTAAGGAGCAAGGAGTGGCTCGGCTCGACACTTCCGTCCGACCGGCCCTCTCACTCACAGCGGCAGTGAGTGCGCCTGCAATAACATGGAGTTTCACACGCCACACACAGAGGGCAGACAGCTCAACAATCACAACACAGGAGGGTCTAATGATAATAATAATAATAAGAAAATAAAAGAGTTCATGTTGTAGAAAGAGTATGGGAGGGGAAAGAAAAAAAGATGGTAGATGAGGTATAATATGTGGAAAATTAGATTATGTACTGAATAGAGAAACAGAATTTCTGTTGTACATTGGTGAAGCTATCAATTCATTTTTTTCAATTTAAAAAACTTTATTGGTATGATAAGATACATCGTTATATTGCCAAAGTATAGAACATAACATACATATTTAAAATGCATGAATATAAATACGTATACAATGCATAGGTAGATATGCCCCTGTATATATATATATACATGCAATACATTTATAGCCTTTTATTGATTGCTACTCGTTCTTGCAGTTGTAAGCAGTACAGCAAGGTAGCAAGTTTAGCAGGTCCATATTAATTTTCTTAATGTCAATTAATATATGTGTGCATGTTGGTCATTCACTGTCTCTCAGGTTGTGGCATGCTGTTACGTATTCTGCGCCAAGATGTGCCCTATTTCCTTCGCCAAGGATTATTCTTAGTTTTGATATATCATCTAGTTCTTTAAAATCTGGGGTTGCCAGACTGATTTTTTCAAAGTATATTTTCTGTATTTTGTCGATTTTTTTACAGTTTAAGAGGAAGTGCACCTCTGTTTCAACCTCGTCTGTCAAACAGTGACCGCGTGTTCTATTTTCTCTTGGTTGCCAAGATCTCTTCTGTCTTCCTTTTTCAACTGCCAAATGGTGGTCACTTAACCTGTACTTGGTGAGGGTTCTGTCTCTGCTTTATATCTCTAACAGTTGAGAGATAGTCTGCCAATTTATAATCTCTTTTTAGGGCACGGTAACATTCTAATCTGCTTTGGCTTTTGGTTACTTTATCCCAATGTTCCAAATAGATTTCTTTGCATTGTTTAATAATTTGGTTCACTCTAACTGGTGATTGAAAAGCAGTGTTGATCTGAGACTGGTCTAGGTTTGGATGAATAGGGGTAGTTAGTCTCAGTACCAACTGACACTTTTCTGAGTTCCCCTCTTGGGTTTGGAGGGCTCAGATTGCAACCTTGCTGGACGCCTCTTCTCTGGGTGAAGAGATCAGTGCATTTGTCCCCAATTGTGACACCACATTTATTATTCAAATACATTGATTTGATAAGGTCATATACCTTTCCTCCTATACCACAATGGAGAAGTTTGTAATAAAGCCCTTCGTGCCAAATAGAGTCAAATGCCTTCTTAAAGTCAATAAAACAGGCAAATAATTTTCCATTTTTTGCTTGATGTATATGTTTTTCAATGAGAGTGTGGAGGGTATAGATATGGTCAGTGGTGCGGTGTTTTGGAAGGAAGCCAATTTGGTTTTTACTGAGAATATTATATTTGCTAAGGAAATCCTGCATTCTGTTATTTATAATACTGCACAATAACTTCCCTAGGCAGCTAGGCAGTCTATCATATGTCGATAGACCGTCTAAAGAAGGATCTCCACCCGAAATGTCGTCACCCATTCCTTCTATCCAGAAATGCTGCCTGTCCCACTGAGTTACTCCAGCATTTTGTGTGTATCTTCGATTTAAACCAGCATCTACAGTCCCTTCCTACACTGTTATATGTTGATGTGGAAGCAAACCAGGTGTTTGTGTACTAGAAACCACGAAGGCATAGTTAGTATTTAAAAGGACAAGATAAACGTTGGCCATTTTTCCAAGAGAAATGGAGCATAGGAGGACGTCGGCCGTACAAAGCTTTGTTACCAGCACATTTTGGATGAATGTGCCTCCTTGCTTCAGAGGCAATACAGGGAAGGTTCAGCAGCTTGATTCTAAGGATGAGGGGGACCGAGAGGGAAGATTGAGGCCGTATCCTTTGGAGTGTAGGAGAATGAGGTGTTACTGAAAGGGATTGAAGTGTAAGTATTAGAGGTGCTTCAAGTAAGATGTTGAAGTAGGAAGCAGCATCTTGGGATAAATGGCCAGTCTGTAAAAACTCAGATAATTCTCTGTGACAGATATGGATCTTTGGAATTATCCATTCCATTTAGTATTAGATGCAATCATCTCCTGGCTGAGATAGATTTTTGGATTGTAGAATTATCCATAGAGTTGTGCAATATAGAACTTACCATGAAGTATCCATGAAGTACCCAAGTACAACACCCATTTACTATAACTTGGTCTGTTGCCTTCTACGTTGATAATTTGTACAATCCCTGTACTTTTTATATTTTATTAATGTACCTGCCCTCACCATGTACTGCCCTCAACTCTCTGGGTGCAAAATGTCCTCCTCGGACTCTCCGAATCCTCCTCCTTGAATCCCCTGTCATAAACTGGACCCGCCGGTATAAAACACCATTGATATGCAAAAAATTTCCTAACTATCCTATCTATGTCCCTCATAATTTTGTTTATCTCTAACAGGTTGCCTCCTGGCCAATTATGCTGTAAGCAGAACATTTCCAGACTATCCATTCTCTTCTCATTTCTGAAACACTGCATTCCAGGCAATGTTCTGCTGAACCTCCTGTGCACCCTGCCTAGTTCAATCACATCCTTTCTGTAGAGTGGCTAACCCTAATGCACAATATTTCCGCCAATGTTTTTATAAAGCTGTACCAGAGTGTGTTATATTCTAAGTCCCTATCTAAAGACGTCATGCATGCCTTTGCCACATTAATTATTTGTGTTGGCATTTTCTACAATCCTCTATTCCAGGGGTGTCAAACTCATTTTAGGTCATGGGCCAGAATGGGCAAAATGCGACTTCATGCGGGCCGGATCAGTTGTGCACGTGCGAACACACACGAGTGTGCTCCCACAGCTTTCGTTGCCTTCATTTTTTCATCCGGCTCTCGTGTCTCAGACACTGCTATAACTACAAAGTGTTTCACTTTACGAATTTCGTTTCTTATGAAGAAGATTGCCTAGCAAGCATTACTTTTATGATTGGTATCTAGGCCCTAGATAGAGTGGATGTGGAAATAATGTTTCCAGTAATAGAGTCTAGGACCAGAGGTCACAGCATCAAAATAAAAGTCATACACTCAAAATGGAGATGAGGTGAATCTGTGGAATTCATTGCTACAGACAGCAGTGGAGGCCAAAACATTGGGTATTTTTGAGGCAGGGATTGGTAGGTCTTGATTAGGTTATAGGGAGAAAGAAGACAATAGAATGTGGTTAAGAGAGAAAATAGATCAGCCATGGTTGAATGGCAAAGTAGACTTGATGGGCTAAATGGCCAAATTCTGTTCCCCTGTCTTACAGTCTTCCTACAGTGTTTACGTTTTGCCCACAATGGGCTGGCTGGGTGGTGAACAGCCAAAAAGCAGCTACCTGTCATGGTGAAAGATGGTCTGTCCATCATCTCACCTGAAGGCCCCTCTCCCCATCCTTCTCCTTATGTCTTTCTTCCCCTCACATCCTCTCCCCTGACCTCCCATGTCCTTCTCTACCCTCACCTTCTCCCTCACCTGCCCTCTCCCTTTCCTCAGCCTGTCCCTTCTCGCATCCCCACTTCCTTCCTTCCAACTACTCCCCCACTCCCCTTCCTTACTTCATCCTCTCTCCTTACCTCGTCCCTAAATCTCCTCCCTTCCCTCAACCCTAAACACCATTCCTTCTCTCACCTGCTCTCTTCCTCACCCCCTCCCTCCCTACTTCCTTTCTTTACCACCTAGTCCCCCACTCCCCTCCATCGACACACTCTCTTCCCTTCCTCATCCCTAAAAACCCTCCCTTCCCTCAACTGCTCACCCTTCATTTACCACCACCTCCCTTCTCTTCCTTATTCATACATAACTACCAGCACGTCTTCACATCCCACCTAACCTTAACCCAAACCCAGAGCCCCCACCCTGCAGCTCAGATTTTGGATCGCTGGCTGCGACCCCATTCACAGTGCGGCAACTTCCCACCAGCCTCTATCCACGTACTCACCTGGGTCTCAAGTACATGGTGGCGGTGTCTGTGGCGGCAGCCCAGGCACTTCCCGGTGTCCACAACAATGCTGAGACTCTCCACCTTCCCCAGCGCTGGCCCCTTCCAGCCCGCGTCACCACGTGGCCAGATATGAGCGTAGCTTCCACTCACTCCTTGGAGATGGGGAGTGGGGAGGTGACAAATCATCCCGCGGGCTGGATTGGACCCCTTTGCAGGCTGGATGCTGCCCGCGGGCTGGTAATTTGAGACCCCTGCTCTATTCTTTACAACTGGGGTTCTACCATTCATTGTGTACATCCTACCCAAATGCATCACCTTGCATTTATCAGGAACAAATCTATCTTCCTCACCATCATGAGAATGGGTGAATGCAGAAAGATAAAATAGAGAGAAAGGGGGAACAAACAGAGAAATGAAAAAGAGAACATGTGCAGCAGAATTAAGAGGATTAAGAAAGTTTTCAGAAGTCTTTCAGATTTTATTCACATCACCCTAAACACAGGAATGATTAATCCAAGACTGGTCAGATGTCAAGCAAAATGTTGTAATTTGCATTCAAACCTATTAACATATTTTCACACATATGATTTTTGATTAAATAATCAACAATCTCCCAGCTGTAGTTTACAAAATGGAATATAAGCATATATTTAATGCATTTGAAAATGTTTCTCATTTTTATTTTTAAATTGTTTGAGAAATGTTACTTAAAAAGAACATAATGAATGTGAAAGAATCGAGGGCTTATTGGAGCATATATATTGTGACACGCCTCTTTCAGTGAATATGCAACAAACATGTGGTGCGCAATATTAATGAAACCAATATCGAATCAAAGCATGAATAGCATTTATTCACGAAAGCTAGTCGTTTGCATTTAATGAAGCTCTGCTACTTCCGTGCCCTTTATGGCAGGAAATGAAAGTTTCAGAGAATGGTGCATTCAGGGAATGGCGCTGCAGCCAACACCAATGTTCTCCGGGGATGGCTATTGTTGAGCTTTATACGCTCTGATACATTCCTCAAATGAGGAATCTCAACCAACCCTAAAAGGGTATTTGCGCACACAATAGGTTTCTCTCTTTCCTCTCTCCTTACTCACTCTCTGGACTATTCCTTCAAGAACTGAGATTAATATTGCCAGTGAGCAGAGGTACTCTGCCAAATTTTCTTACTGTTAGAAAATTAATCAGTTTTGGAAAATGAAAATGCATTCATGGCAGAAGTTGTAAATTGAAGCAGTTGCGCTGTCAAACCTTGTGGCAGGTAAAATTCTGAGTAAATTTTACCGTATGCATAGTTCAATTATTGGACTTGAATTTATCATTCTATGAGCAAGTATTTTAATAAAATACATCCCCATTAGGATTTAAACCTTTTAAAATTTATGATATTACATAACTTGAATAATAAATAATAGACAAAAATCATGAACAATATTTACAACATTTACTGTATAAGGTTATCCTTCTCCAAGAAAAATAGAATCATGGAACAATTTGAATTTTTGTTTTTTAATGAGGGGAACGTTGAATTTGTTAATTGAAGGTTCATTAAACCACAGATGCTGTCTGACCAGTTGAGTATTTTCAGCATTTCCTATTTCTACTTATACTGCTTGTTTTGGAAAAATAGTATAAAGGCCCCACTTTAAAGTTTAATTCCATCTTATGATTATAACTTTTGGTTGACAATTTCCCCATTTTTATACCTGGTTTAGACATAATTTTAGAATCCCAGTATAAAGGATCTTGTTTCAGGTATAATTATCTTTGTATCCATTTATTAGATGGCAAGCTGCAACTGAATAGCTTATCCACAGTCTAGATGGATTAATTTTATTTTATATCAATATTTAGTCATTTTTTTGGAGAAGATGGAACCAGTCTAGAGTGATATTCTGGAATGTGTATTGGTGACAGTTTATGGGTTGCAATGAATAGCTTTTGCAATCAATGATCATGCGTAAAATAGTCCTATTGTGAAAGTTGATTTTAATAATGGAGGAGCCCAGCATTTCACTAGATGGCAATATAAGGCA
Source organism: Rhinoraja longicauda (assembly GCF_053455715.1). Taxonomy (NCBI): domain Eukaryota; kingdom Metazoa; phylum Chordata; class Chondrichthyes; order Rajiformes; family Arhynchobatidae; genus Rhinoraja; species Rhinoraja longicauda. Next base: position 44,870,905 of record NC_135957.1, on the reverse strand, counting down.
ACTATTCAATCAAAGCTACAGAACTACTTTTTAATCCATTGCTACAGCATAACATTTTCTGTGCAATTTCCTGAGCAAAAGTAACTTGTGCTTTATCATGATGGAACTTGCTGGGAAATGCTGGAGCATGGAAGGTTCTGATGAAGAGTCTACAGATCCCAAATGTTAACTCTGTTTCTCTTTCTACAGGTGCTGCCTAAATGGCTGAACATTTCCAACATTTTCTGTTTTTATTCGCCGAGTTGAGTAAAAAAAAATGATTGAAACATTTTTCTAGCTATTTTGGAGTGAAAGTGGGTTGCAAAATGGACTCGCCAACATTATTTAAATGGGCCAATCTACCAATTGATCGTCAGTTGTTGGCTTAGTTCTACTGGCTGTTGATTGTACCGATATTTGAAGTGATTAGTCCCTTCAAAAGTTCCTCAGAGTTGCCAAAGATTATGGTGAGTAGCATGGGTGCAGTGGTAGACATTTCCCATCAAGCATAAATCACTGAGAGAATGAGCAGATGACATAAGGATTAGACCAAGTTCCTGGAAGAGGAAAGATGGGTTAAATGGTCTCCGTAAGAGGCCACAGCTGCCCAGGGTGTTTAGGAAGCAATTCTCTTATCTCAGTAAAATAAAATGGGTGGAATGTCACCACATCAATTAAGACATCTTCAGTGAAAAGGCCATCAGCTCCAACTATCACTGCAACCTCAAGAAAGGGAAAAGGGCAAGGGCAAGGGCAAGGACATCTCCCCTCCTGTTCCCCCTTGCCCCCTTCCTCCACCCTAGTTGTTTAACCAGTTCCATAGTTCACCACATTGTATCCCTCTTGAGATCATACCTTCCCTAGCCAAAAATTGACCTACCATGACACCATCCTACCTGAGGTCATTTGTTGATGGCTCTGATTTGTCTTGATCTTTTCTCGCCTCTAGCTACCCGCACCCCCCCAACCCCTACTTCCAGTCTGAAGGTCCTGAACAGAAATATCACCTGTTCTTTTTCTCCATAGATGCTGCATGAACCCCTAAGTTACTTCAGCATTTTGTGTCTATCTTAGGACAACATTGACTGTGGATGTCTAGGTTGTTGTGGCCACAAGCTTTCGAACATGAGCATTCTTCCAAGTTGGAGCAGGAAATATTTTCAGCCTCTCATAGTTTGCATAAGAAAGGTCACTGATGTTTCCTATACAATGGGAATCACCTACATATCATCCACTCTTGCTAGAAGTCAGCAGGTGGAGCAAGCAACAAGCCAAATAGTTTAAGCCTTACAATGTTGCCTGGTGCAACTGACTGCACTCTCATTAATTTGCTGCATTTTATCTCTGAAATGCAATGCAAACAAAAATGATTCAACTCTCTCACTGTCCTAATGCTGAGATCGTATGCCATGCATCACACCCATCAGTCCCTAGTATTCTAGCAGCAATTATATTGCCTTCAATCTATAATGGACTGTTGTGCCATTAGCTTTATCTTGAGAAACCTGCAGATTCTAGTCATTCAACAAATGTTATTATGCTGCATAACATGTGATATGACTGATCACAAATGTGCTTAAACATTGATTTTACTGTATATTCTGTCTGGAGGAGCCATCCAGTACCTGACAGAATTTGTTTCAATTTTCATGATGATTTGCCATATACTATCCTACCTGACTATTGTGAAAGTGCCAAGTGGAGGGGCAGGAGGAGGAGGAAAGGAGAGTAGCAAAAAGTTCAGTTCTGTCTGGGCAAACCATGAACAACTTATTTGAATTATTTGGCAATCTATGCCCTCCTTCCCCTGTTACTGACCATCACATCACCAGGCCACAATGCAGAACTATAGGGCACATACAATAAACATACAAAATCAAATTTCTATATCATTTTTATATATTGAATAGCATTCAAATGTTGGTCTCTGATGTAAAGGAGGCCACATCCCAGGAATTAGTAGGTTAACCTATAGAAACATAGAAACATAGAAAATAGGTGCATGAGTAGGCCATTCGGCCCTTCGAGCTTGCACCGCCATGCAATATGATCATGGCTGATCATCCAGCTCAGTAGCCTGTACCTGCCTTCTCTCCATACCCCCTAATCCCTTTAGCAAAAAGGGCCACATCTAACTCCCTCTTAAATATAGCCAATGAACTGGCCTCAACTACCTTCTGTGGCAGAGAATTCCACAGACTCACCACTCTCTGTGTGAAGAAATGTTTTCTCATCTCGGTCCTAAAAGACTTCCCCCTTATCCTTAAGCTGTGACCCCTGGTTCTGGACTCCCCCAACATCGGGAACAATCTTCCCGCATCTAGCCTCTCCAACCCCTTAAGAATTTTATATATTTCTATAAGATCCCCCCTCAGTCTTCTAAATTCCAGCGAGTACAAGCCCAGTCTATCCAGTCTTTCCTCATATGCAAGTCCCGCCATCCCAGGGATTAATCTGGTGAACCTTCTCTGTACTCCCTCTAAGGCAAGAACGTCTTTCCTCAGGTTAGGAGACCAAAACTGCACACAATACTCCAGGTGCGGTCTCACCAAGGCCCTGTACAACTGCAGCAGAACCTCCCTGCTCCTAAACTCAAATCCTCTTGCTATGAATGCCAACATACCATTCGCTTTCTTCACTGCCTGCTGCACCTGCATGCTTGCTTTCAATGACTGGTGCACCATGACACCCAGGTCACGTTGCATCTCCCCTTCTCCCAATCGGTCACCATTCAGGTAATACTCTGCTTTCCTGTTCTTGCCGCCAAAGTGGATAACCTCACATTTATCCACATTATATTGCATCTGCCATGCATTTTCCCACTCGCCTAATCTATCCAAGTCACTCTGCAGCCTCCTAGCATCCTCCTCGCAGCTAACACTGCCACCCAGCTTCGTGTCATCCGCAAACTTAGAGATGTTGCATTCAATTCCCTCGTCCAAATCATTAATATACACTGTAAATAACTGGGGTCCCAGCACTGAGCCTTGCGGTACCCCACTAGTCACTGCCTGCCATTCCGAAAAGGACCCGTTTATTCCTACTCTTTGCTTCCTGTCCGCCAACCAATTTTCTATCCACCTCAAAACTGAACCCTCAATACCGTGTGCTTTAAGTTTGTGCACCAATTTCCTATGTGGGACCTTGTCGAAGGCCTTCTGAAAGTCCAGATATAACACATCGACTGGTTCTCCCTTATCCACTCTACTAGTTACATCCTCGAAAAATTCTATAAGATTCGTCAGACATGATTTGCCTTTTGGTAAATCCATGCTGACTTTGTCCGATGATTTCACCACTTTCCAAATGTGATGCTATCACATCTTTAATAACTGACTCTAGCATTTTCCCCACTACCGATGTTAGGCTAACTGGTCTATAATTCCCCGTTTTCTCTCTCCCTCCCTTTTTAAAAAGTGGGGTTACATTAGCTACCCTCCAGTCCTCAGGAACTACTCCCGAATCTAAAGAGTTTTGAAAAATTATCATTAATGCATCCACTATTTCTGAGGCTACTTCCTTAAGCACTCTGGGATGCAGCCTATCTGGCCCTGGGGATTTATCTGCCTTTAATCCATTTAATTTACCTAACACCACTTCCCGACTAACCTGGATTTCCCTCAGTTCCTCCATCTCATTAGACCACCGGTCCCCCGCTATTTCCGGCAGACGGTTTATGTCTTCCTTAGTGAAGACAGAACCAAAGTATTTGTTCAATTGGTCTGCCATCTCCTTGTTCCCTATGATCAATTCACCTGTTTCCGACTGCAAGGGACCTACATTTGCCTTAACTAATCTTTTTCTCTTGACATATCTATAAAAGCTTTTGCAGTCTGTTTTTATGTTCCTTGCCAGTTTTCCCTCATAATCTATCTTCCCTTTCCTAATTAAGCCCTTTGTCCTCCTCTGCTGGACTCTGAATTTCTCCCAGTCCTCTGGTATGCTACTTTTTCTGGCTAATCTGTATGCTTCATCTTTTGTTTTAATACTATCCTTGATTTCCCTTGTTAGCCACGGATGCACTACCTTTCCTGGTTTGTTCTTTTGCCAAACTGGGATGAACACTTGTTGTAGTTCATCCATGCGACCTTTAAATGCCTTCCATTGCATGTCCACCGTCAACCCTTTCAGCATCAATCGCCAGTCTATCTTGGACAATTCACGTCTCATACCCTCAAAGTTACCTTTCTTTAAGTTCAGAACACTTGTTTCTGTATCGACTTTGTCACTCTCCATCCTAATGAAGAACTCTACCATATTATGATCACTCTTGCCCAAGGAGCCTCGCACAACAAGACTGCTAACTAACCCTTCCTCATTACTCAATACCCAGTCTAGAATGGCCTGTTCTCTCGTTGGTTCCTCGACATGTTGGTTTAGAAAACCATCTCTCAAACATTCCAAGAAATCCTCTTCCTCAGCACCCCTGCCAGTTTGGTTCACCCAATCTATATGTAGATTGAAGTCACCCATTATAACTGCTGCACCTTTAGTGCATGCATTTCTAATTTACTGCTTGATGCCATCCCCAACCTCACTACTGCTGTTAGGTGGCCTGTACACAACTCCCACTAGCGTTTTCTGCCCCTTCGTGTTTCGTAGCTCTACCCATATCGATTCCACTTCCTCCAAGCTAATGTCCTTCCTTTCCACTGCTTTAATCTCCTCTCTAACCAGTAATGCTACCCCACCTCCTTTTCCTTTCTGTCTATCCCGCCTGAATATAGAATATCCCTGGATGTTGAGCTCCCAGCCTTGGTCACCCTGGAGCCATGTCTCCGTAATCCCAACTATATCATAATCATTAATAACTATCTCCACATTTAATTCATCCACCTTATTACGTATACTCCTTGCATTGAGACACAAAGCCTTCAGGCTTGTTTTTACAACTCTCTTACCCCTTATACAATTATGTTGAAAATTGGCCCTTTTTGATTTTTGCCCTGGATTTGTCTGCCTACCACTTTTACTTTTCACCTTGCTACCTGTTGCTTCTACCCTCATTTTACACCCCTCTGTCTCTCTGCTCCTGCTCCCATCCCCCTGCCACATTAGTTTAAATCCTCCCCGACAGCACTAGCAAACACTCCCCCTAGGACATTGGTTCCATTCCAGCTCAGGTGCAGACCGTCCTGTTTGTACTGGTCCCACCACTCCCAGAACTGGTTCCAATGTCCTAAAAATTTGAATCCCTCCCCCTTGCATCATTTTTCAAGCCACGTATTCATCTGAAATATCCTCCTATTCCTATTCTGACTAGCACGTGGCACTGGTAGTAATCCAGAGATTATTACTTTTGAGGTCCTACCTTTTAGTTTTTCTCCTAGCTCTCTAAATTCACCTTGTAGGACCTCATCCCGTTTTTTACCTAAATCGTTGGTGCCAACGTGCACCACGACAACTGGCTGCTCACCCTCCCCCTTCAGAATGTCCTGCAGCCGCTCAGAGATATCCCTGACCCTTGCACCAGGGAGGCAACATACCATCCTGGAGTCTCGTTTGCGGCCGCAGAAACGCCTATCTATTCCCCTTATAATTGAATCCCCTATCACTATAGCCCTTCCACTCTTTTTCCTCCCCTCTTTTGCCGCAGAGCCACCCACGGTGCCATGAACTTGGCTGCTGCTGCCTTCCCCTGATGAGCCATCTCCCCCAACAGTATCCAAAATGGCATATCTGTTTAGGAGGGAGATGACCGCAGAGGACTCCTGCACTACCTGCCTACTGCTACGCTGGCTAGTGGCCACCCGTTTCCTTTCTGTTCCTTTCTGTGGTGTGGCCAACTCACTATACGTGCTATCCACGACCTTCTCAGCATCGTGGATGCTCCAGAATGAGTCCAACCGCAGCTCCAACCGTTCAATGCGGTTTGCCAGGAGCTGCAGCTGGACACACTTCCTGCACAAGTAGTCATCAGGGACACCGACAATATCCCTGATCTCCCACATGTTGCAGGATGAGCACTCCACGGGGCCAATCTCATCTGACATGTCTTACCCCCAAATTAAATCAAATCCCTCTTAATCCTTTAAACTGTACCTTTACTAAAAAGCACTGAACCCTTAACTTACTGAACCCTTAACTCACTGAACCCTTAACTCACCGAACCCTTAACCCACTGAACCCTTAACTTACTGAACCCTTAACTCACTGAACCCTTAACTCACTGAACCCTTAACTAACTGAACCTTTAACTAAAAGTACGAACAAAAAGCAGAATTACAACCCCGGGGTTACGCCCAATCAGCTGCTTCCTCTAGTCCGCTTCCACCAATCAGCGGCTTCCTCCAGAACACTTCTTTTAAAGTGTGTGGGGACGTTTTTACACCGCTCCAACCGCTTCTGGGCCTCTGGGTGAACAAAGCCCCGCGCTGGGTTTTTAAACCTACCGCCCGGACGCTGCTCCAACTGCCTCCAACCGCTTCTGGGCCTCTGGGTGAACAAAGCCCCGCGCTGGGTTTTTAAACCTACCGCCCGGACGCTGCTCCAACCGCCTCCAACCGCTTCTGGGCCTCTGGGTGAACAAAGCCCCGCGCTGGGTTTTTAAACCTACCGCCCGGACGCTGTTCCAACCGCCTCCAACCGCTTCTGGGCCTCTGGGTGAACAAAGCCCCGCGCTGGGTTTTTAAACCTACCGCCCGGACGCTGCTCCAACCGCCTCCAACCGCTTCTGGGCCTCTGGGTGAACAAAGCCCCGCGCTGGGTTTTTAAACCTACCGCCCGGACGCTGCTCCAACCGCCTCCAACCGCTTCTGGGCCTCTGGGTGAACAAAGCCCCGCGCTGGGTTTTTAAACCTACCGCCCGGACGCTGCTCCAACCGCCTCCAACCGCTTCTGGGCCTCTGGGTGAACAAAGCCCCGCGCTGGGTTTTTAAACCTACCGCCCGGACGCTGCTCCAACCGCCTCCAACCGCTTCTGGGCCTCTGGGTGAACAAAGCCCCGCGCTGGGTTTTTAAACCTACCGCCCGGACGCCGCTCCAACCGCCTCCAACCGCTTCTGGGCCTCTGCGTTTGTCGGCACTGGGCCTGTACTTGCTGGAGTTTAGAAGAATTAGGGGGAACCTCATTGAAATATACAGGATAGTGAAAGGCTTGGATAGAGTGGATGTGGAGAGGATATTTCCACGAGTGGGAGAGTTTAGGACTAGTGGTCATAGCCTCAGAATTAAAGGATGTTCTTTTAGGAAGGAGATGAGGAGAAATTTAATCATGGCTGATCTATCCTTCTTAACTCCATTCTCCTGCCTTCTCCCCATAACCCCTAACACCTGTACTAATCAAGAATCTATCTATCTTTGCCTTAAAAATATTCATTGACTTGGCCTCCATAGCATTCTGTGGCAATGAATTCCACCGATTCACCACCCTCTAACTAAAGAAATTCCTCCTCATCTCCTTCCTAAAGGAAGGTCCTTTAATTCTGTCCTTTAGTTTCCACGTGGAAATATCCTCTCCACAACCACTTTATCAAGGCCTTTCACTATTCGGTAAGTTTCAATGAGATCCCCCCCTCATTCTTCTAAACTCCAGCGAGTAGAGGCCCAATGCCATCAAATGCTCATATGTTAACCTATTGATTCTTGGGATTATTCTCGTAAACCTCCTCTAGACTCTCTCCAGTGTCAGCACGTCCTACCTTCGATATTCTTAGCTGGCGAGTCACCTCCAGCTGCTCTCAATCACCTCCAATCATTGAATTGCAGATAACCAGCACAAAAGAGTTGGTGACAAAGTGTGAGCACCTTCAAGATAGGAGCTACTCCTTTTGCAATCTGACAGAACCAAAGGGAGGCACTGTTCAACAATTAGTGTTCTGCAAACTGTGGTGCTTCTTGAGGGGCTTACGTAGATGTCTAGGTCTTGGTATGGTATGGACCCAAAGTGTTCAGGCCATATTAGAAATGGGCGTTTGGCCTTTTTTTCCAGAGCTTCCAGCATCTTCTGGTGAAGGCTCAACTGGTTGATTTTTTTCTCCAGAAGAGGTTTTTTCTCATTTATGGATGTTTAAAAATTTAAATAGGATGAATCTGTAATGTGAAAATGCATAGCTGCATAGTTTTCAGAAAATATAAGAACTGCTTTAGATTTGTGTTAGATGCTGATAAGTAGTAATCACACCATACATTTTTGGAAGAGATTATATCACCAAGGTAGACAGTGTAAACGAGCATCTGCAGTCCCTTCCTTCACCACCAAGGTTATTTATAGCAGCAAATAGTAACACAGAGATAAATCATCATGGAGTTAAATAACCATACCAGTCAGTTAAATTTCTTTTCATTGGTTTCCCTAGCAGATCTTTCAAGATGAAAATATTGAAAGTATTAGCTGTCTATATCCCAACATGTTGCAATCTGTTTTAAATTGTGTAGGTATTGTACACAAGGAGCATTGTTGTACTTCTGTACCTGTTGAAACTTTTTCAAAACAACTACTGATTAGTGGATTGATAATGCCTTTTCCCCAAAATGCTAAAATCTTTGAAAAATGAGGGGTGCTTCTGCAATTGACCTCTGCCTGCAACAATAGGGCATATATGGAGTGCATCTTGTGGAATTCTGGACCATTGCCGGGGATTTTCCATGCATCCATTCATTCATTTTAATGGTAATGGCCTGGAGCAGGTGTGTCAAACTACCAGCGAAGAGGTCCAATCTGGTCCGCGGGATGATTTGGGGAAAAGCTAGCGCTGTTAGATGATACACAGAGAGTGAGCTACATGACCGCTTAAACTCGCAGGAAATATGAATTTTGCGCAGAAGGAAAATGCAAGTCCAATCTGCAGCTGTCACCTCCCCAGTCCCAAGCTCTCAGGGGTCAGTGGAAGCTCCGTCCATATCCGGCCATGCGGTGACGCGGGCGGGAAGGGGCCAGTGCTGGGGAAGGTGGAGATTCTCAGCGTTGTTGTGGACACTGGGAGGTGCCTGGGCTGCCACCACAGAGACTGTCACCATGTACCTGAGACCCAGGTGAGTGCGTGGATAGAGGCTGGTGGGAAGTTGCCACACTGTGAATGGGGCCGCACCCAGCAATCCAAAATCTGAGCTGCTCTCCAGGGTGGGGGCTCTGGGTTTGGGTTAAGGTTAGGTGGGATGTGAAGACATGCTGATAGTTAGTCGGGAATAGGGAAGAGAAGAGAGACGGTGTTGGTAAAGGAAGGGGAGGGGGGGCAAATGAGGGAAGGGTTTATAGGGATGATGAAGGGAAGAGAGGGTGTCAAGAGAGGGGAGTAGATGGTAAAGAAAGGAAGTAGGGTGGGAGGGGGTGAGGAAGGGAGCAGATGAGAGAAGGCATGGTGTTTAGGGATGAGGGAAGGGAGGGGATTTAAGGACGAGGTAAGTAAAGAGAGAGGATAAAGTAGGGAGTGGAGTGGGAGAGTAGTTGGAAGAAAGGAAGTGGGGATTAGAGAAGGTATAGGCTGTGGAAAGGGTGAGGGAGATGGAGAGGGTAGAGAAGGACATGAGAGGTGAGGAGAGGATGCGAGGGGAAGGAAGAAATACATAAGGAAACGGATGGGGAGCGGGGCCTTCTGGTGAGATGATGGACAGACCATCTTTCACCATGCTAGGTAGCTGCTATTTGGCTGTTCATCACCCAGTCAGCCCATTGTGGACAAAACATATACACTGTAGGAAGATGATAAGACAGGGGAACAGAATTAAGCCATTTAGCCCATCAAGTCTACTTTGCCATTCAGCCATGGCTGATATGGCGAGTCTGGAGGCTCGTTCTTTGTTAAAGAAGTTTATTGCGACAGCAACATTCAATTACTAAGTATAACGAACGAGATTACAGGCAACCATTAATTCTAACTGTTCACTGGGGCGGGGAAGGGAAACCTCACACCAGACCTTTGTACCCGCAGGCTACCTGGGCCAACTTCAACCCCGAAGTGGCGGACTGGTATGCCAAAAGTCAACGGTTTGTGGTCCGTAAAGGCCACAAATGGGCGGCCTTCTAGGAAATACCTAAAGTGACGGACAGCTAAATAGAGAGCCAGAAGCTCTCGGTCAAAGGCGCTATACTTCAGCTCAGCTGTCGTCTGAAAAACACCAAGGACTGCCAAAGGCCACCCACCTGCTGTTCCAAAACCCCTCCCACCGCCACGTTCGACGCATCGACCATCAGGGCCGTGGGGGCGGAGGCGCTCGGGTGAACGAGCATGGTGGCGTCTGCCAGAGCCGCTTTAGCTGCCTCAAAGGCCGTCTCAGCGGCCGCGGACCATTCTAACTCCACAGGTTTGCCCGCGAGACACTGGAAAAGCGGACGCATGACCCGTGCCGCTGCCGGGACGAACCTATGGTAGAAGTTCACCATGCCCATGAACTCCTGCAACCCCTTCACTGTGGTGGGCCGCGGGAATGCACGGACAGCCTCCACCTTCTCGGGCAAAGGGGTAGCGCCGGTGGGGGTGATTCGGTGTCCTAAGAAATCAATAGAATGGAGGCCAAATTGACACTTGGATGGTTGGATGATGAGCCCGTGGTCTTGGAGCCGCCGGAACACGGTCCGCAAATGGGCTAGGTGTTCCTGCTCCGAGCGGCTAGCGACCAGGATATCATTTAAATAAATGAAAACGAAAGGCAAATCTCGACCAACATGGTCCATGAGTCGCTGAAAAGCCTGTGCTGCGTTCTTTAAACCGAAAGGCATACGCAACCATTTGAACAACCCGAACGGAGTGATCGTGGCAGTCTTTGGTATGTCCTCCGGGCGCACAGGGATCTGGTGGTAGCCCCACACCAAATCGATTTTGGAGAAAACCACGACACCTTCCAGCCCAGACGAGAAGTCTTGGAGGTGCGGTATGGGGTAGCGGTCGGCCGTGGTGACGGCATTGAGGCGCCGGTAATCGCCGCATGGTCTCCACCCCCCAGATGCTTTGGAGACCATATGCAACGGAGAGGCCCACGGGCTGTCGGACCGATGGACAATGCCCATTTGTTCCATCTTCCGGAATTCTGCCCGCGCCACCACCAGTTTGTCGGGCGGTAACCTCCTGGCCCGAGCGAAGACGGGGGGTCCCTCGGTGCGGATGTGGTGGACCACGCCGTGCTGGGCAGAAGGGGCGTCGAACCGCTGAACGAGCAGCTCCGGAAACTCCGCCAGGACCGCAGCATACGGGTCGGGGGCCGTGACGACGGCCTGGACAGTCGGGCTGGGTGGGGTGGCGGCCGGTGGAGCGGCGGGCTCATCGCTGCTGGCGGAGGGTCGAAGGCCGTTACCGCGGACATCGGGGACTAGTGAAAAGGCCCAGAGGAAATCTGCGCCCAGGATCGCCTGACCGACTTCCGCAATGATGAATGGCCATTCGTACATGCGGGTGCCGAAAGCCAGAGACATTGTCCGTGTACCGTACGTGCGGATGGGGCTGCCGTTAACCGCGATGAGGGTAGGCCCTTTCTTACCCGATCGGGTTTCGAGGTCGGTCGGCGGCACGATGCTGACTATGGCTCCCGTGTCAACCAAAAATTCTGTGTCCGTGAATCGATCTCGGACTTAGTGGCGTCGGTTCTGGCCAACCGCGACCGCCTCTATGTACGATCGGCCGAGGCATTTCCCGAGAAGGTGCAAGGTGAGCGGCAGTTGCGGGCTTCTCCACCCCATCGTAGATGGTAATGACACCAGCCGCGCTTGTGCGGATCCTTTTGGCGGGCTTTTGGAGAAATGGCGGGAGACGCGGCGCCATCTTGGTGCCGCTGCGGGCTGCCCGCTGATGCCGAGACCTTGTTGATCGAACTGTTTCTTTTTGATTTGGATGCCGTGAGCGCATCAGCTTTCTCCGCATATGCCACGGGGTCCTTAAAAGAACAATCCGTGAGCATGAGCTTGACATCTTCGGGAAGCTGCTCTCGGAATGCCTGCTCGAACATGAGGCAACCCGTGTGTTCACCTGCTATCACCAACATTTCGGCCATGAGAACGGATGGCAGCCGATCTCCGAGATCCGGTAGGTGCATAAGCCTCTTAGCTCGGTCATTCCTACTGAATCCGAAGGTTCGTAACAAGAGTACCTTCAGTGCCTCGTACTTGCCGTCTGCAGGAGGGGCGATGATGAACCGCATCACCCGCGCGGATGTCTCCGGCGGTAGAGCACTGACGAGGTAATAGTACTTTGTCTCGTCCGTCGAGATGTTTCTTAGGTGAAACTGAGCTTCGGCATGGACAAACCAAGATTGTGGTTGATGTGCCCAAAGCCGACGGAAGGTGAACGCTGACCGCGTTTAGCTGCGATGCGCCGGGCGTAGGAACCGAAGACGAGGCGTCTTGTTCACCCATGGTAGGTGATCGGCTGGATCACGTCAGGGTCACCAATATGGTGAGTCTGGAGGCTTGTTCTTTGTTAAAGAAGTTTATTGCGACAGCAACATTCGATTACAAAGTATAACGAACGAGATTACAGACAACCATTAATTCTAACTGTTCACTTCGAAGAACTCTCCTAACTAACTGGTTTTGGGCGCCAAAACCACACGTGACATCGCTGTCCAATCAGCGGGCTCAACTCCCTGGACCAATCCCTACGTCCGCACCCACACGTGACCTTGCTGGCCAATCTAAGGGTTCGACTCCCAGGACCAATCTCTATGGTTGCTACACTGATCTATTTTCTCTCTCAACCACATTCTATTGTCTTCTTTCTCCCTGTAACCTAATCAAGACCTATCAATCCCTGCCTCAAAAATACCCAATGTCGGCCTCCACCTCTGTAGCAATGAATTCCACAGATTCACCACCCATTCCTCCTCATCTCCATTTTGAATGTATGACCTTTTATTCTGATGCTGTGACCTCTGGTCCTAGACTCTCCTATTAATGGAAACATTATTTCCACAATCACTCTATCTAGGGCCTAGATACCAATCATAAAAGTAATGCTTGCTAGGCAAACTTCTTCATAAGAAACGAAATTCGTAAAGTGAAATACTTTGTAGTTATAGCAGTGTCTGAGACACATGAGAGCAGGTTGAAAAAGCAAAGGCAACGAAAACTGTGGGAGCACGCGCATGTGCGTTCGCGCGTGCACAACTGATCCGGCCCGCATGAAGTCGCATTTTGCCCATTCCGGCCCGTGACCTAAAATGAGTTTGACACCCCTGGCCTAGAGGGTTCAAATGATGGAAACAATCCATACAGTCTCTGCCCCAGACAGATCTTGCAATCAGTCATTTTGCAAGATTAGTCGATTCCTCACTGAATATTCAGTTCCTTATCACTTACATAAAAGCACGACAATAAGCAGCTGACCTACCTGGCCTCTTCTGTTTATGTTACAGCTGTCATGATTAGATTTTATGATGCTTAATAACTGAATCTATCAATTGTGTCTGTAACTTGTTTTCCCAATTACATGTGTCTGATAATAATTGACAATGTTGACTTGGTGGCTTTCCCCTCATACACTTCACAGAGGAGCCACAAGAATGAAAAACAATTTGCAGCAATGATAGAAGTCAATGTGATGATTTGGAAGAAATTGAGACCAATATTTCTTGGGTCTTCCTTGACAAAGTTTAGTGGAACAGGAAAGAATGAGTTCCACTCCACACTTCTCTGGAATATCTGGTGTCAGTGTGGCTTATTTAATTTAAATAGTATTGATGGTTCTATGGACACAGGTGTGGGAGGTATATTAGAGAAACAATTCTACTCTTTTAGGATGTGGTATATCAGAACCATTCCTATATTTAATCATGCCACATCAGTATCCTACATGCAAGAGTGCAAATCCCTCAGCTCTTCTTCCACCAAAGTCATGAGGTTACGATTGGGGTACCGGGCAGCTCATCCCCCACCAGTCCCCGTTGAAAATCCACAGCTTGGGCTGGAACACAATGGATTCAGCAGCTGCTAAATTTCCCTCGGGCTACATTGTGGAACAACTTATATTGGGTCTTGCTTGATAGCTGTCCAAACCAAGAGATGTACTTCAGAGTTAGTTCAAAAACTATTGGCAAGGATATTTTACTTTCAACACGCCCCCCCCCCCCCCCCCCTCACCTCCAGCAAGGGAGAAACCTTGTGTGATTTATGGCATCATCTCAATCCTGAAATTGGATTACTGTCTACAATTCATGAAGGAATCTGTTATCCTCTCTTTACATTATCTCAATGCTTAAAAAGTACTGTTGCAGGCCTTTTGGGTTTTTTTTACAGTCTAAATGAAGTAGGATTTACAGAATAAAAGGATTTGCAGTCCAAACCTATTTAATTTAAAAGTGCCATACAGTAATGACTGAAGATTTATTCTGTATTTCCATTAGGCTGCCGATAGCCTTTAGGTCTCAACTCAAGACTTTCTGAAATAGTAGTCAAATTATTCATTCTGAGTTCTAAATTTTAAACACGGTTATTAGCATTAATGAAGGAAGAGAAATAAAAAGTACCTGCCCAATCTGCCTACTAAATTACAAAGTAGACAAATAATTAATAGCAGTAAAATGTGTGGATCTAAAGCAATGTGAATTAGAGGTTTTGGAGAAAGGCTTACAGCAGTAATCGAGAACCATTACTGCAACCCAATATAGATAGGACTTAAAAACCCTCTGAGCTTTCCAATTTTAAAACCTGCTGGCAGGCTGTTGAAATAGACATCTATATTAAGGAGTATCTTTTTTCTTATTAGCTTTGTATTGCTACGCTAAATATATTAAACATTGAATAAAAAAGTCAAGTAAGTATTCTGACGTTTTTGTTGTGCAAAGTGTGCTTGGAAAACACGTCGCTCTGATGATGATGATACTTTATTGTTACGTGCCTAGCTAGGTGCAGTAAATTCTTTGTTTTTGCAGACAAACTACACAAAAGAGTCATAGAGTCATACAGTGATACACTGTGGAAACAGGCCCTTCGGTCCAACTTGCCCACACCGGCCAACAATGTCCCAGCTGCTGTACACTAGTCCCACTTGCCTGCGCTTGGTCCATATCCCTCCAAACCTGTTCTATCCATGTACCTGTAAAACTGTTTCTTAAATGATGGGACAGTCCCAGCCTCAACTACCTCCTCTGGCAGCTTGTTCCAGACACCGACCACCCTTTGTGTGAAAAAGTTACCCCTTGGATTCCTATTAAATCTTTTCCCCTTCACCTTGAACCTATGTCTTCTGGTCCTTAATTCCCCTACTCTGGGCAAAAGACTGTGCATCTACCCGATCTATTCCTCTCATGATTTTGTATACCTCTATAAGATCTCCCTTCATCTTCCTGCGCTCCATGGAATAGAGACCCAGCCTACTCAACCTCTCCCTATAGCTCACACCCTCTGGTCCTGGCAACATCCTCGTAAATCTTTTCTGACCCCTTTCAAGCTTGACAATATCTTTCCTATAACATGGTGCCCAGAACTGAACACAATATTCTAAATGCGGTCTCACCAACATCTTGTACGACTGCAACATGACCTCCCAACTTCGAAACTCAATACTCTGACTGATGAAGGCCAAAGTGCCAAAAGCCTTGACCACCTTAACTACCCTGCGACTTGACCTTCAAGGAACTATGCAACTGTATTCTTAGATCCCTCTGCTCTAAAACACTACCCAGAGGCCTACCATTTACTGTTTAGGTCCTGCCCTTGCTCAACATCCCAAAATGCAACACCTCACACTTCTCTGTATTAAATTCAATTCCATCAACCATTCCTCCGCCCACCTGGCCAATCGATCCAGATCCTGCTGCAATTGTTCACAACCAGCTTCACTATCTGCAAAACCACCCACTTTTGTATCATCAGCAAACTTGCTAATCTTGCCCTAGTATGTTCTCGTCCAAATCACTGATGTAGACGACAAACAGTAATGGGCCCAGCACCGAACCCTGAGGCACACCACTAGTCAAAGGCATCCAGTTTGAGAAGCAACCTTCCACCATTACCCTCTGCTTCCTTCCATGGAACCAATTTGCTATCCATTCAGCTATCTCTCCTTGGTTCCCACGCGATCTAACCTTCCAAAGCAGCCTACCATGTGGAACCTTGTCGAACGCCTTACTGAAGTCCATGTACACAACACCTACAGCTCTGCCTTCATCAACCTTTTTGGTCACGTCTTCAAAAAAAATCATCAGATTTGTGAGACATGACTTCACACGTACAAAACCATGCTGACTATCCCTAATCAGCCCTTCCCCATCCAAATGCCCTTATATCCTATCCCTCAGAATACTCTCTAGTAACATGCCAACTACAGATGTTAAGCTCACCGGCCTGTTGTTCCCAGCATTTTCCCTGCAGCTCTTCTTGAAAAGAGGTACAACATTTGCCACCCTACAGTCTTCCAGCACCTCTCCTTTATATAAGGACGACTCATAAATTTCAACCAGGGCTCCGGCAATTTCCTCTCTAGTTTCCCACAATGTCCTCTGATATATCAGATCAGGCCCTGGAGATTTGTCTACCTTCATACATGACAGTACCTTCAGTACTTCATCAACAGTAACCCTGACTGCTCTCAAGACACTTCCAGTGACTGCTCCAATTTCCTTTGTCCGACTGTCTTGCTCCTCGGTAAATACAGAGGAGAAATACTCATTTAGGACCTTGCCCATCTCCTGTGGCTCCACACAGAGGAGACCGCTTTGATTCCTGAGAGGTCCCACTCTCTCTCTAGTTACCCTTTTCCCCCTTATGTATTTATAAAATCTTTTGGGATTGTCCTTAATGCTACCCACCTGAGCTATCTCCTGGCCCCTTTTTGTCCTTCTGATTTCCTTTTTTAGTTTACTCCTTAGTTCCTGAAACGCCTCCAGGGATGCACTTGATCCCAGTTGCCTATACTTGTCCCACTTCATTAACTTGCCCTTCTCAATTTCCCAATACTAGATCCAGCGTTGCCCTCTCACGTGTGGGGGCCTCCACAAACTGCTTAAGGAAACTCTCCTGAACACTTTTGAGGAATTGCACCCCATCTGAACCCTTCACGTTATGATTTTCCCAGTCTATATTGGGAAAGTTAAAATTCCCTACTACCACAACCTTATTTGACCTGCAATCTCCCAGCACATTTGTTCTTCTAATTCCCGTTGACTATTCGGGGGTCTGTAGTACATCCCCAACAAGGTGACCATCCCTTTCTTGTTCCTCAGCTCCACCCATACAGGCTTACTAGACAAACCATCCATAATGTCACCTCTGAACACAGCCATGACATCCTCCTTAACCAACAATGCAACCCCTCTTTTTCTCTCCTGTCTCTCTTGAAGCTCCTGTACCCTGGAACATTGAGCTGCCAGTCCTGCCCCTCCCTTAACCAGGTTTCAGTCATGGCTACAACGTCCCAGTCGCTCGTACCTATCCATGCCCTAACCTCGTCTGCCTTACCCATCTGGCCACTTGCATTAAAATATGTGTAGTTTAAACCAACCCTTCTTCCTCGCTCTCCGCCTTTGACCAGCCTATTCTATCCACTAACCTTTCCCACACCACCCTCCATACCAACTTCTAGCCTCTCACGTGCCTCTGTCCTGCACGAGATCCCACCCCCCGCCAATGTAGTTTAAACCCTCCCGTGTAGCATTACTAAACCTTCCCGCTAGGATGGGAAGGTTGTGTATTGTGGTTAATTCTGAAGATATTAGTTCAAGATTAAAAGCAGGTAAAGCTTATTGTACACAGTTATGGAGGATGACCTTTATGCTTTGCCTCCAGTGCACAATAGTATGAGATTTATTGCCACAATGGGGGATGGTGGGAAAGGAACTGAATCTAATTGACACTTAAGGTCTATTACCTGAGACAGGCAGAAGCTAGCAGTACATATGACTCTTGTATTATTCGTTTCTATCATTTCCCATCTTTGAGCCGTTTCATCGGTAGGTCGATATCAATTTTATAAGCTTTCAAAACATTACTTCCAATACTAAACTGAAAATTGAAACAAAAACTGGGCTTAAAATCAGAAAATGGCAATTCATGGAACAAAATAGCACCATTTCTTGTGGCATATTTTGTGCTGTTAAGGAAATGAAATTTCAATTTGCCATCCTCATGGAGAAAACTGCTTTTACACAATAATCAGGGGTCTGGTTATTATAATTCCCCCTTGTCTTAATCTTCACCCATGGATGAATCTTTATCTTCCCCATGTCCCAGTAAAGGTTTGCATAAGGCTGACTTAAAGGCTGTATTTCCTGATTCAACCTATTAGTGTGACATAGGGACGTGAAACTATCGGCTCACATTCCATACTTGCTCAATAAGGTATGCAGCAGTTTGAAAGGGCAACCAATTATTTTTTAATGGGTACAACATCTGAAGCTGAAGAGAATGCCTGAGAGCAATACATCCAGCTGTGGTAGCCTAAGGGCATGAACTTTGCAAATTAGGCTGTTGAGGCCTTATTGAGGCAAGTGCAGTATCGAAAATGTCTTTTTTTAGAAATAATCTGATCCAAGAGTGGGTCAGAGAATTTTGAAGGATGTTAATAATCAAGCTATCACAAGCAACACTAAGCACTCGGCTCCACTAATAACATGAATGTGTTTTATCTTGTGCAAGTTCACAAACTAATCCCATTGGACAGAAGAGTCATGAAGAGTGAATGCAGAGTCGTAAAGAAAGAGAAGAGCGCCTGCTTTATAAAAATGAACAATGCCGTAGACATTTAATCTGTTGAAAAGGAAAGGCTCAAAATTTGCCATATTTAGGTGTTATGCCTTGCAAATAAACACTACCATTCATAGAAAACATAGAAAATAGGTGCAGGAGGAGCCCATTTGGCCCTTTGAGCCAGCACCGGTATATAGTATAAACACCGATCAGCCAAAACATAATGACCACTGACAGGTGAAGTGAATAACATTGGTTATCTTGTTACAATGGCACCTGTCAAGGGGTGGGATATATTAGGCAGCAAGTGAACAGTCAGTTCTTGTTGATGTGTTGGACGCAGGAGAAATGGGCAGGAGTAAAGACCTGAGCGACTTTGACAAGGGCCAAATTGTTATGGCCAGACGACTGGGTCAGAGCATCTCTGAAACGGCAAGGCTTGTGGGGTGCTCCCGGTCAGCAGTGGTGAGTACCTACCGACAATGGTCTGAGGAGGGACAAACTGGTGACAGGGTGTTGAGCGCCCAGGGCTCATCGATGCACAAGGGCAACAAAGACTATCCCGTCTGGTCCAAACCGACTGTGGGAAGATGACAAGCCAGTGGAGGGTGTGTGATGCTCTGGCAATGTTCTGCTGGGAAACCCTGGGTCCAGCCATTCATGTGGACGTCTATTTGACACATGTCACCTACCTAAACATCTTTGCAGACTAGGTACACCCCTTCATGGCAATGGTATTCCCTGATGGCAGTGGCCTCTTTCAGCAGGATAATGCGCCCTGCAACACTACACACATTGTTAGGGAATGGTTTGAGGAACATGATGAAGTGTTCACGGTATTGCCCCGGCCTCCAAATTCTCCAGATCTCAATCCAATTGAGCATCTGTGGGATGTGCTGGATCAACAAGTCCTATGCATGACGGCTCCATCTCGCAATTTACAGGACTTTAAGGATCTGCTGCTAATGTTTTGGTGCCAGATACCACAGGACACCTTCAGGGGTCTTGTAGAGTCCATGCCTTGGCAGGTCGGCATTGTTTTGGCGGCACACAGAGGACCAACAGCATATTAGGCAGGTGGTCATAATGTTTTGGCTGATCGGTGTACATACTATACAATCTGTGTTTTAGTACTTGCGTTAATACATTTCAGATTGATGATAAGAATGTCAGCTTTTTTAGGAATTTTGAAAGACATTGACTCAAATGGTAATTGAAGGATTTGATGAGTTTCTCACATCAAACTGATTTTTGAGGTAATCTTCCAGCAACCAATTACTGGAACCTTGTTTGTTTAAGGTCTCCATGTGTGCCAAAGACTAAGTGACATTAGCCAGGCACATTGGCAGGGGGACAGTAACATTGACATCACTAGACTGTTGCAAATACCATCCTTGACTATTGGATAGGATTTGTCAACGTGGTTATTGGACAGGCTGTATTGAGAACATATGACTGAGTTTGAGAAGCATTCAGCTCGTATATTGAATAAATGAACATGGTTGTTAAAGTAAACAGTATCTTGGAGATTGAAGGAGACATAATATTGTGAGAACACAGAATTACTTGATATACAGACATAAAGAAACAATACCGATGATGGAGAATGGGCCAGAAACATATATTACACTGTTAAGTCTTTGCAAATGATGTGCTATATAAATGTATTGTGCAGAAACTAAAAGATTACCTTAATCCAAAACTGTGTGATATAATGAGTGGATGTAGTGTTTCATTAATGAACTTATTCCTGCATTGTAGTTTTGGTTTCTTTTTCGATTGTGTCATACAATTTTGTAGAATCTGGAAAAGGTCAGCATTTATTGCCCATCCCTAACTGCTCTTGATGAGGATGGAGGTTGTTACCTTCTTTAACTATTGCAACCCTTCTGATGGAGATAGTTTGCTGTTGGGAAGGAGTTGGAGCGTTTAGACCTAAATACTAGTTAAGTCATAGAGTAATACAGTGTGGAAACAGGCCCTTTGGCCCAACTTGCCTACAACGGCCAACATGTCCCAGCTACACCAGTCCCACCTGATCACATTTGGTCCATATGCGTCCAAACCTGTCCTGTACAGGTACCTATCTAACAGTTTTTTAAACGTTGGGATCATCCCAACTTCAACTACCTCGTCTGGCAACTTGATCCATACATTCACCACCCTTTGTGTGAAAAAGTTACCCCATATCAGCAGCAATCAGCAGCAGTAGCAGCAGCAATCAGTAGCAGCAGCAGCAATCAGCAGCAGTAGCAGCAGCAATCAGCAGCAGTAGCAGCAGCAATCAGTAGCAGCAGCAATCAGTAGCAGCAGCAATCAGTAGCAGCAGCAATCAGTAGCAGCAGCAATCAGTAGCAGCAGCAATCAGTAGCAGCAGCAATCGCAGCAGCAAGCAGTAGCAGCAGCAAGCAGTAAGCAGCAGCAGCAGCAAGCAGCAAGCAGTAAGCAGCAGCAGCAGCAAGCAGTAAGCAGCAGCAGCAAGCAGTAAGCAGCAGCAGCAAGCAGCAGCAGCAGCAGCAAGCAGCAGCAGCAAGCAGCAGCAAGCAGCAGCAGCAGCAGCAAGCAGCACCAAGCTGTGTTGTTTGGGAAGTAGTGTGTGGGGATTGTGTGGGGATAGTAAGGAGTAAGACCTGTGTGATCTCCCGGACAAGTTTCGATCGCCTAGCTTGGGGTCGGAGAGGAATTTCCCGGATTTTTTCCCAAATTGGCCTGGGTTTTTTATCCGGTTTTTCGCCTCTCCCAGGAGATCACTCAGTTCTTTTGGGTGGGCGGTTGGAGCGGTTGGAGTAGCGGCCGGGCGGTAGGTTTAGTAACCGAGCACGGGGCTTTGTTTGGAGAGTATGAGTGCCAGGGCAGTTTTTTGTTCTGGGTGTCGGATGTGGGGAATCTGGGAGTCTGATAGTCTTCCAGACATCCACATCTGCGCCAGGTGCGACGAGATGGGACTCCTAAGGGACCGTATTAGGAACCTGGAGCGGCAGATTGATGACCTCCGTCTGGTCAGGGAGAGTGAGGAGGTTATAGATAGGAGTTACAGAGAGGTGGTCACTCCTAGACCACGGGAGGTAGACAAGTGGGTCACTGTTAGGGGGGGCAAGGAGCAGAGGCAGGGACTAGGGAGTACCCCGGTGGCTGTACCCCTTGGAAATAAGTACTCCTGTTTAAGTACTGTTGGGGGGGACAGCCTACTTGGGGGCAGCGACGGTGCCCGGGCCTCTGGCAAGGAGTCTGGCCCTGTTGCTCAGAAGGGTAGGGAAAGGAAGAGGAGAGCGATAGTAATAGGGGACTCTATAGTGAGGGGGTCAGATAGGCGTTTCTGTGGACGCAGTCGGGAGACCCGGATGGTGGTTTGCCTCCCTGGTGCCGGTGTCCGGGATGTGTCTGAGCGTGTCCAGGATATCCTGAAAGGGGTGGGAGAGGAGCCAGAGGTCGTGGTATATATAGGTACCAACAATATAGGTAGGATAAGGGAAGAGGTCCTGAAAGGAGAATTTAGGGGGCTAGGAAGAGAGTTTAAAAAAAAGGACTTCCAAAGTAATAATCTCAGGCTTACTGCCTGTGCCACGCGATAGTGAGAACAGGAATGGAGTGAGGTGGAGGATAAATAAGTGGCTGAGGAACTGGTGCAGGGAGCAGGGTTTCAAGTTTCTGGATCATTGGGACCTCTTCTGGGGGAAGTATGACCTGTACAAAAAGGACGGGTTGCATCTGAACCTGAGGGGAACCAATATCCTGGCGGGGAGATTTGCTAAAATAATTGCGGAGACTTTAAACTAGTACGGTTGGGGGGAGGGACTCAAACACAGATAGCTAACAGGCAGTGTGTGAGGCAGGAGGCAGAAAAGGGAAACACTCAGACCCAATATGTAGGAGAGAAAGAAGGGAAAAGAAATAAACTGAGAATAAGAAATGATGGGTCTCTTAAATGTGTATATTTTAATGCTAGGAGCATTGTAAGAAAGGTGGATGAGCTTAGAGCCTGGATTGACATCTGGAAGTATGATGTTGTGGCGATCAGTGAAACATGGTTGCAGGAGGGTTGCGATTGGCAATTAAATATTCCAGGATTTCATTGTTTCAGATGTGATAGAATCGGAGGGGCAAGAGGTGGGGGTGTTGCATTGCTTGTCAGGGAGGATATCACAGCAGTGCTTTGGCAGGACAGACTAGAAGGCTCGATTAGGGAGGCTGTTTGGGTGGAACTCAGAAATGAGAAAGGTTTAGCAACACTTATAGGGGTGTATTATAGACCGCCAAATAGGGAACGAGAATTGGAAGAGCAAATATGTAAGGAGATAGCAGATATTAGTAGTAAGCACAGAGTGGTGATTGTGGGTGATTTCAATTTTCCGTATATAGACTGGGAATCGCATTCTGTTAAAGGGCTGGATGGTTTGGAGTTTGTAAAATGTGTGCAGGATAGTTTTTTGCAGCAATACGTAGAGGTGCCTACCAGAGAAGGGGCAGTGTTGGACCTCCTGTTAGGAAATGAGATGGGTCAGGTGACGGAGGTATGTGTTGAGGAGCACTTTGGGTCTAGTGATCACAATGCCATTAGTTTTAATATCATTATGGAGAAGGTCAAATCTGGACCAAGGGTTGAGATTTTGGATTGGAGAAAGGCTAATTTTGAGGAGATGAGAAAGGATTTAAAAGGAGTGAAATGGAATTTTTTGTTTTATGAAAAGGATATAATAGAGAAATGGAGGATATTTAAAGGTGAAATTTTGAGAGTACAGAGTCTTTATGTCCCTGTTCGGTGGAAAGGAAAGAATAATAATTTGAAAGAGCCGTGGTTTTCCAGGGAAATTGGACACTTGGTTCGGAAAAAGAGGGAGATATACAATAAATATAAGCGGCAGGGAGTAAATGAGGTTCTTGAGGAATATAAAGAATGTAAAAGGAATCTTAAGAAGGAAATTAGAAAAGCGAAAAAAAGATATGAGGCTGCTTTGGCAAGTAATGTAAAAGTAAACCCCAAGGGGTTCTATAGATATGTCAATAGCAAAAGGATAGTGAGGGATAAAATTGGTCCATTAGAGAGTCAGAGTGGTCAGCTATGTGCTGAGCCGGAAGAAATGGGGGAGATATTAAACAATTTCTTTTCTTCGGTATTTACCGAGGAGAAGGACATTGAATTATGTGAGGTAAGCGAAACAAGTAGAGTAGTGATGGAAATTAGGAGGATTAAAGAAGAGGAGGTACGGACACTTTTGAAAAATATAAAAGTGGATAAGTCTCCAGGTCCTGATAGGATATTCCCTAGGACATTGAGGGAAGTTAGTGCAGAAATAGCAGGGGCTATGACGGAAATATTTCAAACGTCATTAGAAACGGGGATGGTGCCGGAAGATTGGCGCATTGCGCATGTTGTGCCCTTGTTTAAAAAAGGTTCTAAAAGTAAACCTAGCAATTATAGACCTATTAGTTTGACGTCTGTGGTGGGGAAATTAATGGAAAAGATACTTAGGGACAATATATATAATTATTTGGATAATCAAGGCCTGATTAGAAACAGTCAACATGGATTTGTGCCTGGAAGGTCATGTTTGACTAATCTTCTTGAATTTTTTGAAGAGGTTACCAGGGAAATTGATAAGGGCAAGGCTGTGGATGTTGTCTATATGGACTTCAGTAAGGCATTTGACAAGGTTCCACATGGAAGGTTGATTAAGAAGGTTAAATCGTTGGGTATTAATAGTGAGGTTGCAAGATGGATTCAACAATGGCTGAATGGGAGATACCAGAGGGTAACGGTTGACAATTGTATGTCAGGTTGGAGGCCAGTGTCTAGTGGAGTACCCCAAGGATCTGTGTTGGGTCCACTGTTGTTTGTCATTTACATTAATGATCTGGATGATGGTGTGGCAAATTGGATTAGTAAATATGCAGATGATACTAAGATAGGTGGAGTAGTCGATAGTGAGGTAGATTTTCAAAGTCTACAGAGAGACTTGGGCCTTTTGGAAGGGTGGGCTGAAAGATGGCAGATGGAGTTTAATGCTGATAAGTGTGAGGTGCTGCATTTTGGTAGGACAAATCAAAATAGGACGTACAGGGTAAATGGTAGGGAATTGAGGAATGCAGTGGAACAGAGGGATCTGGGAATAACTGTGCATTGTTCCCTGAAGGTGGAATCTCATGTGGATAGGGTGGTGAAGAAGGCGTTTGGTATGCTTGCCTTTATAAATCAGAGCATCGAGTATAGAAGTTGGGATGTAATGTTAAAATTGTACAGGGCATTGGTGAGGCCGAATCTGGAGTATGGTGTGCAGTTCTGGTCGCCAAATTATAGGAAGGATGTCGACAAAATGGAGAGGGTACAGAGGAGATTTACTAGAATGTTGCCTGGGTTTCAGCACTTAGGCTACAGAGAGAGGTTGAACAGGTTGGGCCTTTATTCTTTGGAGCGTAGAAGGTTGAGGGGGGACTTGATAGAGGTTTTTAAAATTTTGAGAGGGACGGACAGAGTTGACGTGGGTAGGCTTTTCCCTTTGAGAGTGGGGAAGATTCCAACAAGGGGACATAGCTTCAGAATAGAGGGACAAAGGTTTAGGGGTAACATGAGGGGGAACTTCTTTACTCAGAGGGTGGTGGCTGTATGGAATGGGCTTCCGGTGGAAGTGGTGGAGGCTGGCTCGATTTTATTATTTAAGAGTAAATTGGATAGGTATATGGATAGGAGGGGATTAGAGGGTTATGGTCTGAGTGCAGGTAGATGAGACTAGGTCAGGGAGAATGGTCGGCGTGGACTGGTAGGGCCGGACAGGCCTGTTTCCATGCTGTAGTTGTTATATGTTATATGTTATATATATTCATGTTAAATCTTTTCCCCTTCACCTTAAACCTGTCCTCTGGACATAGATATATTTCCAAATCAATTTCCCCCTTCAGGATGTATTTTCACATCAGTCCATGAGTTAATGTTGTTTTGGCCTGGTTGCAGGTATGTATGTGTAAGCTGCTTTATTTGCTGAGGAATTGTGAATGGAATCTAAAGTTTTGCAATCATAAGCAAATATCTTGTTCTGATGTGCAGATCAGTCCACACAACCGTGCTTTTATCTTGTCCTTAACTCTTTTTTTCCTATCATCACATGGAGTGCATCAAATTGGCCGGATAATTGTTTCTGTGATGTGGTTGGATCTCAGGAGGAAGCCATGATGGATCATCCACTTAGCACTCTTGGCTAAACACACGTGAATGCTTCAGCCTTGTCTTCACACTCAATTGCTGGACCTTGCTCTTACAGGGTTTTTCTTGAGCATCTCGATTTTCTTCTTCTTCCTTCCAATAACTCTTTAGCTGACCACCATAATGTAGTAACACTACAGAGCTTCAGTCTAATTCCTGTGGTTATGTGATATTTAGTTCTATCCATTATATGCTGGTTTACGGTTTTGTGTGTAAAGATTGACAAATAAATTCATTCAACTTGCACACAAAGCTGCTGTGTTGGTGGAAGTGTCATCCACCAAAGCACAGTCAAAAAGAAAGCTGCAACACTGTCCAAGGATAATAAACCAACTCCAAAGCATACTGGTGAGAGGGGGGTCAGTCATTTGCAGTTGTGGCAATTAATTTTACTCACCATACCTTTGGCAGATTTGAACATCCAAGAGTTCAGCTGACAAAAGAAAGGTCACATTTTTACAGTATGGATCCAAGACTAAGAAAAGCAACACAAGCAATTTCAGGGGCAATTTCAAACAACAATAGAATAGTGGAATTCATAGTTTGGAAGTTTATACAGACTATGAGGAACTGGGATTGGACCGTACCTTGGCCATGTAATTTTACCTATGTAACTACATTGGAACAAATGATCAAAAGAAGCTCATTTTAATTGGAAAGGAATGGTCTCGACAATTCAATCAAGACTGGAAGAATGTTTCCAGTAATTCAGCTTCCATATAACAGTAGGTATGCATCTTAAAGTCAAGATCTATATATTCTTAAATATTTGTCCATTTTACATATATCAGCATTTCAATCCAAATCCATTACCTTTGCTCCATATTTAATATTTGACAATAAAAATAGGAATACATAGATGCCTTTTTTTAGTGATCTATAAAGCAACAGTTCAAGTCAAAAGGTTCTGTTTAAATTTGGTTCCTGCAATGTTTCCATGCAGCTAATATTCAGCCAATTATTTTCTCATGTAAAACCAAGCCAAAGAATATCAGAAAATGACTAAAGAAAACCTTGTGACCAAAACTGCAGATGCTGTTTTCTTTGTAAACCATCATCTGCAGTTCCTTTTATCCACATGAGATTGACTGTTATCATCAAGAGCATTATTAAGATGGTGCCAGACAGTAGACACAAAGTGCTGGAGCAACTCAGCGGGTCAGGCACCATCTCTGGAGAAAAAGGATGGATGGCGTTTCGGGTCAGAATCATCCTCCTGTCAGATAGTGGTGTGTCTTTGTGTGCTGGCCCCAGAGGAGGATGTACCATCATCCGATGAAGTTGCCCCACTCTTTAAAATCTCTTTTCGCTGTAGCTTTTGCACTTGTGTTTTATGTGATTGTATTCATGCCTAGTGTTTTATGATTTGATTGGATATTACGCAGACAAAAGCTTTTCACCAAACCTCAGTATATGTGACACCAAAAAAACAAAACCTAACTCTCTATCAATGTGTGTTGAGATATTTGTGTAGTAGTATTGTTTTACATTTTGGATTGTCAATAACTGCTCTTTTTCACTATTGCACCCAGGAACAGGACATCAACACTTACAATATATCTTAATTGTCATTGTACAGGAGTACAACGAGATTGGGAATGCAATCCCGTACGATGCAATAAATTAATTAGCTAGTCAGTATTAATTTAAACAACCCAATGAAACAAATTGGAACAGTTTTAAAACAGAATAAAGTGCAAGTAGATCTGAGTCGCACCGGGCGTTGAGACGTCTCGCGGCCGAACCGGGCGATGGAAGGCCCCGCGACCGAGCCGTGCGCAGCCAAGTCCCGCGGCCGAGCCGCACCGGGCGATGCCAGGCCCCGTGGCCAAGCCGCACCGGGCGATGTTAAGTCCAGCGGCCGAGCCGCACCAGCGATGAAAAGTCCCGCGGCCGAGCCGCGCCAGGCGATGTCAGGCCCCGCGGCCCGGGCACTGTTAAGTCCAGCGGCCGAGCCGCATCAGCGATGTTAGGCCCCGCGGCCGAGCCGCACCGGGCACTGTTAAGTCCAGCGGCCGAGCCGCACCAGCGATGTTAGGCCCTGCGGCCGAGCCGCACCGGGCGATGTTAGGCCCCGCGGCCAAGCCGCACCGGGCGATGTTAAGTCCAGCGGCCGAGCCGCACGAGCGATGAAAAGTCCCGCGGCCGAGCCGCGCCGGGCGATGTTAGGCCCCGCGGCCCGGGCACTGTTAAGTCCAGCGGCCGAGCTGCACCAGCGATGTTAGGCCCCGCGGCCGAGCCGCACCGGGCACTGTCAAGTCCAGCGGCTGAGCCGCGCCGGGCGATGTCAAGTCCAGCGGCCGAGCCGCACCGGGCGATGGAAGGCCCCGCGGCCGAGCCGCACCCCGCGCCGTGAGGAAGAGACCTAAAAGAGAAAGGTTTCCCCCGTCCCCCCACCCACACCACCACCCACCCCCCCCCACCCACACCACCACCCCCCACACATACACAACCAAAAAAAACAAAAAACATCCCAACACCGACACACAACAAAAAAAAAAGGAAAAAAGACGAACAGACTGCTAGCGAGCCGCAGCCGTTAGGCGCCGCCACTTCCACTTGACAGATGATGATACATGTAACAGAAGAAAAGGGAAGATAATTTTGAAGTGACCATACCTTAAAACCAGTACAATCCACCTTATATATACACCGATGAGCCAAAACATTATGACCACCGACAGGTTAAGTGAATAACATTGATTATCTTGTTATAATGGCACCTATAAAGGGGTGGGATATATTGGGCAGCAAGTGAACAGTCAGTTCTTGAAGTTGCTATGTTGGATCCAGGAGAAATGGGCAGGAGTAAAGACCTGAGCGACTTTGACAAGGGCCAAATTGTTATGGCCAGACGACTGGGTCAGAGCATCTCTGAAATGGCAAGGCTTGTGGGGTGCTCCCAGTCAGCAGTGGTGAGTACCTTTGGTGCCAGATACCACAGGACACCTTCAGGGGTCTTGTAGAGTCTATGCCTCGGCTGGTTGGCACTGTTTTGGCGGCACACCGAGGACCAACAGGATATTAGGCAAGTGGGCATAATGTTTTGGCTCATAAGTGTGTATAATATAGCTGCAAGGTAGATTGCACTGGTTTTAAGGGATGGGCACTTCAAAATTATCGTCCTCTTTATTCTGTTACATGTATTATATTATATATTTTTAACATATATATTATATAACAAGAACTATTGACTGAGATTTCTGAGGATTCTCCTGATCTCTTGAAATAACAGAAATGATGAATTATTGCAGGAAACCCAGATGTTAATGCTGCTTCTGCTGGATTTTTACAGATGTTCTGGCAAGAAATAAGGAGTACTCCATGGAAATTTTATTTCATAATATTTAACACATTTACACCCTGCAGTTGTAAATTAATATTAATCCTTGGAATGTAATGCATTTTTATTTTGTTAATATTTTCATCTTTTCAGTAATGAACAATAAAAATACTTTGAAATATCTTTACCAAAATTACCCATCATTTTCAGGGGCATGAATAAGAAATAATGTGACTGAACTGGATTCAGTGTAAATCTTGTAATGCAATATATTCAGGTCTTACAAATCAATCATAAAGATGTTTGCTCTGAGGTGCTGATAACATTTGATTCTGCCTCAAAAATAAAGCCACTCTTAATCCAAGTGTTCTAGGTAGAAATTAAATTTATGGTGTTCTAATTCAAAATATGCAATTCTGTTGGGTTTTAAAATTGTATCCGAAAGTAACAATGTATTACATATGTAAGAAAGAAAATAGAAAGACTAGCATTTGTTTCATCACCTCAGAATGACTTCCGAGTGCCTGAGTTTGTAGCCAACGAAGTGCTTTCTTTTGAAATGTATGCAGGTGTTGTGCAGTAATTGGCGTCATATATTTTATGACAAAAGCCCAATAATTTCTAAGTGTAAAAGTATTTCAACTGCATGCTTTCAACTTAAAAAATAATAATAATTCCAGGATGAAACTAATTTGTCCATTGTTCCAAAAAAAAATCGGGGTTCTGGACACAGCTGGCAAGGCCAACATTTATGGCTGATACCTAACTGGCTTTGAGAAAATGGCACAAGCTGCCTGCTTGAACCATCACACTGTATGTCAAGATACTACAGTTCTGTGGGGGAGGATGTTCCATGGTTGTTAGACTTGGAAGGGAGCCTGCAGGTTGTGGTGTTCCGAAGATAGACACAAAATGCTGGAGCAACTCAGCGGGACAGGCAGCATCTTTGGAGAGAAGGAATGGGTGACGTTTCAGGTGGAGACCCTACTTCCCATCCACCTGCAGCTTATCCTTCTTGATGGAAAGGGAAAGGTGGTCAAGCTGTGTCTAGCAAATGAAGTTAAAAATTGTATGAGATCAAAAGAAAAGGCTCATATTGTTGCCAACTGAGCAATCAACCTGAGAATTGGGAAACTTTCAGAATTTGGCAAAGGAGGATCAGGGCATTGATAAGGAAAAGGGAAGGAAACTATGAAAGTAGGCCAGGGAAAGACATGAACAGATTTTAATCGTTTAAGTAGTTTCTTAAGAAGGAAAAGATGAGCAGATGTTTTTGTGGGTCCCTACAGTCTGAGACAGGGGGAAGTATGTTCAGAAATAAGGAATAGCCAGTGAAATTAAACAAATGTTTTGTGTCTGCCTTCATGGCAGAAGATATTGGAAAAACTTACCAATTTAAAAAAAAATGCGTGCTTAGAATGAACGAGGAGAAATTAGCATTAGCAATAATTTGAGCTCCAAATGAATAATAGACAATAGCCAATAGGTGAAGGAGTAGGCCATTCGGCCCTTTGCGCCAGCACCGCCATTCACTGTGATCATGGCTGATCATCCACAATCAGTACCCCGTTCCTGCCTTCTCCCCATATCCCTTGACTCTGCTATCTTTAAGAGCTCTATCTAACTCTCTCTTGAAAGCATCCAGAGAATTGGCCTCCATTGCCTTCTGAGGCAAAGAATTCCACAGATTCACAACTCTGGGTGAAAAAGTTCTTCCTCATCTCCGTTCTAAATGGCCTACCCCTTATTCTTAAACTGTGGCCCCTGGTTCTGGACTACCCCAACATTGGGATCATGTTTCCTGCCTCTAGCGTGTCCAATCCCTTAATAATCTTAATAACATCTTCAATAAGATCCCCTCTCATCCTTCTAAATTCCAGTGTATACAAGCCCAGTCGCTCCATTCTTTCAACATATGACAATCCCGCCATCCCGGGAAATTAACCTATGCCGCACTCCCTCAATAGCAAGAATATCCTTCCTCAAATTTGGAGACCAAAACGGCACACAATACTCCAGGTGTGGTCTCACTGGGGCCCTGTACAACTGCAGAAGGACCTCTTTGCTCCTATACTCAACTCTTCTTGTTATGAAGTCCAACTTGCCATTAGTTTTCTTCACTGCCTGCTGTAACTGCATGCTTGCTTTCAGTGACTGATGAACAAGGACACCCAGATCTCGTTGTACTTCCCCTTTTCCTAACTTGACACCATTCAGATAATAATCTGCCTTCCTGTTCTTAGCAACAAAGTGGATAACCTCACATTTATCCACATTAAACTGTATCTGCCAGGCATCTGCCCACTCACGCAACCTGTCCAAGTCAAAAACATCTGTCCTGCATAGCATCCTCCTCACAGTTCACACTGCCACCCAACTTTCTGTCAGTTGCAAGTTTGGTAATGTTACTTTTAATCCCTTCATCTAAGTCATTAATGTATATTGTAAATAGCTGCGGTCCAAGCACCGAGCCTTGCAGTACCCCACTAGTCACTGCCTGTTATTCTGAAAAGGACCCGTTAATCCCTACTCTTTGTTTCCTGTCTGCCAACCAATTTTCTATCCATGTCAGTTCCCTACCCCCAATACCATGTGCTCTAATTTTGCCCACTAATATCCTATGTGGGGCCTTATCAAATGCTTTCTGAATGTCCAGGTACACTACATCCACTGGCTCTCCCTTGTCCATTCTCCTAGTTACATCATCAAAAAATTCCAGTAGATTTGTCAAGCATGATTTCCCCTTCGTAAATCCATGCTGACTTGGACCGACCCTATTACTTGCATGATTGTATTCAGATCAACCAGAGAAGTATTTATTTATCTTAAATAGAGAATGTAGAGTTCTGTTTACCTCAAGGGCATGATCTGAACATTCTTTTTTGATTTTACTAAACATTACATTTTTATGCACATTTTAAAGATGAGGGTTGACATTGTGCAGGGGTTCAGTTACCATCTCCTAACCTATGTGAAGCAGGAAGGTGCATAATCAGCCACTTTGACATCCCTCTCCTCCAATCCTCTTGTGCCTTAGAGATCTTGCCTTTGGTCAACACCGAGTGGCACTATAACAAACATCCTTTTGATTCAATCAGTTAAAGCCTTCTGTTACTAAACACATGCACTCAACAAGCCTGTTATTACTAAAGTCATTCCATCTTGTGACTACCTGCGATCAACTGCCCCCCCCCCCCCCCCCCCCCCCCCCCGTTCCTGTATTCCTGAAGGATTAATTGTCTTGGGAATTAGCCTGCGACTCCTTCTCACTGAGGCCATTCATCTCTGCACCTGATCCATTTTCATTTTTACACATTCTTTTAGACATCTTTATTCTGGAAACAGGCCAATCAGACCAAAGCCTATGTTCGAAGAAAACCTAGCATATGCTGTGGACTCTAAATATGTCAATTTAAGTTTTTACTCTGTCTGTGATATCTTACTTTCAAATTTACCTATGCTGACCCAGGCCCCTAATTGCCAAGTTGTTATTAGAATGACTATATACACTTGTGACTCGAGTGAAGATCGGATTGTCTTCAAGAGAATATTCCATTAGGTTCTTTGTTCCTATTAGCTCAGTTACACAACTAGGTATGATTTCAGTGAAGTAGAAATACACTCTAGCCTACTATATTTTTTCATATTATAAATATATACAAGCTAACCCTATGTGAATGCTCTCTGTGTCCAAATGTTCCACTTCACAAACCATAGAAAATGTATTTTGACAACACATTGAACACATAGTACATCATCCAAATAGACAATTTTCTGTAGTAAATAGTCTGAATCAGGATTTTGGTATGGAACAGAGCTAGAGCTTTGATACAAAAATGCAAAGAAAACCACATGCCTGTTAAATATTTTAATATTGTTGGGTACTATCCAAAGTTAATTTTGTTTTTATATCTTGGAAACATTGTGCCGAGGTGCCTACAACTGGCCAGCACAATTTTTAATATAGAGTTGGGTGTTGTTCATTCCTTCAGCTTCTGAAATGTAGACAGCAGCATTCTATAGTGATAACCTCCCAGCAATTTAACAAAGGTTCGCGTAGAGTATTGGTTCAAGATAGTGGGTGGTTGGTAATTGGGTGAACTAAAGTACTGCATTTACGTGCTGCCTCAACATAACCTCAAATATGTTACATCTAATTTCAGCCAATTACTCACAGCAAGAAAGATCCCGATCTGAAACATTGTCCATTTCCCTCCCTGCCTGACTTGCTGAGTTCCTCTAACATTTTGTTTTTTTGCTTAAGGTATCCTAAAACAGGAAGTAAATGACTGACTAGGTAACCTACTTGTCATGACGGTGGTTGAGGGGTATGTTAGATCAGGAAACGTGGAAACCTTCCGTTTGTCTTCAACTAACTTAAATATCATAAAACAAATATATCACTAACTGACCTAGCAAAATTGTAATACGTAAAACAGAGGACTAATTTCTATTCTCCTGAGCTGTAAATGGTGACTTCCACAAGATTGTTGGTATTTAATTAAGAGGGAGAAATGGTGGTTTCATATTTCATTTACCCATGCCCATGTAGTCATAACAACTTCAGGACATTAGCAAGACAAGATTCTATCATAGAGTCTGTCACCTCTTCAAAAAACCTTGAATCATATTTGTGACAAAGCCTTGCCGACTGTTCCTAATGTGCTTTTTCCTTTCCAAATGCATGTAGATCCTATATGTTAGAATACCTTCCAATAACGTATCCACCACTGATATGTAGGAAAAAAAACTGCAGATGCTGGTTTAAACCGAAGGAAGACACAAAATTCTGGAGCAACTCAGCGAGTCAGGCAGCATCTTGGGAGAGAAGGAATGGGTGACGTTTCGGGTCAGTCTGAAGAAGGGGTCTCGACCCGAAACGTCACCCATTCCTTCTCTCCCGAGATGCTGCCTGACCCTCTGAATTGCTCCAGCATTTTGTGTCTACCCACCACTGACGTTAGGTTCACTGGTCTGTAGTTCCCAGGCTTGTTCTTGCTATCCTTAAATAAAGGCACAGCATTAGCCACCCTCCAGTTTTCCTGTACCTCACCCATGATTTTTGATGATACAAATATATCTGCCAGCAGCCTTGCAATTTATTTGCTAGATTCCCTCAATTTTATGAAAGATTTTAGGAAGGGCTTTTGTTCATTTAATTGTTGGTTTTAATGTCCATGTTAAAAGCTTTTTAATGCAAAGATAACAAACAGGTCAAAAGGGAGGTGATAAGACTCTCTTGAAGGGATTTGTCACAGGCACTCGCATCATAGGAAGAATGCTATTTTATACTTATTCTCTTGGGATTAAGGACCACTTGCTTCTAAGTGTTTTGCTGTGGTTTCTGAGGCTAGTGTTTCTGAGGCTTTTGTTGCACCTTCCACAGGTGCAACAAAAGACACTTGACAGGGCAAGCAGGTGAATAGTTTGAAAATTGGTGCTTCTTCCACTGTTTACTCTAAGCTCTTGTGTGCTCACAACAAATGCACTAGAAATTCTCAATGCCATCCCAAATATTCCTTCTTCATTTTAAGCAGTGATGGGCATGGGATGGCCTATTTTCTCAAAAGGGTATTGAGAACATTCTCGAACCTTTTCCTGTGCCTACCTGTGGGGAAGTCAGCTAAATCAGCAGCATCTGTGGAGAACAACAGCTCACGTTCAATGAGACGACTTTTCAACAGAACCATCAAAAACCTTTGACCTGAAATCTCAAACCTGTTTCTTTCTCACCACAGATACATTCTGATGAGAGGAATACCTCTGCTACCCTTTCTATTTATGTTCAATTTTCATCACCAATGATGTTTTGATTTCGGATTGTTGATGAAAATTTCCAATAATGAAAAGGAAATCTTCACAGGATTTTTTTGTTGAATAAACAATACGCTCCAAAATATTGATTAACTTTATTTAAAGGATGTATTTTTCTCTAAAGGTCTAACAAAAATCAGAGCGGTTACTGGAGGTAAGAGGTTGAAGCTTGAAAATAGATCCTAACCCTGCCTTAACTAACTGGTCCTAAGTTATCTCTTCTGGCCTCTTCTGGAGCTGTGATTCGCTACTGCTCCACTATCCAGTACATGCAGAAGAGGGGCAAACAGTTCTTGACTCTTCCTGCTGGTCTTTAATATTATGGGGATTGACAGGAAATGCTGCAATTTAAATGTGGGGAAGACACAAGGAACTGTAGATGCTGGTTTCGAAAAACTGAGGGACAGTTGGCCAACAGATGTCAGGTAGCCAAATTAGAGGCTTGGCTGAGGCTTTCAGTGATATTACAGTCATTAGCACAGTAAAAAATGCTCTGCCCCCTTTCTCCCTTGCTGGCCACTCACAAGATCCTTGCTGTCAGAAATCCAACCAAGGCACTGGAGGATTATAAGTCTGGTCCCAAACTTACAAAGCCAGGATCAGGAAAATGTAGCCCTTTAAACTCTGCAAAATATTAGTTTGCAACACCATCCCCATAGCTGAGGAATTCTCCCATCATTTGGTCTCTTGGTTACAGGACAACGAGGAACTTCTAGAATTAAATCAAATCTCCCCATGTAATACTTGGCTGAACTCTTTTGAAAATTTTCTTGCATTCAAAAAAATAAAATTATCTGAAAGAATTATCCAATATCTTTTGAGAACATGGAGTGCTTTTAAGAACAACTTCCAAAGAATCATGAAAGAATCAAATGTTCTTACTTCCCTGACCCCTGTAGATTGTTCAAGGAACAGCTGACACATGGAACAGATTTCAATATATGATCTTGATGAGAGCAGCCGAGCAAAAATGCAAAGACAAACTTGCTCAACTAAATCTTCAGCATTGTCATGACATTTGGAAATCTGATTAATATCATGCAGATTCATTCATCATTATAACATTCATATCTGTGTGTTTTTCTCAATGCAGGAGTACCTTCAGGTGACTTCACATTCCTTATTATATCCTAATCCTCTGAGTAGGAATCAATACAATTTATTACCATTCTTGGGATGCTGATATGGTGACATTATTGGCGATTATTAGACCTTCCTTAGTTGATCCTAAATCGAGGAGACAATAAATGCCATTTTGGTGAGTACAAGCTTGCCTTTCAGCCAGACTTAGTGATGACTGTGGTACATTTGGGTGTATTCAAGTGATATGAGTGGACTCCATCTGGATTTTAGCTTTTTTTAGTTTAGTTTAGAAACAGAAACATCGTGGAAACAGGCCCTTAGGTTCACTGAGTTTGCACTGACCAATGGCAACTTGGTATTAGGATCTCACAGGACGCCACAGATGTCTAGATAACTAGACTGAGGTGGACCCGTTGGGTCCAAATCTCCCCTGTGGGCTCTCCTGGGGCAAACCCCCTCTCCAACTGACAAAGCCCGTTGCCAGACGGGGAGTGTCTCCCGGGGCTGTGGGCGAGCGAGGGGTGACAGGAAACATAGAAAATAGGTACAGGAGTAGGCCTTTCGGTCCTTCGAGCATGCACCGCCATTCAATATGATCATGGCTGATCATCCAACTCAGTATCCCATACCTGCCTTCTCTCCATACCCCCTGATCCCTTTAGCCACAAGGGCCACATCTAACTCCCTCTTAAATATAGCCAATGAACTGGCCTCAACTACCTTCTGTGGCAGAGAATTCCACAGATTCACCACTCTCTGTGTGAAAAAAAAAAACGTTCTCATCTCGGTCCTAAAAGACTTCCCCCTTATCCTTAAACTGTGACCCCTTGTTCTGGACTTCCCAAACATCGGGAACAATCTTCCTGCATCTAGCCTGTCCAACCCCTTAAGAATTTTGTAAGTTTCTATAAGATCCCCCCTCAATCTTCTAAATTCCAGCGAGTACAAGCCGAGTCTATCCAGTCTTTCTTCATATGAAAGTCCTGCCATCCCAGGAATCAATCTGGTGAACCTTCTCTGTACTCCCTCTATGGCAAGAATGTCTTTCCTCAGATTAGGAGACCAAAACTGTACGCAATACTCCAGGTGTGGTCTCACCAATGCCCTGTACAACTGCAGCAGAACCTCCCTGCTCCTATACTCAAATCCCCTCGCTATGAATGCCAACATACCATTCGCTTTTTTCACTGCCTGCTGCACCTGCATGCCTACTTTCAATGACTGGTGCACCACGACACCCAGGTCTCGCTGCATCTCCCCTTCTCCTAATCGGCCACCATTCAGATAATAGTCTGCTTTCCTGTTCTTGCCACCAAAGTGGATAACCTCACATTTATCCACATTATACTGCATCTGCCATGCATTTGCCCACTCACCTAACCTATCCAAGTCGCGTTGCAGCCTCCTAGCATCCTCCTCGCCGCGCCGTTGTGTTTGGCTGCCTGTCGTCGCTCACCTGGAGATCGTAGTGTTCTTCGAGCCACTTTGGTTTACGACCGCCGAACCCTCCTGTTGATCCGACCCTCCGTCGTCGACTTCTTCAGTCCAGGTCCCGGACAAAGTTTCATCCAACGATCGATCCTCGATCAACTCCCGGTAGATGTGCGGGCCCAGCCTTACATCCACCGCCGCACGCACCGCGCTAGGAGGTGGGGTAAACGCGCGGGAACATTCGAAAATTTAAAAAACCTCGCCCGCGCTCATCCAACAGCGGCCTACCTCGCCCAGCGCTGCGAAGTCGGACTTGGTCGACCTTACAGCTCCATCCAACGGCGCTCCCTCGAGCTCAGGTATGCCGCTCTTCGACCGATCATCCCGGTCCCTGGACTGCCGGCCCGCGGGCTCCCAGCAAGGCCATCTGTGAAGCGCAGCGGCGTGGTCTCCCTGAACCTCCGCCCGCTGGCGTGGGAGCCGCTACCGGACCGAAGCTCACCTGCTGTCCCTGCTGTCCCTGCTAAAGTGGCCCTGATCAACGCAAGATCCCTTCAGAACAAGACCTTCATCCTCAATGATTTCTTCACCACCCATGGATTGGACTTCTTACTGCTCACAGAATCCTGGCTTAACCCTGGTGAACATTTCAACTGCCGCCTCCTGAACGCTGATCATTTCTCCAGTTTCGAGGTGCAACTAATTAAAGTAGGCCTAGCCTATCCCCTCTTAATTGTTCTTGTGTATCGCCCACCAAAAATGCATAAGGACTTCATCACCCAATTTGCTGATCTGATTTCTAGCATTTTGCCCAAATTTGACCGGATCATGATTCTTGGTGACTTTAATATTCATGTTTGCTGTCCCACTAAGCCTCTTGTGAGTGAATTTATGCACCTGGTTGAGTCCTTCAATCTGACTCTTCACACCACGGGACCCACTCACAAGTTAGGCCATACTCTCGACCTAGTGTTATCGTCCGGATTCCCAATCAACAACATTGAAACTACTGAAGCCTGTCTATCGGACCACAGCGCTATCATTTTTGACGCATCTCTGCCTTTATCTCCCGCAAAATCTCATCTCCCTGTTCGCTACTCCCGCGACATAAATTCATTGACTGCCAGTAAATTCTCCGAGGCTCTCACAGCTGCCCCCAACATCTGCACTATTGAGGCCTCTCCCCCCCATCTCAGCACTGAAGATCTCGCCTCTTTATTTAATATCACTTGCTCTTCCTTCCTGGATTCTATCGCTCCCCTTAAAATGAAAAAGCCTAAGCCCAAAGGTCGGCCGTGGCTCAATGACACCACCAAAGCCCTAAGAAGGGAGTGCAGAAAATCAGAAAGGAGGTGGAAATGTGACAAGCTTCAAATTTCCTTCGAAATTCTGAGAAACAATCTTCTCAAATACCAGGAAGCAGTAAAGTCTGCTAGAGCACAATACTTCTCCGACCTTATTTCCAAAAACTCTCATAACTCCAAGGTCCTATTTAGAACACTTACCTCTGTCATATGTCCCGCCCCCAGTACCAGCTTAGTTGGGTCCCCTGCTAAGTGCGAAGAATTCGCTACATTTTTCACCAACAAAGTTGAGAACATTAGAATGAACATTTCCCCTCCCATCCGTGACCTAGCTGTCTCACTAGTCTGTTCATCTAAATTGGACTGCTTCCAACCCGTCACTCTATCCTCCCTTGCAAAGCTTGTCTCCGCTATGAAACCTGCAACCTGCCCCCTTGATCCTGCCCCCACTGCCCTTCTGAAGGATGTCATTGCAATAGCCGGTCCCAGCATCCTCTCTATTATCAACAGTTCTCTAGCCACTGGCACTGTTCCAACCAGTTTCAAGCACGCGGTGGTCCAGCCCCTACTGAAAAAACCTAACCTAGACCCCACCTTGCCTAGCAACTACAGACCCATTTCCAAACTGCCATTCCTGTCAAAAGTCCTTGAAAAGGCAATTCTAAACCAATTAGTGCCCTACCTGCACCAAAACACCATTCTGGAAAGTTTCCAGTCAGGTTTCAGAGCCCACCACAGCACAGAGTCTGCCTTGTTGAAGGTACATAACGACCTGCTTCTCGCCATCGACA
Source organism: Rhinoraja longicauda (assembly GCF_053455715.1). NCBI lineage: Eukaryota > Metazoa > Chordata > Chondrichthyes > Rajiformes > Arhynchobatidae > Rhinoraja > Rhinoraja longicauda. The sequence goes on along the minus strand of NC_135957.1, from coordinate 44,831,475 downwards.
CCGGCGACTGTGCAATCCTGCTCCTTCTCGACCTCAGCGCAGCGTTCGATACAGTGGACCACACCATCCTTATTGACCGTCTCCGGTACGCGGTTGGCATTGATGGCACTGCCCTGAGCTGGTTCGCTTCGTACCTCAAAGATAGGAGTTTCGCCATCAACATAGGCAGTTATTCCTCTGCTCCAGCTAGCCTCTCCTGCGGAGTTCCACAAGGCTCCATCCTAGGCCCCATTCTCTTCTCTCTATACATGCTCCCCCTTGGCCAAATCATTCAAAGGCACGGCATTTCTTTCCACTGCTATGCCGATGACACTCAGCTTTACCTCCGCCTGAAACCCAACAACCAGTCAAATTTAAACAGCCTCTTACACTGCCTTGAGGACATAAAATGTTGGATGGCACAGAACTTCCTCCAATTAAATGAGAGCAAGTCTGAGGTCATCCTATTCGGCCCCCCCGACTCCATCAAATCGATAACAGGCAGTCTTGGAAGTCTATCCTGCCTAGTCAAACCGCATGTCAAAAACCTCGGCATGATATTTGACTCTGCATTAAAATTTGATAAGCAAGTCAGCGCTGTGGTAAAAGCCAGCTTCTTCCAACTTCGAACCATAGCTAAAATCAAACCTTTCCTCCAATTCGACGACACTGAAAAAATCATTCACGCTTTCATTTCCTCCCGCCTAGACTACTGCAACTCCCTATACACTGGGATCAGCCAATCTTCCCTGTCCCGCCTGCAACTGGTCCAAAACCCCGATTCTGGCCTCTCTGGACCACATCACCCCGATTCTGGCCTCTCTCCACTGGCTCCCTGTACGGTACAGAATCAACTTCAAGCTCCTCCTATTCACGTATAAAGCCCTAAATGGACATTCCCCCCCCCACATCAAAAATCTTCTAACCCCCCTCTCTAACTCCAGGTCCCTCAGGTCGGCCGACTTGAGGCTACTCACTATCCCGCGGTCTAGGCTTAAGCTCAGGGGTGACCGCGCTTTTGCGGTTGCAGCTCCTAGACTGTGGAACAGCATCCCTCTCCCCATCAGAACTGCCCCATCCATCGACTCCTTTAAGTCCAGGCTCAAAACCTATTTCTACTCCCTAGCGTTTGAGGCTCATTGAGGAGGCGCTGTGAACTGTTTGCGTGCTACTGTATGTTTCATTTTTTTTCCTTAATACCTAATCAGATGTACAGGACTTTGGTCAACGTGGGTTGTTTTTAAATGTGCTATACAAATAAAATTGACATGACTTGACTTGACTCCTCACAGCTAACACTGCCCCCCAGCTTCGTGTCATCCGCAAACTTGGAGATGTTGCATTCAATTCCCTCGTCCAAATCATTAATATATATTGTAAATAGCTGGGGTCCCAGCACTGAGCCTTGCGGTACCCCACTAGTCACTGCCTGCCATTCTGAAAAGGACCCGTTTATTCCTACTCTTTGCTTCCTGTCTGCCAGCCAGTTCTCTATCCACATCAATACTGAACCCACAATACCGTGTGCTTTAAGTTTGCATACTAATCTCTTATGTGGGAAAGGGGAGAGAGTGCTACTCACCTCGGCCCCGTGCCACCAGCGCTGCAGCCATAGCGATCCGTGGACCCAAAGCCTCTCCTGCACTCCACTCCCCCACTCCCCCCCACACATCCCCACCCCTCCCCCCAGCAACCATACCGATCCGTGAACCCGTTGGTGGCGAAAGCCACTTACCGTTCCCCGTGCGTGCAGCGCTGATCGGCGGTGAGTGATGGGGAACGGCAGCGGCCGCCTCATGCAGCTCGAAGGAAAAGGCTGTTTATTTCAGTGGGAAGTGCGGGGGTGTTTTATAAGGGAATTTTTAAACTTTAAAATCTCTCTAACTTTAAAAATATAAGACCAATTTGAATGAAACTTGGATGAAAGGGTCCACAGGACAATGGTGATTAAGGTGGTTCCTAAACTGTCACGCTATCGTGTGACAGGGGCACAAAAATACAGTTAATAACATACCACAGAATAACATACACCATTAGAAAACATACATCAACCCTCAGAATAACAAACAGAAAGTTTTAGTAATATACTAGCGAAGAGGGCCCGTTGGGCCCATTCCCACACCCCCCATTCTCTCCTCCCCAACCCCAATCTTACTCTCCCCACACCCCCCTTTCCCCACGACCTCCCCTTTTCCCAGTACCCCTATTTCCCCCACCACCAAGCCCCCTTCGGACGACCCCTGTTGTCCCCCTCCCCAGTCTCAGACCCCGCCACCATTCTCTCTCCCCGAGACACACTCTTACTCTCCCCCACCCCCCCTTTCCCCAGCACACCCCTTTCCCCTACTCTCTCTTGCCCCCAGCACCAATAGGTTGGGGGGGGGGGGGGGGGGGGTGCGGGGAGCGCATCAGTGAAAGGTCCGGGGGGGTGGGGGGCGGGGGTGCGCATCAGTGAAAGGTCCGGGCGGGGGAGGGGGGAGATAGCGGGGAGAGGGTCTCCCGGGTGTGGGAGAGAGGAGAGAAGCAAGGGGAGAGAGGAGAGGGGAGCCCATACGCACAGACGCACCACGCTGAAAGCCTTCAATAAATCAGTAGGAGGGGGGTTGGGCGAGCTCTTCTCACATGGGCATTTTGACGTCACACGCTGAAGGCCATGGAAAAAACGGCTGGAATTTTTTTTTTTTTACTAAAACCTCTGTAACTTACAAAATACACGACCGAATCAAATAAAAATATCATTTCCAGCAGCGTTCAGCGTCGTGATTTTCCAGCAGCATTCAGCATCGTAATTAAGGCGGTGCAAAAATCGTGGCGCTACGGTTCACCGTTTTTGCCGAAATCAGCCGAAATAACTGAGAGAATTTTTTTTGGGACTTTTAAACCTCTGTAACTTAAAAAATATACGACCGAATTAAATACAAAAATCATTTTCGGCAAGCGTCCACCGGTGTGATTAGGCGGTGCAAAAATTGTGGCGCTACGGTTCACCGTTTTGCCGAAATCAGCCAAAATCACTGTTATAAACATATATACTTTTCTGAGTTTTAGTATATTAAGATAGATAGATATCTGGATCTAATAAGATGACGTCACAATTCCTGTACTTAACAACCTGATCGATGAAGCAAGTGTGCCAAATGTCTTCCTCATCAACCTGTCTACCAGGGTCATCACTTTCATGGAACTATGCATCTATACCCTTAAGATTCTCTGTTTTACACCTCTCAGGACCCTATAATTTATTGTGCAAGTTCTGTCCTGATTTGTCCTTCCAAAATGCAACACCTCATATTTATCCGAATTAAACTCCATCTGCTATTCCTCGGTCCATAGGCTCAATTCTTCAAGAACCCATTGTAAGTTTAGATAACTGTCTCCACTGTTCACTATATCACCAATTTTAATATCATCTGTACACTTACTAATCACTTTATCTACATTCACATCCAGACTAAATTATAAAAAGAGTGGACCCAGCAAAAATCCCTGTGGAACGCCATTTGTTTTAATTCTCCCATCTAAAATCAACCCTTAACCACCACTCTCTGATTCCTACCTTCTTGTAAATTATGTATCCAATTGGCTAACTTACCCTGAATCCCATGCCCTGTAACACTCTAGACCAGCCTGCAATGCGATACCTTGTCAAAGGCCTTGCTAAAATTCCATGCAGACAACATCTACTGCACTGCTATCATGCGCCCATTATTGTCTCGATAACAATAGAAAAAAACTAAAATGTTGCAAGCCATGCTTAGGATGAAGGTGACACCGGTGCAGTGCCAGAGACCCCAGTTCAATCCTGACTACGAGTGCTGTTTGTACGGAGTTTGTACATTCTCCCTGTGATTGCATGGGACTTTTTTGGGTGCTCTGGTTTCTTCCCACATTCCAAAGACGTGCAGGTTTGTTGGTAAATTGGCATCTGTAAATTGTCCACAGTGTGCAGGATAGAATGTTGGGCATGAATTCAAACCAACTCTGGGAACCAACACGAAGAATAGGAGCTGAGTTTTTTTAGGTGCTGTATTTCCAGTCAGCTTTTGCTTTTTAATTTTTTTTCATAAACCTTCTATCTAAGGTTATATGCTGTCATTGGATTATAATTTTAAATTGAGTAATAAAGAAAAATAACATTGCCCACAAAGCTCATCGCCAAATGAATCAAGAGACTTTGTTCCAATGGGACCGGGATGATATTCAGATTAGACTTCAGATGATATTTTAGGATTCTCCTGATGTATGACATTTTTGAATTATGCAGCACTCCTAATGGAAGTGTTATAAAATTGTTTACAAGCTATTTATCTTTTCCCCATTAATTTCAGGCTCAAGCCTGAGCATCCACAGCATATCTCTTCTGTTCAGTGTAACTTCTTTTGGATCTAGTTCTTTCTGATTATTTGATTGTTTTTCCTTTATTTTACTCTCTCACTTTCTGACATGTGTCTGATAAACCAATCGTGCATTTCTTGAAATGCTTTTAACTTGATTGATAATCTGACACTGAACAAACCAACATAAATAAGCTCTACGTGGCTTCTCTACAGAAGAATTTAAATTTCCTACTATAATGGAAAACGTCAATCTGGATGTTTCTCTGTAAAGAACATTATGCAATAAAACAATCTCATTTGTTTCAACAGTGCTGGTCCCTGACTGATTGTAAACTTAGGTCTCTGCAGAAATTGAAACCACTAGCCAGAAATTGCCATAGCTACCTGAACAATCCTAGAGCCTATAATCAAATCTCCAGTAACAAACTCCCTCAGTTGACAGTCATTTATATTCTTGTGAGGCCATGTGTATCTTTAATACCTCCAACCAAAAGCCAGCACCTGAGCTTTCTAGAAAAATTGTTTATGAAATTGCTGGGCAATGAACACCTTCAACAAGAAAGAGTCCAATCTCTTAACATTCAAGAGCATTATCATTGACAAATTTGCCCACAATCAACATTTAAATGATCACCATTGACCAGAAACTTAACTTACTCTGTTAAAGAAACAGGATAGCCACAAGAGCAGGTTTCCTGCTCTACCTGGGCTTCCTGCAATGAGTAGCTCTCTGCATTTTTGCTATCAACAAAGCACAAATCAGCCAACCCCACCCCAAAACCTGTGACTTCTACCACCTGGAAGAACAGTAGGCAAATAGGATTGCGACCACACACAATTCTTCTTCCAAGCAATGCACCATGAATTAGAGGTAAATCTTCTTTCTATCATCATTGCTATTTTTAAATTTGGAATCACTGACTTAAAAACACTAAGAGTCTCTTCATGCATTGCTAAGTTTCAAGACAAGCACACTATCACCTTCTTGAGGGCAAGTAGAAAAGGGTAATTCATACTGCTTCTGACAATGATTCCACATTCGGTGAGAATAAACAAAAGTCTGGAGCATGAATAGAGGAGGCTGTCAGTTTTGAGGCTGTAAGCATTACTCAAACAATTTTGGCATTTTACATGCAGAAAAGGTAAATCATTTATTGGCCAAGCATTTTACATCTAATGAAAATTTAATATCAAATGACACTTGATAGAGCTGAGATATAATCACCTGCTGCAGGCAATAAAATCTGAATGAATTTAATTTGGACATTTGGCTCATTCTGTGTCTTTAGTTGGCGAATTAACCATGAATAGTAGTGATAGCTCTGATTATCAGCAACATAATAAAAGGTTGCACCCAGTAGCATGCAATTCCATTCCATTTAATTTTCTTATTGCCTTGTGTGGGGAATGAAAGGGGTATGCAGTGATCTGCAGGCTGGAACCCTGCTCTTAACCAGCCTCCCCATGCACGAGAACGGGAGGTATAGAAGGTTGAAGATGTAAGAGTTAAAAGGCAGCATGGGAGATTAAGAGAGGAGTTAAGAAGACAGAAATAGCAGCATGTTTTGGAAAGTATGCAGTAACCAAGGCTTCCAAATTCTTCGAGGCTGCAGTGTTGATAATGAGGTAGACATTCAGTGGCATTAACAGGTTAACAGCCATTAAGCCATTCAAAGGTGGGTTGTGGCCTGGGAAAAGAAAATTACATGAGGATCATGAGCTGGGGGTTGGTGGAAGACCAAGGAGAGCAGATATGTGAATGTATTAAAAGGGACCTTTTGAGTTAGGTTCGCTTTACAGGGCTGGGACCTGTTTTGAGAATCCCTCTTTAAACCACACTGCTGCTGGATTATTAAAACCAAGGTGGTCTGAGAGTGGCCAACCTCATGCAGGTTTCAGAATCAGATGGTATGCATCTGGCACAAAATTGCATCATGTGGGCAGTCTTATCCCACGACGGGAAATCAGATTGCACAATTTGACTCGGATAAACACCTCAGAGATTCTACTATTTAGAGTGGTCATTTAATTTACCAATTTGCACATCATTAGGGATGTGGGAGGAAACTTAAACACCGGAGGAAACCTCAGCTACATGCTCCTTATTATGGGAAACATACATACAACTGGTGAAAAAGACAGCAAATGGTAAGCAGATAAACTGGAGGAGGAAGGTTTGCAGACACTGGATAGACATATAGAGAGGTGGAGAAGCTGAAGGAAAGCTGAGCTGCAGGCTAGTGCTTAACAAGCATCTTCCAGGGATAAAAGTTATTTTTGATGCATCTGATGTGGAATGTTTATAAAATGAATGAATGGATGACTAGCCTGAAAATTCTGCCTGGATACCTCCACTATCTGATTTACCACCTCACCATGGCAACTTACAAAAAAGAAACATCTGTCTAATTATATTTGAGATCACTGTAGTGAATATTAATGGTAAACCGCAATTGTACAGAAACGATTGGAGGAAATTGTGAGAAAATATTTGTTTCTCATTGGATGGAGTAAAAAAATAGCTGCTGCCAGCTTCAGAAAAGCAAGGACCTACTATCTAAGAAAGAGTGCAGAGAAGATTTACGAGGATGTTACCAGGACTTGAGGGCCTGAACTATAGGGAGACGTTGGACAGGCTTTATTCCTTGGAGTGCAGGACGATGAGGGGTGATCTTATGGAAATATATAAGATCATGAGGAGAATAGATAGGGTGCAAGCACAGTCTTTTACCCAAAGTAGGGGAATCAACAACCAGAGGCCATAGGTTTAAGATGAGAGGGGAAAGATATAAGAGGAACCCGAGAGGCAACATTTTCACACAGAGGGTGATGGGTACAAGGAGCGAGTTGCCAGTTGAGGCAGGTACTATAACAACATTTAAAAGGCATTTGGACTGGTACATGAATAGGAAAGGTTTAGAGGGATATATGTTAAATACAGGTGGGTGGGACTAATGTAGAAGGGCCATCTTGGTCGAATTGGGCAAGTTTGGCCAAAAGACCTGTTTCCATGCTGTATAACTCTATGACGATCTCAAAATCCCACTTCCTCAAAGCTAAAGTCAGTGGTTTGATGACATAGAACACATAAAAGCAGAAGTGTGAGCCAGCAGAAGCAGTATTGCATGATTGCAAACCTTGAGACCGTTCACTTGTGAACCATAATCATAGTCAAAACTGCCACCTCTATCAAGGTGAAGATTTGCAAAGAAAGTAAATTAGCTGAAATGTAAGGAATGTTGGGCAAGCACGTGAATTTTCCGCGTTTCCTCTGATTTCCGTGTTTTTTAAATCCATTTTCTGCGCTTTTTGCATGATTTCCGCATTGTTCCACTTTGCCAAAATCGCGTTTACCAACGGAGAAATCAGATTGAAAAAAAGAAAGAAAAAGAAAGAAAATAAACAATGTATACCAGTGTTTCTCAACCGGGGTTCCGCTAGAGGTTGCTAGGGGTTCCGCAAAAATAGCCGCTAATCATTGAAATCCGAACAAAATTACGAGAGCCCACTTGAAATCCCCCCCGCCCTGGAAGTCTCCCCAAAAATGTGGCGCCCAGGTTGGGCAAGGCAGCCAATCCCGACCTCATCGGGACTTCCACGGCCGATCGATGGGTTGAATTTGCAACCTGCGGCCAGGGCTCTGGAACTCCAGCCCAGCTGAAGCCAGCACATCTATCCCCATTGCCGACTTCCTTGGCTGGCTGGATAAACCAGCAAAGCTCTGGAACCAAGAGCTTTGCCCACAGACCAGCTCTCCACGGACTCGCTCTCTGCCCCTGCCCACGCTCTTCCCTCTCCTTCAAGCTGCATGAGGTGGCAGCAGAGAGTCCAACAAAATGGCCATTGCTGCCGTTCGCCGCCGCCACTCGCCTTGCCTCGCCGCTCGCCTCGCCGCGCTGCCGATCAGCGCTGCATGCACGGGGCACAGGTAAGTTACTTTCGCCGCAAACGGGGTCTGCGGATCGGTAGGGTGAGGTCCGTTGATCTTGAGAGGGGATGGGGTGGGTGAATGGGGGGGGTTGGGTTGGGGGGGGAGGGGAAGGGGGGTGGGGGGGAAGAGGAAGGGAGGGGGGAGTGGGGGTGGGAGGGCAGGGGGATAGTTGGGGAGGGGAGGGTGCTACACCGATGCAGGAGAGGCTTTGGGCCCATGGCTCGCTCTGGCTGTAGCTCTGGCAGCACGGGGCCGAGGTAAGTGGCACCTTCTCACCTTCTCCCCTTCTCTCTTCCCCTTCATCCGCCTATGGCCCCGGGAGACACACCCCACTCCCCAGCAACGGGCTTCGCCAGTTGGAAAGGGTTGCCACGCCCGCAGGATTGTCAGTTGGGGGAGGGTTGCCCCAGGAGAGGCCCGCAGGAGAAATTTGGACCCAACTTGGTCTAGTTTTAGATAAAACTGTAACAGTACATAAAATAATTTGTATGTATTCAATTAAATGAAAATTAAAAAATGTTAGAAGTACTCATTGTTAAAAGAGCAAGAGGATAAGACTGTTTTTATATACAAATTCAGATGAAAATGCATCAACTTGGAACAGTTCTTAAACCAATTTCTTTGACCAACCCAATGGCCATTTTATCTTTATATGAGGCTGGGAAAGACCTTGACTCTTTTTATATTAAAGGTGCTATACAAGCACTAATTATTGTTATTGTTTCTGTTGTTATACTGTAGGTTGCCTGCATTAATTGGTAACCAATTGGATTTTTATGATGTACATGTCGTTTTTAAGTGACTGCTAGTTTTACACCAACCAAAATGAACTTTGTGTCACCAATTTCACACTGTGATAGGGTCAAAGCAACCAGGATTAGATTGCCATTCACTGTAGTCTTGTTATTTCAAATAACTGTCAAAAACTCAAACACAATTGCAGCAAAAAAATTGAAGTGTGAGAAGAAAATGAAATTTCAAATGAATCTTTGCTCCAGACAGCCCGTCTTTAGGTGCCAATCAATTACAGATTGTGCCGCAGCTGTGATAGAGAATATATTGTGTTTTGAACATCTATTGTCTTTTGCAGCAATGTGCAAATCTAAACATGCATTAGACTTTCTGCTGCCATAAATCAGATCCTGTGATTCTGTGTAACAAGACTCGCCTTTGTATACACTGGAATTTAGAAGGATGAGAGGGGATCTTATTGAAACATTATTAAGGGATTGGACACGCTAGAGGCAGGAAACATGTTCCCAATGTTGGGGGAGTCCAGAGGCAGGGGCCACAGTTTAAGAATATGGGGTAGGCCATTTAGAACAGAGATGAGGAAAAACGTTTTCTCTCAGAGAGTTGTAAATCTGTGGAATTCTCTGCCTCAGAAGGCAGTGGAGGCCAATTCTCTGGATGCTTTCAAGAGAGAGTTACATAGAGCTCTTAATGATAGCGGAGTCATGGGTTATGGGGAGAGGGCAGGAACGGGGTACTGATCAAAGATACTAGAGGAACAAGTTAGACCACTCGACCCTAAAAACCGTAGTATGTCATGGCGCCATTTTAGTAGGCAGAAACTTGCAGAAACATTTAAAAAGAAAAATAACAAAGATCTGGAATTATTAGATGAGATATATTCTGCATTTTAATGGTATCATCACACATACTGTTCCCCCAAAATACTGATTACACTGCGAGAGACATAACGGATGGCTGGTTTTGCCTACTAAAATAGCGGATGTTACGCTCCTTTGCGTACTACACTTCAGTAAAGGCGATTTCAACGGAGGGGTCCATCTTGTTCCTCTAGTATCTTTGGTACTGATTGTGAACGATCAGCCATGATCACATTGAATGGCGGTGCTGGCTCAAAGGGCCGAATGGCCTACCTGTGGGCTATGTTTTACTAAAGGTGCCAAAGAAAAATATTTCTCTCTTTATATAACTAAATGTTGAATATTATTTACCAAAGTAGCAAATTCCATATGTGTCTATTTTTGGTATTTACCAGATTCCTTCGTTTAGTCATAGATTTAAAGACCACAGAAGCAGGGCCTTCAGCCGAACTTGACCATGCAAACCATGATTCCCTATCTACACTAATCCCACCTGCCTGTGTTCATCTCATATCACTCTAAACCTTTCCTGTCCATGTACTTGTCCAAATGTCTTTCAAGTGTTGTAATAGTGCCTGCCTCAACTACCTCCTCTGGCAACTCGTTCTATATACCCACCATCCACTGCAAAAATAATTCATAAACCTGTTTGTTTGATTTTTACTAAACACTTAAATCTGTAGCATAATGCAGTGGTAGAGGCAAAAAGTAACAATCCTTCATTGGTGTTGTAATCATCCTATGGATTCAAGCATTTCAAACAATGTGATTGGTTTAGTCAAAGCTGGATTACTGGCCAGAATAATATAGCTAATATTTACTGTATTTACTGTATAATTTTCTCTTGTCATAATCATTGTGACCTTACATTTGGTAGTCCAGGCGACAGAAACTCTATTACTTAAAGCAAATAAAACTATTTTAGGAGCTTATTGAAATTGTGGAAAAGCTGATTATGGTTACTCTGCCAGTTTAATTTAGTTTAAAGATACAGCATGGAAATATCCATGGGATGGCCCAATGAGTCCATGTTCATCATCGATCATCCTTTCACACTAGTTCTATCTTATCCCACTTTTCGCATCCACTCCCTACACATTAGAGGCAATTGGCAGGGGCCAATTGACCTACATATCTGGACGTCTTTTGGATGTGGGAGAAAATCCGAGCACCCAAGGAAACCCACGCTATCACAGGGAGAATGTGCAAACTCCACACTGACAGCACCCGAGATCAGGATCGAACCTGGGTCTCTGGTGCTGTAAGGCAGCAGCTCTACCAGCTGCATCACTGGGCCCCCCTTAGTTGTGGTGGGTGTTGAGGGGTATTTCCCACAAGGCAAAAAGCATTTGACTGCACTGGGCCTGTACTCACTGGAGTTTAGAAGAATGAGGAGGGACCTCATTGAAACGCCCAGAATAGTGAAAGGTGTAGCGGTGTCGAGTGCGTAATGAAGCAAGACACTGGTTGTATTCAGGAAAGCTGTTTATTTACATCTGCTCAACTCCAAGCCACGAGGCAGAATAAGGGAAAATCTCTGCCCCTCCCAGAAACCCCGTAGCTTAAGGCCATCCCCCCTGACCTGTCCATCTAGTGCCGCGAGATTAGACCCAGGGAGTGGCCCAATCCCCCTGGGACCGCCACAAAGGCTTGGATAGAGTGGATGTGGAGAGGATGTTTCCATTTGTGGGAGAGTCTAGGACTAGAGGTCATAGCCTCAGAATTAAAGGACGTTCTTTTTGGAATGAGATGAGGAGGAATTTCTTTAGTCAGAGGGTGGTGAATCTGTGGAAGGCTGTGGAGGCCAAGTCAGTGGATATATTTAAGGCAGAGATAGATAGATTCTTGATTAGTACGGGTGTCAGGGGTTATGGGGAGTAGGCAAGAGAATGGGGTTAGGAGTGAGAGAGATATACAGAATACAGAATACAGAGCCTTTATTTGTCATTCGGTACCGAGGTACCGAACAAAATTACGTTACCAGCAGTCACACAAAAAAAGAAACACAAGACACATAACCCCAACACAAACACCCATCACAGTGACTCCAAACACCCCCTCACTGTGATGGAGGCAACAAAACTTCCGCTCTCTTCCCCACGCCCAAGTCCCCGCGGCCGAGCCACACCGGGCGCTGAAACATCCCACGGCCGAGCTGGGTGATGGAAGGCCCTGCAGCCGTACCATGCGCAGCTAAGTCCCGTGCACAGCTAAGTCCCGCGGCCAATATCAGCCATGATTGAATGGTGGAGTAGACTTGATGGGCCGAATGGCCTAATTCTGCTCCTGTCACATGATCTTATGAAAAATAAAATGATTCTTAGCAGAGGAGCAGCAAGGGAGCATGACTTTTCCTTGAGAGACCCATCTGCTGTTTATTTCCATGTGGATGGCTCCACGAAAAGATCTTGCCAAGAATATCAATAATGACAACAGCCATGGCCCATTTCCAATCCCCCTTTCAACAAATATTGCCAAAACATTTGTTAATATAGGATGAGCTTTTATTAATCTACTGACCATGCTTTTTTCAAGATTTTCCACTGATCATGTGGGTGGGGGGCAGGAGGTCCCTCGCTGTCAAACAGGGCAACCTGTATAGAAGCTGCTTTTTGAAGTAGAATATCCATTGTTGCATCATTAAATACTGCGCAATTCTTGTGGGTATTGTTCTTATTTTGGAATCATTTCCTGCCCCTAATTTTCTTGTTGCAAGATGTTAAAAAACCCTCCTTTAAAAAGCATCTCCATGTGCTCTTTTGGCTTGTACTCATGATAAGCACTGGGCACAAGGCTCAATCCCAAGGGAACCCTCAAACTAAATTGTTAGTTAGACCTATCACAGAGTAATGGGCAGGGAAGTCCATCATTTCACAGTGCTGACCATGCATCGTCTGATCAGCCTTTGCAACTAGGCCAATAAATATATTCACCACTTTTAAAAAAACAGATTCTTCCTAATTCAATATGTTCTGCATTAACAGTGTGGAATAGCCTTATACTGTTTCGGGGATTAAAGGCTCCGAATTTGTTTATTTTCAAATTACTAAGATGTTCTTGATATTACGAGAATTTGAGACACAATGACCTCTGTTCTAGGGTTTGGACTTGTCATATAATATTAGTCTTGTGGGAACTTTTCAATGGGTAAAGCCAACATCAACAGGAAAGTTTAATTGAATGTGGGGCTACTGACCTATCCTTCATTTCCTGTACTAAATTATTAGTTTTTAAACTTGTGTTCATAATAAACTATCAGAATGATAGAGAATTCAACAATAATTGTATAATGGTGAAGGCAAGCCAATTAAAATGTTAGCCAATAAGGCAAATTAAACTTGACAATATTATCACACATAATTCATATCAAATTCCTATCCATGATAAATTCAAGAATGTTGATGGTGGGAGTCATTGTGATATTAATCATATTTAATGGCAAGCATAGTTTGTTTCCTGTTGGAAGTGGTCATTGCCTGGAATTGTGTAGGGCAGACATGCACTACCTCAATGGCTGAGGAGTTACAAATGGAATTGAACACTGAGAAAATCATATTCAATTAATTGTTTTGGAAAAAAGGTCATTGATGAAGCAGCTGAAGATGCTTCGATTCTATCTTCTCCCTCCCTGCTTGCTTTACAGATACCATCGCTTTCCGTCACTTTCTCCCACTTTGCCACATCTGATCTCAAAACGAGCTTAATAAATGTTCTCCTTTTCTGGAAGCATGGCGGCTTCCCTCTGCATGGCTGTGTGTCCTTGCATGTCTTTCCATGGATTATGTCGAAGGAGGAGGTTTAAGGACAGGTATTACATCTCCTGCAGCACAGGGGAAATATTTGGGCAGGAGGTGGTTTGGGTGGGAAGTGATGAGTGAAGCAGGGAGTTGCAGAGGGAGCGGTTTCTGTGGAAGGTGAAAAGGGGTGGAGATGGGAAGATGTAATTAGTGTTGGGATCATGTTGGAGCTGACGGCAATTTCGGAGGATGATGTATTTGGATGCGGAAGCTGGTGGAGTAAAAGATGAGTTCCAGGGGAACTCTGTCCTTGTTGAGTTTGGGGGAGAGGAAGCGAGAGCAGAACTCTGGGACACAGAAGAGACATGGGTGAGGGATCCATCTATGACATCCACGGGAAATATATTCACTAAAGAATGAGGACATTTCAAATGTCCTTGTATTGAAAGCCTCATCTTGGGAACAGCTGTGGTGGAGATGGAGGAATTGAGAGTAGGGACTGGCGTTTTTGCAAGAGGCAGGGTGGGAAGAAGTGTAGTCAAGATAACTGTGGGAGTCTGAAGAAGGGTCTTGACCCGAAATATCATCCATTCCTTCTATCCAGAGATGCTGCCTGTCCTGCTGAGTTACTCGAGCATTTTGTGTCTATCCTCAGTTTAAACCAGCATTTGCAATTCCTTCCTACACGACTTGAGTTTTCCTTTCTTTTCAGTGAACTGCAGATTCTGTTTAGAAAACTACTTTACCTCCAATTCAATCACAAAATACATGATAAAACATCTACAACTTGATTGAATTGTTAAGGCCATTTTTACTGATCTCTCTCCTAACATCATTAGTCAATGTTTCTTCATGCTGAAGCTCCAATCATTTCCTTTTCTCTCGCTCTTGTTCTCAATACAAGACTAATTATCATTCCCCACTTTACAAAGTCTTGGCTGCAACATGCACTGAAGAAAACAGAAAGTTGTTTAATTTCAAAGATCAAACTTCCCTGCTGGCAGTTAGAATCTTTTTTTCTAAGGAATTATGAAGCATGGACATGATTGTTGTTTTCTGCAGCTGTTCCTTATTTAAGTACAATCTTTTAAAATTGACTGTTACTTTTAAATATTTTGCAGTAATCTTGTATATTAGTTTGTATAATAACCTGCACTGTTAATTAAGTATCATGTAAGTATCATGACTTGACATAACAGTGAGCTGGAATGCCCTGGACCCAGCCCATTGCCAGCATTACCAGCTCCTAACATCAGATAGGCCACAGACAGAACATCCTGAAGCTATCCTAACACCCCCCCCCCCCCCGACAAATCAAAGCCATTAAAAAGATACAATTGTTGTTATTTCAAGCTAGTTTTAATATTTTCAAAAAATAATCAAGTTTTGCATGGACAATAAGGTTTACTATATCCCAAGAAATTTAATTTATGAGAAATCAAAATGAAAGCACAGAGTAAAACAAGAAACATGGCTGACATTACACTGAAGCAGTAACTCCTCATCCAATGGCAAATATCTGCACAATTAAATGGCATTCCCTTCCACTAGTCTTAATTACAATGCACCTGGGCTGATTGCTGAGAACTATTGCTCATGATCTCTCCATGCTGTGCACTTAACTTGTCCAGATGCAGAAGTCCTATCTTATTGGCCCTCACCATCTTGGAATCCAGTTGCTGGGTCTCAGCAGCAAAAGGGCCTCACACAGTGCTGGGAGGTAGTCTCGTCTCCAAATGACCCTAGTAGCCTTTGACACCTGGTCAAGCAGATGGGAGTGGGGACTGAGGCTATACAGCTGCAAATGTAAGTAATTTTAACAACTTAAACATTCATAAAACATTTTTACAAAATTGTTTATGTTGAAGTTAGTAATGCCAAAAACCCTTAATTGCACATTGTTTAAAATGTTTAAAGCACATCAGTAATTTAAAATATTGGTGTTGGTATTGGTTTATTATTACCATGTGTATCAAGATACAGTGAAAAGTCTTTGCATGCTATCCAGTGAGATCATATTTTACATGAGTATAATCAAGCCATTCACAAGTACAATAGTGCACAGCATTGTAGTGTTTTACAGAGGAAAATGTCCACGGTCCTTAATGAGATAGGTTGAGAGATCGGGACTTGTCCCTCGCTCATGGAGGACTGTTCAGTGGGAAAGAAGCTGTTCCTGAATCTGGTGGTATATGCTTTTGTTTTTGTATCTTCTGCCTGAAGGGAGAAGGGAGCTGAGTTAATGACCAGTATGGAAAAAGTCCTTGAATATGTTGGCTGCTTTCTCGAGGCAGTGTGAATTGTAGATGGAGTTGATGATGGGTAGGCTGGTCTGTGTGATGAACTGGGCTACATCCAACAACTCTCAGCAATTTCTTGCGGTCTTGCGGTCTTGGGCAGAGCAGTTGCCAAACCAAGCTGTGATGCATCCGAACGGTATCCTTTCTATGGCGCATCTGCAGAAGTTGGTAAGAGTCGTTGGAGTCCGAGTGAACATCCTTAATCTTCTGAGGAAATACTGGCGTTGGCATATTTTTTGACTTTTTAAATTTAAAATAAGCCAAAATATTTTAACAAAATTCACGCAAAGGGTGGTGGGTGCATGGAACAAGCTGCCAGAGGAGGTAGTGGAGGCAGGGGCTATTCCAACATTTAAGAAGTTAGACCAATTGTTGGCAGGTGGGACTAGTTTTGCTGGGACATGTTGGCCGGTGTGGGCTAGTTGGGCCGAAGGGCCTGTTTCCACACTTTAGCACTCTTTGACTAAAATAGTTAGTCTTTGTTTCCTAAAAATTTACCCTGTTGTTCCAACTGAAATCAATGATTCCTTTGAATCTGTGCAAGTCTGACAAACCCAAAGCAGGACCTGAAAACTATTTTTATCAGCACTCTGGATCTATGTAGGTCTTTGACACCCACATCTAACAATGCATGCACAGAAGTCTGGGATTGACTGCAGCATCAAGTGCTGAGCTCTAATGCATTGATTTAAATTATTGATAGGAGTCAGCAAGAACTGGCTCATGCTTTTCTGATCTCTTGTTCTGAGCATGGATTTAAATGATTAATTACAATTTACTAGGAAAAAAAACTACAGATGTGGTTTAAATCGAAGGTAAACCCAAAATGCTGGAGTAACTCAGCATGTCAGGCAGCATCTCGGGAGAGAAGGAATGGGTGACCATTCCAGTCTGAAGAAGGGTTTCGACCCAAAATGTCACCCATTCCTTCTCTCCCGAGATGCTGCCTGACCCGCTGAGTTACTCCAGCATTTTGTGTCTATTTACAATTTACTTCTCATTTCTGTTTTAGAATTTCTTAAACTTCAAT
This sequence comes from Rhinoraja longicauda, assembly GCF_053455715.1. Taxonomy (NCBI): domain Eukaryota; kingdom Metazoa; phylum Chordata; class Chondrichthyes; order Rajiformes; family Arhynchobatidae; genus Rhinoraja; species Rhinoraja longicauda. The sequence goes on along the minus strand of NC_135957.1, from coordinate 44,814,548 downwards.
GAAAAAAAATTAAATTATTTCCTTGTTTGAGGAATCTCTTCAGAGAAAATAGAAAATGGACGATAACATAAATAATAGGTAGGCCCATGTACTCCTGTTTGCTGGAATGATACCATTCCTTTGTCAACAACAATGGGTTAAATTGGACCCATTGGACAGTGCAACTGTGCTGAGGAACTAAGTGCACTTCATATATGGCCTTTCCATTTTACACCATCTGACCTTGAATGAAGTGGAGTGCAGATAAATGATTTATTTCACATTTTTCACTTTATCGTTGTGTTTTTAGTTAATTTCTTGTAGCTCAAGGATTTTTAAGTTATTTTTCCTTATTTCTAATTATTCATAAATGTTTTCTAGATGTGCATATTGGCAGCAGCTAGTTGTGAAAAGGCCAACAAAGTTACCTGTAAGCTTAGCTGCTTTATGGGACAGCCAAAGCAGTCAGATCTTGAACTCAATTGATACCAAAATGGCCAGAAGTTGGAGGATCAGAGGAAATGTGGAAAAATGGATAGCAGGCTGGTTCGAGAGGAGAATAATGCAGGCAGCAGGACGATTGAGGGGGATGGTGGGGGGGGGGGGGGTGGTGGGGTGGGGGGGGGGTGGTGGGGTGGGGGGGGGGTGGTGGGGTGGGGGGGGGGTGGCGGGTGGTGCGATGTGGACAGCAGACTGTAAGAAAGATTGAGAGTGGAGGGATACAAGGAGCAGGCTGGATTGAGGTGAGGTTAATATGAGGGGGTTGAGGTGAGGCAGCAGGTCAGATTGGGAGGAGATGTGGACAGAAGTTGGTATTGAATGGAATCTGCCAATACCATGCACAAATATGGTAAGGGTTCCAAGAACTCTCTGTTGTCATGGTAGACTGTTTCGTCTTTTTCTTTCTTTGTTGTTTTTTAGTATGCGTTAAATGTATGTTTCAGTGTTCTTTAGCTTGTTTTATGTGCGGGTTGGGGAAATGTTGTTTAATCTCTTACCTCGACGGAGATGCGACTTTTTCCGTATGATCATCCACACTTTGGTCTAACATCGTGGAGCTGGTGGCCTCTGCCGGGGGTCGACTTCGGGGAGCTCCATCCACGGGAGCCTGCGGACTTAACATCGCGGAGCTGGCGATCCCTGTCGGGGATTGACCTCGGAAGCTCCAACTGCGGAAGCCTGCAGACTTAACATCGCAGAGCTCGCAGTTCCTGGTTAGGGACCGACTTCGGGAGCTCCAAGCCACAGGATATTGACCACCCTGATGCGGGAGCTTTGACCGCCTCGACGCGAGAGCTTCAATCGCCGGCTGCGGGAGCTGCGGGTGGTTTAACATCCCCAACCGCGGGAGAATAGAGAGGGAAGAAGATTAGACTTTATTGCCTTCCATCACAGTGAGGAAAGTGGGAATCTGTTGTGGTGGATGTTTAACTTAACTTTTATGTAGTTGTGTGTCTTGTTGCTTTTTTTAGAATGGCTGTATGGTAATCGAGTTTCACTGTACCTTAATTGGTACACGTGACAATAAACTAACCTTGAAACCTTGAATAACCTTTAATTTCTAATCATATTGAAACCGTGATATATTTTACAAATACAAATATATTGGCTGATTTTCCAGATTAGGAAAACGTATTTCAGGCACTAAACTAGTGGTTGCCCATTCTACTGCAAATAGGAACTGAGTTGACTGGTGTAAGCCTCTTGTAGCTCTCAGAAGCTGTAATAATTGATCCATGCAGAAAATAAACTGAGCTCTTCAAATATAAAATGTGAAATCTCTGTCACAGATACGTCAAGAGAGAAATAAGTGAAGGGAATTGAGTTTAAGATATCAAAAAAAAACAGTTAAATGATGTGAGCATTAGTAGTTTTAACCTTTTAGATTAATTAAGATTCAATTTGTATTAGAACTCAACAGATACAGAGTCAGAATATAGTTCTCAGCATTGTAGCGCATCAGTTCCATAGACAAAGTTCAATGTCGCAAAGGGGTGAATCAAAGATTCATAGTAGGACCATTCAGAAGCCTTATAACAGAGTAGAACTGTTTCTGAGTCCAGTGCTTTCATGCTCTATCTTCTGCCTGACGAAGCGGGGGAAAGGAGGACTGATTGGGGAGGGACGTCTTTGATTCTGTTGGCTGCTTTTCCAAGGCATCATGATGTGTAGATGGAATCAATGGTGGAGAGTCTAATCTGTGTGATGGACTGGGCTACATCCACAATTGCAATTACAATCTCTGCAATTCCTTGTGATCTCGGGTCGAGCTGTACCAGACCAAGCTGTGATGCAACCTGACAGAATGCATTCTGTAACTCTACTGTGCAACCATGGATTAACACATAATCAGATAAAAATATCTGATTTCAACCTGATTTCTGAGCTAAGAACTGAAACGCATTGTTCCAAATGCTTGTTGAATGGTATATGGCAAGAAGAATTATGAGAAATGTGGCTGCAGATGCTGGGAAAAAAAAGTTAGTTTATATCATTTAAAAATGAGATTACTGCTGAACCTGGCATGAGTTACTGCAGTGTGTTCTTATTTCTGCTTGTGATATAGAAACCACAAATAATGTTCTGGCATGATATTTGCATAGTGGTTGGATCCCCATAAATCCTGTGATTGGAGACATTCCTCCTTTAATTCTCTGCCTGGAGACTTACTATGACCTTGAATTTGTATTCTGTTCTTTCCATGGCTTTTCCAATTCATATCTCCAAAACCGACTCCCAAATCATAAACTTTTGAGAACTGTACATTCTACTAACTTTGGCCATGTGTAGTCCAACCTACAAATGGTGGCTGTGCCTTCAGCTATAGAAGGACCAAGTTCAACAAATGTCTCTTTGAATCATTTGACTTTCCATTTTCTCTATGTATTAAAACAATTCTTTAAAACCAATTTTCCATGATCTATGTATTCCAATGGTTCCTTCCTTTATTTGAAGACAATTTTTCTGTCTTATTAAATAATTCTTGTGAAATAGCTAGGGGTGAACTAACCAAGGAATTATGGACAGAAAGGTCTCGGCGGTTGGCAAACAGGGGTTAGGATTGGAAAATGTGACTGGGGGTTGAATAACATTCAATGTGGCGGTAAAGTCGGAGAATGATGTGTTGTGTGAAAAACGAGGACTAGAGGAATTGTATCTGTGGTATTGGTGGTGGGTACGAGAGCAGAACTGCAAGAACTGAGGAGATATCGGTAATAGGTGTCCGTGGATAGTCTATTCCTGTAATGAAGACAGACCAAGAAAGGGGAGAGAGGTGTCAAAGATAGTCTGTGAATTTGGGAGCAGGGTGGAAATCAGCAGAGAAGTTGATGAAATCAATGAGTTCATGGGTGCAGGAGACAGCCCCGATGTGACAGAATTTGGGAGTGGTGCTGGGCTATGTTTGAAACAGAGTATTTAATATAACCAGCTAAAACACAGAGATTGTTGAGGCCAATGTGAGTGCCCATGGCCACACCTTCAAAATGAGAGGAATAAAAAGAAAATTGTCAAAGGTGAGGACAAGTTTGCCAGTCAGAAGAAAGTGTTAGTTGAGGGGAACTGATTGGGTGTCTGTTCAAGAAAGAACCAGAGATCCCCGAGGCCTTCCTCATGGGAAATGGTGATGTAAAGGGACTGGTTGTCCATGGTAAAGATGAGGTGGTGAGGGCTTACGAATTTAAAATTATTGAAGTGGTGGAAAGCATGTGAGGTATCATGAATGTAGGTGGGAAGTGACTGGACAAGGGGGAAAACAAGACATAATTGGACAAGGGGGAAGACAAGACAGTAGGCCGAAACAATAGACCTGCTGGGACAATCCTACTTGTGGATTTTGGATAGGAGATAGAGCCAGGCAGAGTAGGGTTGGCGAACTATCAGGTTGGAGTATGAAGGGGAGATTGTCAGAAGCAATATGATTTGTGATGGTTTGATGATGGTGGTTTGGTGCTTGTAGGTGGGATCATGGGCAAGTGGTAGGTAATAGGTGGTGTTCGAGAGCTGACACCTGGCCTCAGCACGGTTGAGGTCAGTGCCAGATTATAACGGCACTGCCTTGTCCACAGGTTTAATAACACTATTGAGATTTGTACTGAGGGAGTTGAGGACTGCGAGATTGGATGGGGTGATATTGAAGTGGGTAAGGGGAATGGAGAAGTCAAGATAGTCAATGTTGCGATGGGGGGAGCGGGTTTGGGTGTGAAGGCATGGCAGGGGTTCCTGCTGGGGTTAGACAAAGGATGAGAAAGACAGTGAGGGCGAGTGCTCGGGGAAGGTACCTTTTGTTCCTTATATTCCCTACCTGTTCCTGTGTCTGTCCAAATGCTCCTTAAACATTGTTATCGTATCTGTTATCGTATCTGCTTCACTACCTCGAATGGCATAGCATTGCAGGTATTTACTACTTTGTAAAAAAAGAATACATGCCTCACAAATCTCCTTTAAATTTTCTGCCTTTTACCTTAAAGATATGCCTTCTAGTGCTTCACATTTCTACCCTGAGAAAAAGACTATCTACTTTATCAATACCTCTCATAATTTTATGTACTTCTATCAGGTTGCCCCTCAGCCTTGAAAAGACATCTCCAGAAGAATCAATCCTGGTTTGTTCAACCGCTCTTTATAGATAATACGCTAATCCAAGCAACATCCTGGTGAAGATAAAGCATGAGTCTGAAGAAAAGTCCCAACCCGAAACATCTCCTATCCATTTTCTCCACAATCTTTCTGTAATTTGGTGAACTTTAGATTTTTGTTTTTTAGATTTAGAGGTACAGCGCGGAAACAAGCCCTTTGGCCCACCGAGTCCGCGCCGCCCAGCGATCCCCGCACATTAACACTATCCTACACACACTAGGGACAATTTTTACATTTACCCAGTCAATTAACCTACATACCTGTACGTCTTTGGAGTGTGGGAGGAAACCGAAGATCTCAGAGAAAACCCACACAGGTCATGGGGAGAACGTACAAACTCCGTACAGACGGCGCCCGTAGTCAAGATCGAACCTGAGTCTCCGGCGCTGCATTCACTGTAAGGCAGCAACTCTACCGCTGCGCCACCGTGCAGCCCTGAACTGAACTGCATGCGATCATTTTCCAAATGCACGTAAATTCTGCTCCTAACAATTTACTTCAAAAATTTCCCTATCACTGATACAAGACAAACCAGCCTATAATTTCCTGGATAATCTCTATAGCCTTTCTTAGATGCAGGAACAATATTGGCGTATCTCCATTCTTCTGAGACTAAGGCAGATAGACAGGTCCTACCATCAGGCCCCATAGACATTCACCGTAATGCGGTTCAAGGGACCCAGCAACTCCTTCATAACATAGACATGCCCCAGAAAGTCAGCATGCCTTTCCTGGACCATGCTGTCCCACAAACTTCATGTAAATATGAAATACGCAATTAGTATCTTGCCCATTTCCCCTTGCACCAGGCATAAATTCTCTCTTTTCTCATTGACTAGCCGTATCCTCTTCCTACTTACCCTCATTTTTTTAATAAACATAATATGCCACCGGGGTTTTTCCTTAAATCTACTTGCCAAGGGTGTTTCAAGGCCTTCTCTAGCCCTTCTAATCCCTTGTTTAAGTTCTTTGCTGATGCTTTTACATTCCTCAAGGGCCTTGTCCGATTTCAGCTTCCTAAACCTTCCATATGCTTCCCTTTTCTTGCTACATAAACTTTTGCACTTTTCCTTGAGCCGTGCTTGATAGCCATGGTAGAGAGAAGAATGTGTTGGGGCATAAAGTTACTTATGTTTTCGTAAGACACAAAAATAGGCTGTTCAGCCCATTAAATTCACCCCAGCTCAGGGCATTCTTTGCAGTCTCATTATACCACATATTTCCTTGTAAACTATTTGTTTTCACGTGCCTATTACTTCCAACACCTATGCACATTTGAGACCATTAACACACCAGCATGTCTTTGGGATGTGGGAAGCAAGCTGGAACCAAGAGAGGAAAGCCAAGCGGAAACAGGGTTGCTGAGCTGTGAGGCAGCTGCAATCGTGTTGTGCTAATGTGCTGCCCCAGATTGTTCTAGGATTCTGCGGTGTTATAATGACCCACGTCTGGGGGCACGAGTTTTCAGCTGTTAGAAATTGTCACCAAGTCATATCTCTATGAGAGTTTTTGGTGAACGTCTGAAAGAATTTCTATCCTGAGAATATCCTGAATTTGCACCAATTAATCTCTGACAATGGAACCAAAGCACAATAAGAAGCTTTCCTAGCCAAATGTAATCATTTTTATAGGATACTAGCTGCTATGTTGTACGGTATTAAATGCATTGTACATAATTTGATTTGTAACTTAACAGATGTTTATTCAGAGTGATGATATGAATTAGAATGCATGTGCCACAGGAATATTTATAAACTGTATTAATGTACTGATGCTGTGTGGAGTGAATAAGAATATTACTGACTGGAGGCCTGAAGTCCCTGAGGGACATTTATGCAATCTCTATGTCTTTAGGCTGGGTAGCCACTGAATAATTCCAGGTATAAGTATTTGTTAGCTCTTTGCCTGTAGGTTTAAATTGCAGTATACAATATAATAAAGCAGAATCCACTTTGACTTGGTCTCTGACTTTGAACTGGTCTCTCACTTAAACTGCAAGAATTTCACTGAATCTTAATATGAAGTCTTCAGTTAAGGAAAGACTTCGATAAAACTGAAGTTCATCATTATTAGTTGGCTTAATAAAATAATTCACTTATTATTTTATACTTGCAATAATACCGAAGGCCATTGCGCATTTGGCCCATGCCAACTTCTAGGAAGCAAGCTTACTCAACCCATTCTTTCTTTCTTAATTTCCTGTAACCCTGCAACTATATTACTCATGCCTATCAATTCTCCATTGAATTCTTATGACTGAGATCAAACCATAACATTACTGCTGGAAACATAAGAGATGACAGATCCTAGAATCTTGAGAAAAAAAACATACTGCTGGAGGAGATCAACAGGTCGAGGGGCATCTGAGGAGGAAATAAATTGTTGTTGTTTCAGATCGAGGTCCAGCATCATCATGTTACTGCCATTCCTGCTGCTCACTCTGTCCCATGTATCTCAGTGGCAGAAGTTCATGAAGAAAGCAGCTATCCAAGATGGAGTTCCTGGATAGGTTATAGAGTCATAGAGACACAGTGTAATATAGCATGGAAACAGTCCCTTCAGCCCGACTTGCCCATGTCAACCAAGATGCCCCATCTACACTAGTCCTACCCGTCCACATTTGGTCATATCCCTCGAAATCTTTCCTATCTATGTACCTGTCCAAATATATTTTAAATGTTGTTGTAGTACCTGCCACAACTACCTCCTCTGGCAGCTCATTTCCAACATCCACCAGCTTCTGTGTGGAAAAAGTCAACCCTCGGGTTCCTATTACATCTTTCCCCTCTAACCTTAAGCCTATGTCCTGTGGTTCTTGATTAGCCTACTCCCGGTACAATACTTTGTGCATTCACCCAATCTACTCCCTTCATGATAGCCAGAACTGAACATAATGCTCCAAATGCAACCTTATCGGCATCTTAAACAGCTTTAAACAAGACATCCCAACATCTCTACTTAATATGTGTAGGAAGGAACTGCAGATGCTGTTTTAAACCAAAGATAGACACAAAAAGCTGGCGTGGCTCAGCGGGACAGGCAGCATCTCTGGAGATAAGGAATGGGTGATGTTTCGGGTCAAGACCCTTCTTCAGACGTCTGAAGAAGGCTCTTGACACGAAACATCACCCATTCCTTCTCTCCAGAGATGCTGCCTGTCCAGCTGAATTACTCCATCTTTTTGTGTCTATCTTCGATCTATACTCAATACCCTGTGATGAAGGCCAACTTACCGAACGCGTTCTTGATCACCCAATCGACTTGTGCTGCCACTTTCAGAAAGCTACGCACCTGCACTCCTATATCCCACTGCTCTAGAACACACCCCAGGGCCCTGCATCCACTATGAAGGTCCTGCCCTTGTTTGACTTCACAAAATGCAATAGCTCGCACATATCTGCATCAACCATTCTTCTGCCCACTTGCCCAATAGAGCTATCAACATTCCTTAGCAAGGTAGTGAAGGTGAGATTAAAAAAAAAAATTATATTGCTGTATATGCTTTTAATTCATTAAAAGTAATGTTTAAAAATAAACATTTGCAAACATTTCAACTGTTTGCAAATATCCTTAATCGCAGAAAGTATCAGGACAATGTGACGATGGGTCTGGAACCTGATACTTGAGGCGTGGTTGCTGTTCAGGACCTCTGTGCCCTTCACAGGAGTGCAGCATTGGCACCGGCAGTCTGTTGGAAGCTACACAGCCACAAAAATTTAGTGCAGCTGCAAGGCTACTGAGGGTGAGACTTGACTGGGATTAGTGCAATCTGGTCCAATTTCTCTAGCGCTCACCACCTGCTGTGTTTCCATAGCCATGGTGGAGTGAGGTTTCAAACTTGGCACTGGCTTCTGCCTCTGCTTTCGGTCTTGCCAAGATTCTTGTAAATCTCTTGAGGGCAATTACATTCTCCCTACAGAATTATGTCCAAAACTGTGTAGTTTTCTAACTGAGGCCTAATTAGTAGTTTATATTGTTCCAGCATCACCTCTCTGCTCATATATTCTATACTTTGTCTAATAAAGGCAGGTGTCCCATTTGTCTTCTTAAGTACATTAGCTACTCTCTGGTTGACTTCAGAAGTCTGTGAAAGTATACTCTAGATACACCTTGTACAGTTCATAGTATTCCGACCACCTATGTTTGTTTTGCCTTGCTGGCTCTCCTGAAATGGACAACTACACACTTGTGCAGACATTTTTTGACAACCTGACCTTTGACTAAAACTACAGTGTGTTTTTTTCCCATCAACCTGACTGTCTTTTACTACAAGTTTCTTCTGCAAGCTTCTTAACACAATATGAAAATTGAATAAATCATTCTTTGTTGTTGGGTAAAAGTGACAATGGGAAGGATGACTTTTAATAATCCTTCCCAGTTGCTCCTAGACTGAACAGCTTGTTAAGAGTCATAATTGACAAGCATAATAACAGGTAATAAGGATTCTTTCTTTTATAACATTTACTGTAGATGTAACAAGCACCTTCTTCTAAGACTATTATAAAATGTGGTCTTTGAAAACAAATAAAACATCAGATCCACGAAACTGAAACAAAAACAGAAATGGTAAGAGATTTCATCCAGTCAAGCAGCATTTGTGAAAAGAGAAGCCAGTCAACGATTCTTCTCCCGTGGGCCTTCCTCATAGGCATATGTCTTAATGGAGTAGGTTAAGGAACCCATGCTGCCTTTCTGATTATGCTTCAGTTCCTGGGAATGTTGAGGTTCTTTCTATGTTGCTAAGACCTATGCATTAACTTCCTTGCTCAAAATCACCATAGCGACCTCTGGTAATATGTAAAACTTAAATGACTTCTTGAGGTATTATGGAAATTAAGAAAGCAATGTGCAATTAAAAAAATGCTTCCAAGGCCCCATTATAATTAGCTCTACCAACCCATATGTGCCAGAGGAATTGGATGAGGTTAGCTTACTGTGCAAAGCCTTAGATGATTTATCAAACAATGAACCCCATGATATTCAACTTCAACAAGTTTTCTATAACATAATAGGTCCACATTTGCAGCAACACAGGAAACTCCTTTAAGGCATTTACAGAGAAGCAGGCAGAAGCGATTCAGGCTTGTTTCTATTAAATCATCACAGACCTGTAACTCAACTGCCAGCTATTCATTATAGAAAATATGTGCAGAAGTAAGCCATTCGGCCCTTCAAGCCAGCACCGCCATTCAATATGATCATGCTGATCATCCAGAATCAGTACCCCGTTCCTGCTTTCTCCCCATTTCCCTTGATTCCATTAGCCCTAAGAGCTATATCCAACTCTCTCTTGAATACATCCAGTGTATTGGCCTCCACTGCCTTCTGTGGCAGAGAATTCCACAGATTCACAACTCTCTGGGTGAAAAAGCTTTTCCTCATCTCAATCCTAAATGGCCTACACCTTATTCATAAACTCTCCGATATTATCCTCTTAATTATACTAAATTATACTCTCCGATACCTCGACCATTAAAGTTTTGTTGAGTAGCATGATACTGAACTTATCCTGAGACCAGCATGGACTTAATTTGTTCAGATGTGAATGTTGGATAAAAGGAACTGAGTGGCTTTTCTATAAGGTGGAGTGGATTCTGAGATATCAGGAGGCCTCAAGAAGCACCACTTGACATTTTGTCCTGGATCGCTCTGCCAGCCTTTGAAAAAGTCTACAAATGGATTTATAATTGAAAAACAACAGAAACAATATGAATGTAATTATGAACATCTTTAAATACTAATCAAAGAGTAAAAATATTAAAATAAAATAACTCTACTTCGTGGAAAGAGATTTTTCAGGCTGCCAAAAGGTAAACATGGAGACAAAATACTTGAGTAACTCAGCGGGTCAGGCAGCATCTATGGAGAAAAGGAATAGGTGATGTTTTGGGTCAAGACCCTTCATCAGACCTTCATCAGAGTCTGATGAAGCGTCTCGACCGGAAATGTTACCTATTCCTTTTCTCCAGAGATGCTGCCTGACCCGCTGAGTTACTCTAGCATTTTGTGTCTATCAACGTTGTAAACCAGCATCTGCAGGTCCTTGTTACACAAAAGGTAGTGGTAGATTGGTGAGCTGGGCAGAAAAATAGCCAATGGAACTTAATCCAGGGAAGTATGGAGTAACACATTTCAGAAGTGTACCGATGCAAAAAAATGTAGAAAGACAATTTCATGTGGAGTAGAAAGACCTTGGACTGCATAACCATGGATCCTCAGAGATAAGACAGATCAATGGGTTGGTTGAACAAGTCATAAAATAAGTTACAGTCAGGGCTTGAAATATGAGGGCTGACTTGTTATGTTAGAACTGTGTACAACACCAGCTGGTCCACAGCTTGAGTATTGCTTCTCTGGAGAGATTTAGAGGAAGCATATAAACTTGTGGCCGGGACAAGAAAATTCAGCTGTGAGGAAAAAGTTATTTTGGAGACACAAGAGACTGCAGAAACAAAAATCTGCAGAAACAAACAATCCGGTGGAGAAACTCTGCGGATTGAGCAGCATCTGGTACCACTCCCTAATTCTTTCTCCGCAACATTGACCACTGCATTGGTGTTGACTCCTGCACCGACTTCCACCATGCCCTCAAATTCACTTGGGCTATTTTGACATTACTCTCTCCTCTCTTGATCTCCATGTCTCCATTTCAGGAGACAAAACTATCCTCTAACATTTACTACAAACCCACGTGTTCCCATGTGCTCACAAGGGGCCCAAAAGATCTCCTTGTATATTAGAAATCTTTTGTGATACTATGATTCTTTTAACATCTACATGATTTCACCTGAGTGCTGAGATCACTACAGCCACTCTAAGATAAGGCTTTATCTTTTGCACATTATGCATAGTCATAGTAAGTCATATGAAAGGTTACCAAGAGTGGGCTCAGTGCATGTGTCTGGAGACCAGCTTCTGTTCTATAGCAGCAGGATCTTGCTGGGGGTTGTCCCTGCATCTTTAGAACTGATTTACAAACTGATTTAGGATTTTGAAATTACCAGCCCAATGTATTAACTGTTTAAGTTCAGGAAGGGCCATTAGCTTCCTTACTTTCTCTCCTGAAGGCATCAAACTTACTCCTGCATCGTGTGCTTCAGTATTACACCAAAATGTTCATTTTTCTTTTTTTTTGCCTGGACAGGTAATTGAACAAAACTCTAGCACATCAAACAGACCTTTCAACCTCCATTATATATCACAGTCAGAGGCTTTCTATGGGCAACATGTAACATTCTTTGACTCCTGCAGCACACAAGCACTCATTCTCCACATTTATCCAGTCTCTCTCTACCAGTCTTTTTCTCTACAATGGAACCCTGTTCCCTGAAAAATTGAGCCTTCTGCTGAAAATCTGCTCTGTACATCTGCATTCAAACGTGTATGAGCGCATGTGTGTGAGCATATGTATGTATTTGTGTGTGTATGCATGCTTGTGTATCTGTATTTTGCATATGCACATGTGTGTATTTGTTATGTGCAAGCGTGCATGTCCTTAGTATGTGTGCATGTGCATACCATCGCTAATATGTACAAACATATGTGAACATGCCTGTGTGTGTGTGAGCATGCTTTTGTGCATGTGTGTGACTGCATGTGCATTATATGTGCTTGTGTGAGTGAATGTGGAGAGATTTTGCTTATCATGAGATTTGCTCCTGAATTAGGTTTCTTTGTAATGCAAGGCTGGACGTGAACAACATTTTTATATTAACATAATAACAACATTTCATTCCGAAGAAGGTTTCCGACCCAAAATCTTGCCTATCCATATCTTCCAGAGATCCTGCCTGACCTGCTGAGTTACTCAAGTAGTATGTGTGTTTTATTGTGAACCAGCATCTGCAGTTCCTGGTGTCAACAAAAATATTTCATCACCAGCAATAAACAGCTCTCAGCCACAGCTACCAAATTCTGTCTATAATTCTAAGGCAAAATGCTATAAACTAGTTTGCTAATTGGAACGTAATCAGACTTCGGGAATGTTTTTAAATTAAGGCAATTAAAACATATATTGAAGCAACTGCACCAGACTGAGGATAAGGTAAAGCTAGAAATGTCTGCATCTTTTTGGTGTCATTTGTAGCTTGTTAATTTCAGAAAAAACTTGAATTTTCTGGTCCAGCATTGACCGTACAAATTAAAAAGCCTTGCAGCTACATGCTCTGGCCCTTTTGCTTATGTCAGCTACATTGCTGTTAACAATCATTTGGATGCTGTGCACATCTTTACATATTTTTGTAGACTGCATTGAAGCAAGACCATTAAGTCAATTAATCTGCTCTCTCTCCAGCTGGGAGTGGAGTCCCAGTCACTTTCTTACATGTACAACAAGTGAACTGGGCTCTAATTAAATGCTGGAAGTGTGGTAAATTAAATGAAGGTCATAACCTGTGGGTAAAGTCATTCAAGCTAACACCTTTGTGAACAGTCCTGACCAAACATTTCAAAAGAGAGTTGGATAATGATAGCAGAGTCAAGGGATATGGGGAGAAGGCAGGCATGGGGTACTGATTGTGGATGATCAGCCATGATCACGGTGAATGGTGGTGCTGGCTCGAAGGGCCAAATGGCCTACTCCTGCACCTATTGTCTATTGTCTGTCCATTTCCCTGCACAGACATTGCCTGACCTGCTGAGTTCCTCCAGCAGTTTGATTTTGCTCAAGATTCCAGCACCTGCAGACTCATGTGTCTCTAAATTTGTTCCTTCTCCTGTCCATCTTCATCAGCTCAAATGTACCAAGTTGTCTGGTAATACTTTTCACTAATATTTCCGTTTGTTTTTCATTCTCACCAGAGCCTCAATTCTCTCATGTGTGTGGCATGCGCTACTTTCTATTTCTTGAAGAAACCTAGAAAATTCCTTTACTCTTCAAGAAAGACTCCAAAATTCTAAAATTGTTAATCATGGGCCTGTCCTCTTGCTGGCATGACATTCTAATAATATTAGAGAATTCTGACATATAATTCTTAGTCAGCAATCTTAATGAATCCACATCCATTCCAACACGGAAGACAATGGAGGTGAATTTTCTGCACATCAAGTCACACGACAACGATGCTAGGAAATGAAGCCTTTCCCTTTGGTGCAGCTGATTTGCAGACATCATCTAGTTGTGCAATTCTTGCTAATAACTCTCCGTTGTTTAAAATGAATGAATAGGAACTGACAGTGTGCAATTTCAAAAACTAGAACCTTTTTTAGGATAGAGTTAATAAGATCTTTAATAGACACTTAATCGGGCAGACAAGAGCTCCTCGATTAATGGGACAACCAATTAATGTAAAATTAGTGGCGTTTGTTGTTATGGTTCCAGAGTCATCAGGAGACTGGCTGATATTGTTCCAACCTATTTCACATGTAGGATTCTTCAAACCTAGAAAGAAGACCTGACCATCAGGAAGAATGTGCTGGGTCTGGAGAGGATCCAGAGTTTACAAGAATGATCACAGGAATTAGTTGATTAACATATGATGAGCATTTGAAGGCCCTGGGTCTGTACTCGCTGGAGTTTAGAAGAATGAGGGGGGACCTCATTGAAACAAACTAAATCGTGAAAGACTTGAATAGAGTGGATGTGGAGAGGATGTTTCCATTAGTGGGAGAGTCTACGACTAGGGGTCATAGCCTCAGAATTAAAGGATGTTCCTTTAGGAAGGAGTGTGGTGAATCTGTGGAATTCTTTGACTCAGAAAGCTGTGGAGGCCAAGTCAATGGATATTTTTAAGGTAGAGATAAATAGATTCTTGATTAGTCAGGGTTATGGGGAGAAGGTAGGAGAATGGGGCTATGAGAGAGATATATATCAGCCATGATTGAATAGCGGAGTAGACTTGATGATGGGCTGAATGGCCTAATTCTGCTCCCATCACTTATGTCCTTATGAACATAACACACAAATATTCAAGTTGGGGTCAACAGCGCCCTGTGTTCACGGGTAATGTGTTTTGTCAAAATGCAGCTGAGAGACTCATTTTAAAAGAACCAGCAATAGGATATTTTATATCCGTTAAAGGATTGATTAATTCATGGGCTTCTATCACTGCTAACCAACCCCTTCTTCATTCTGCTGTAGCAGTCTGAAGAGTCAAAGCAATATAGAATGCTTGATTTGCAGAGCAATGTTAGTCTAACACTGCACTTAGCTGTTGCCAATGAGAGAATATGGTCTCAATTTTTATCAGTATGTTCATTACTCTATTTATTATTCATTCTTGTCTTTGTACTCTATAATTGGTTTTCACTCTCTGTATAACATTCACTGCTCTTTGTAAATGGCTAATGTAATTGAAATCCTTATTCAATTGCAGGTATCATTACAAAAAAGGCATATCATTTTAATAGCAATTTTCTCCTTTTGTTACAAAGTTGTCCACCTGGTGGCTGAACTAAGAAACAAAATAGGTCACTGGAATCTTCTATTACAACCAGGAGCTGACGGACAGGATATGGTGGATGTGGCACTGGAGGTAGATCACATTGCCCCTCATTGGAACAGCCGGCAGCTAATGGGTTCAAGAAAGAGCTTAATCTTCCCACCTCCTACCCCCCTCTATGTCTGACGCAAACGTGGATTTACATAGTGGGCAGTATTTGGGCAGGAGTCAATCAATCAGGTCAATGTCAAGAGCTCTCAAATGAAATGCAGAAGAGGCTTATTCGCTGCACTGATTCAGGCTTTTTCTGGCGACATGAAGTGGGCTTGCGAGTTGATTGCATTTCCAGTGAGCACTGACACATTACTGACACATGCTGCCGTTAATTTTTGCTTAGTATATTGAGCGGCACAGTGGCGCAGCTGGTAGAACTGCTACCTCACAGCACCAGAGACCCGGATTTGATCCTGACCTTGGATGCTGTCTGTGTGGAGTTTTCACAATCTCCCTGTGACTGCGTGGGTTTCCTTGGAGTTCTCCGGTTTTCTCCCATATCCCAAAGACAAACAAGTTTACTGGTTAATTGGCCTCTATAAAATTGCCCCTAATGTGTCAGGATGGATGAGAATGGGGATTAACATGGAACTAGTGTGAACTGGTGATCAATGGTCAGTGGGGACTCTGAGCTGAAGGTGTATCTTTAAAGTAACTAAACTTTAAAAGAATAGTAGATCCCCAGCAGTTGTCAATTGCTTCTGCAAAAAAAAAAACTTTAATGAAGTTAGACACAGGTGAGTTGCCGGATGATTGGAGGGTGGCTAATGTTGTGCCTCTGTTTAATAAGGGCTGCAAGGAAAAGCCTGGGAACTATAGATCAGTGAGCCTAACATCTGTGATAGGTAAGTTACTGGAGAGGATCCTGAGGGATATATGCATTTGGTTAGACAGTGGCTGATTAGGTGTGTCCTGTGGGAGATTGTTACGAATTTGAGTTTTTGGATGAAGTAACCATGATGATTGGCGAGGGCATGGCTGTAGAGGTTGTCTCTATAGTCTTCAGCAAGGTCTTTAATAATGTTCCACGTGATAGGTTGCTCTGTATGGTTAGATCACATGGATTCTAGGGAGAGCTAGCTAACTGGATGCTGAATTGGTTTCATGGAAGGAAGATGGAGATGGAAGGATGTTTTTTATATCTGATGCCTGTGACTAGTAGTGTGCCCCAGGGAGCAGCTGGGCCCACTGCTGTTTGTGGTTTATATCAACGATTTCAATGAGAATGCATGCATCAAGAGAGTTTTGTTGTCATTTGTAACGAAACGGAATAAAGAAATTCTTACTTGCAGTAGCACAACAGGTTTGTAACACAGTACTCGATATATGTTTTATGTTTCCGTTTCAGTTCAGTTTATTGTCACATGTACTGAGGTACAGTGAAAAGTTTTTTGTTGCATGCTAACCAGTCAGCAGAAAGACAATGCATGATTACAATCGATGCATTTACAGTGTATACGATGTACATGATACGAAGTAAGGACATATCTGAAAGGAGTTAAAGAAGCTCATAGTTAAAGTAAGAAATGTTGCTGTAGGAATAGAGATGTAAGAATGTGGAGCGATTGTAATATGAATTTGTAGATCTGCTTCTGTCGCTAGCATGCAAATAGTCACCTGTGTTGCAGATAAGTGTGAGGTGTTGCATTTTGGGAAGTCAAACCAGAGCAGGTTCTTCACAGTGAACGGCAGGGCCCTGGGAATTGTTGTAGAGCAGAGGGATCTAGGAATGCAGGTATATCGTTTCCTGAAGTGGCGTCACAGGCAGATAAGGTAGCTAAGAAGGGTTTTGGTACATTGGCTTTCATCAGTCAGGGTAGTGTGTATAGATGTCGGGACATTATGTTACAGTTGTGCAAGACATTGATGAGGCTGCATTTGGTATATAATGTTCAGTTTTGATCACCCTAATATAGGAAGCATGTCAATAAGTTGGAAAGAATGCAGAGAAGATTTACGAGGATGTTGGCAGGACCCGAGGGCCTGACCAAGAGGCTGATCAGGCTAGGACTTTATTCCTTCATGCACAGGAGGCTGAGGGATGATCTCATAGATGTGTATAAAATCACGAGGAGAATAGATAGGGTTAATGCACAGCCTTTTACCTAGGGGCATGGAATGAAGAACCAGAGAACGTAGATGTACGGTGAGAAGGGAAAGTGAATAGGAATCTAAGGGGCAACATTTTTACTCAGAGGTTGGAGGTTATGTGGAAGGAGCTGTAAGAGGAGATAGTTGAGGCAAGTACCAAGCCAACATTTAAAGCACACTAACGGGTGCATGGATAGGAAAGGTTTAGAGGGATATGTGCCAATTGCAGGCAAATGGGTCTAGCTTAGGTGGGGCATTTGGGTCAGCATGGACGGTCTGGACCAAAGGACATCTTTCGGTGCTGCATGACTCTCAGACTCTATGTAATTAAAATCTTGATTCATGATTGAAGTGGCTTGAAAGCATATTGATAGTCTGTAACATAATAGGGGGTCTCGACCCATTCCTTCTCTCCAGAAATGCTGCCTGACCCGCTGAGTTACTCCAGCATTTTTTGTCTATCTTCGGTTTAAACCAGCAGTTGCAGTTCTTTCCTACACAATATCCTTTTAAGATCTGATTTAATCCTCTGATAATAAGCACACATCCTGTACAAGATAAGTATACAAATCTTTATAAATTTATATTCCTCAAAGGCATCAAAAAATGACTCTTAGATTAATAATACTTTGTAAATGGCATAAATTTGTTTTCTCTTCCTCTAAAGTGAATCAAATTGAAAATAAAATGTATGAAATTGTGTTTGGGTAATACGAAAAGGAAAGACTGATAATCTGAATTCATTGTATTAATGCTACAATATTTGAAATTATGAACACAGAAGAACGTAGTTTACAATGTTTATCAGATTCCAATTCAAATATCTTATTTGCTGTGAAAGCTTTGATGGATTTGATATCTTAGCCAGTTATTTTGATAACTGAATGATTTTCTTTCACCAGTTTATCTCTAATCAGTACATTGTGTTGGCTTTTACTGACTGTTTAGAAACAGGACAACCTAAATGTAATAGTCATTATCCAATATGCTGTAGTCAAATATTGCACTTCAACATTATTTGATAAATTTCCAGATTTCACTCCCAAGTTTCAACAATTTAGCTGTTCATATAACAACATATAACATATAACAACTACAGCATGGAAACAGGCCTGTCCGGCCCTACCAGTCCACGCCGACCATTCTCCCTGACCTAGTCTCATCTACCTGCACTCAGACCATAACCCTCCAATCCCCTCCTATCCATATACCTATCCAATTTATTCTTAAATAATAAAATCGAGCCAGCCTCCACCACTTCCACCGGAAGCCCATTCCATATAGCCACAACCCACTGAGTAAAGAAGTTCCCCCTCATGTTACCCCTAAACCTTTGTCCCTCAATTCTGAAGCTATGTCCCCTTGTTGGAATCTTCCCCACTCTCAAAGGGAAAAGCCTACCCACGTCAACTCTGTCCGTCCCTCTCAAAATTTTAAAAACCTCTATCAAGTCCCCCCTCAACCTTCTACGCTCCAAAGAATAAAGACCCAACCTGTTCAACCTCTCTCTGTAGCCTAAGTGCTGAAACCCAGGCAACATTCTAGTAAATCTCCTCTGTACCCTCTCCATTTTGTCGACATCCTTCCTATAATTTGGCGACCAGAGCTGCACACCATACTCCAGATTCGGCCTCACCAATGCCCTGTACAATTTCAACATTACATCCCAACTTCTATACTCGATGCTCTGATTTATAAAGGCAAGCATACCAAATGCCTTCTTCACCACCCTATCCACATGAGATTCCACCTTCAGGGAACAATGCACAGTTATTCCCAGATCCCTCTGTTCCACTGCATTCCTCAATTCCCTACCATTTACCCTGTACGTCCTATTTTGATTTGTCCTACCAAAATGCAGCACCTCACACTTATCAGCATTAAACTCCATCTGCCATCTTTCAGCCCACCCTTCCAAAAGGCCCAAGTCTCTCTGTAGACTTTGAAAATCTACCTCACTATCAACTACTCCACCTATCATATCATATCATATATATACAGCCGGAAACAGGCCTTTTCGGCCCTCCAAGTCCGTGCCGCCCAGCGATCCCCGCACATTAACACTATCCTACACACACTAGGGACAATTTTTACATTTACCCGGCCAATTAACCTACATACCTGTACGTCTTTGGTATCTTAGTATCATATCTTAGTATCTTAGTATCATATCTTAGTATCATCTGCATATTTACTAATCCAATTTGCCACACCATCATCCAGATCATTAATGTAAATGACAAACAACAGTGGACCCAACACAGATCCTTGGGGCACTCCACTAGACACTGGCCTCCAACCTGACATACAATTGTCAACCGTTACCCTCTGGTATCTCCCATTCAGCCATTGTTGAATCCATCTTGCAACCTCACTATTAATACCCAACGATTTAACCTTCTTAATCAACCTTCCATGTGGAACCTTGTCAAATGCCTTACTGAAGTCCATATAGACAACATCCACAGCCTTGCCCTTATCAATTTCCCTGGTAACCTCTTCAAAAAATTCAAGAAGATTAGTCAAACATGACCTTCCAGGCACAAATCCATGTTGACTGTTTCTAATCAGGCCTTGATTATCCAAATAATTATATATATTGTCCCTAAGTATCTTTTCCATTAATTTTCCCACCACAGACGTCAAACTAATAGGTCTATAATTGCTAGGTTTACTTTTAGAACCTTTTTTAAACAAAGGCACAACATGCGCAATGCGCCAATCTTCCGGCACCATCCCTGTTTCTAATGACGTTTGAAATATTTCCGTCATAGCCCCTGCTATTTCTGCACTAACTTCCCTCAATGTCCTAGGGAATATCCTATCAGGACCTGGAGACTTATCCACTTTTATATTCTTCAAAAGTGTCCGTACCTCCTCTTCTTTAATCCTCCTAATTTCCATCACTACTCTACTTGTTTCGCTTACCTCACATAATTCAATATCCTTCTCCTCGGTAAATACCGAAGAAAAGAAATTGTTTAATATCTCCCCCATTTCTTCCGGCTCAGCACATAGCTGTCCACTCTGACTCTCTAATGGACCAATTTTATCCCTCACTATCCTTTTGCTATTGACATATCTGTAGAACCCCTTGGGGTTTACTTTTATATTACTTGCCAAAGCAGCCTCATATCTTTTTTTCGCTTTTCTAATTTCCTTTTTAAGATTCATGTTATCACAAAAGCTTTCCACTTCTCAATTGTCCTGTTGTTGATTTCTCCTTTATATTCTTCAATGCAGTTGAATGATTAAATGACAAACCTTTGCTTTCAACTTCTCCTTACCATAAACAATAATATTCCCCACCGCCAACAACCACCTTCATCCTTCCCTCCCCCCTCACCTCTCCACACAGATCATTTCAGAATGAAGGAAGGACTTGTATTTACATAATCAGTCTCATAAACCTTATTCAGGACAGTCAAAAATACTTTACTATCAATAAACACTTTTGGCGTAGTCACCGTCGTAATGCAGAAAATACAGCAACTAATTAGTGCACAGCAAGTTCCCATGATCCAACCTCTTGTCAATTAGTATTTATACAAACATACAAAGTAGGAGCAGGAGGAGGCCACTCAGCCACTCATTTGTTCTGTCATTCAATTAAATCCCCTTTTACTCTTCTAAATTCTAATGGATACAAGCCTAACTTACATTCATAAGACATCCTACCTTTCTGTTACTGATGGGTGACTGCAACATGTTGCCAGGGGTGGAGGTGGAACAGATATGATAGTGGCATTTAAGAGACTTTTGGATAGGCCAACGGATATGCAGGGAATGGAGAGATATGGATTATGTGCAGTTCACATCTGCTTGTGAAGATTATGTGAATCTTAACATTCAAATCCTAGTCAACAATTTATACTCCTCCCATTGATTACCATCAACCACTATAATCTGCAAACAATTCAAAATTCTGCGATTCAAATGCTGGAACACCAGGTCCCACTCACACATCACTCCTCTGATCACACTCACCGATCTTGGTCAATTCTTGGTCTCCTAATACCTTTAATTTAAAACCATCATGCTGTCTTTAAATCCATTCTTGTATCCTCCAAACTAAAGCCAACCTGCCAAATGTCCTAAATTTGATTTTGTGTTATCCCTTTCTTCTCTCTCTCCCGCACCGGTTGTCACAGCCTTGCGTTAGAACTTAAGCTTAGGTATAATAGGCAAAATAATTAGAGGTAATCTGCAGCAACATAACAAGCTGCTGAAGGAACTCACTGGGTTGAGCACTATCCATGGGCTGCAAGCAATGGTTGCCATTCGGGTCAGACTGAGAGTGGAGAAGGAAGATATAGAGGAGAGAGGGAGGGGTGAGACAGATGCAAGAAATATTTGATGGACCGATGGGGGGCGAAGGACAACAGCAGATGGCGCCAGGTAGGGGAGGAGGAGGGGGAGGAGTGGAGTGGTCAGGCAGAGGCAGATGCACAGAGACAAAAAGCAGAGGAAATAAAAGGAATAATTTAAAAAAAGGTAGATGGAGCGAGGGGAGGGGAGGAGAGTGTGAAGGTGGATTTGTTGCGGAAGTTGATAATCAGGAACATAAAGCAGCTGCCAGTACTGGAAACTGATCAGCCTTCAATGGCCATCCCGTGCTCCTGGTGGCATTCCCATTTAATTCCCCTTCTCCTTCCCATTCCCACTCCACCTGTCCATCCTTGTCCTTCACTGCCAGGATGAGGCTCAGTGAAACCCAGAGGAACAATTTTGTATTCTGTCTGTGCAGTGTACAACCAATGGCATAAGCGCTGAATTTTCCAGTTTTAGGTTATCATCTCTTCTGCTGTGTTCCTCCTGTTCCTCTCCTTCCAATCCTTTCCTGGTCCTCCTCTTTCCCATATTTCCCTCCTGCCACCCCTCTCCCATTTTCACCACCTCTCCCCTTACACCCCCATTTCCTTCCACCAACCACACATTTCACCCACATCCGTAAATCTTCCGCCCCCATCTGGTTCTGTTTCCATCTGCCCTCCACCTCTTCCCTTGTGGATCCCGCTATCACCTTCCTTGCTTACAGATTCCAGCACTGGCTGCTTGGTGTTCCTGCTTATCACCCACCAGCAGCTGCCTCCACCTTCACCCTCCCCTCATCTGGCTCCATCTGCCTCCCTTTTCTTCTCAGTTTGCCTCCATCCCCACCCTTCCCGCTCCATCCCTCTCCTCCCTGGCCCCAAATGCCTGACATATTTCACCCTTCTCCTGTCTGCCAATCACTTCTTGCTTCTGTCACACCCTTGCCTTTCAGCTCTCTATTCGGGCAGTCTTCCCCTCCACTGTCCTGATGCAGGGTTTTGATCCGAAATGTCAATCACCCACAGAAGCCGTTTGACCTGCCCGGATGTTCGTCGCTGGCAAAATGGAAGAAATACATTTATATGAGATTTTGTATTATATTAAGTCCTGTGGTGGTCTTGAAATTAAAAACTTGCACAAATAGCTGGCAGGTAATAACTTTATGGTTGTAGCTGTCACAAGATGATATGGAAAACATAATTGGTTTCTGCATTGTTCATTTATATCTGTTTTATTCCTGACTGCCATTAATGTATTCATGTGATATTTATCTTGATTTGTGTCAGGTACAAATAGAGAAATAGTTTTTTAGCTCAATACAAATTTAACATCATACCTAATATGGACATACAAATTGATGTATAAAAACAAATTATATGAAGAACACACCTTGCGTTATTCCACTTTAGATTAAATGTTAGTAACATACACCTTACTGGTGCACATGCATTGAACACTGGTACTGGAATATAAATTCATTTTTGATAGAAGTGTGAAACAGGTACGTGGAAGAAATGAACCAGGCAAATGGCATATGCCCCAAATTCATATGATATTGGCTTTAGTTTGCTGCTGTTTTAAAACTTGAACTAATCCAAGTGCTGGAGGAACTCAGTGGGTCAGGCGACACCTGTGGAGTGAATGGATAGACAACATTTCTGGTCGGGACCAATCTTCAGACCAGTACAGTCCCAACAGAAAACGTTACCTGTCCTTTCCCTGTACAGATTCTACCTGACCTGCTGAGTTTCTTCATTGCTTTGTGTTTTGCTCAAGATTACAGTATCTGCAAATTCCTGCATCTCCAGCTTGATCTAAAGGTGATTTAAAAGGATAAACTGTCTATTATTATGCTTTATGTGTTAGGGGTTTGGGAGAGTATGTGCCATGAAGAAATCTCCATTCAAAATTAACAGAAGGCAAAACACTGTACTTCATTTGCTCAAAGGTGCTATCATGAAGGGCCAGCATGAGAAGTTCATAGATGCTTATTTGTCATTCAAATTGAGCCAAACAATTATTCTTAAGTAGTCTACCGAGCAAAATATGCAAGATTGAGATTTCAAATTCAGTCCCAATACAAAGAACAGTTTGTCCGCACCAACAGTAGACTTTATGACTAACATCCTCCTTTTTTGTTTAATGCCATCTTTCTGCAGTTTAGCAGAAAAAGAACAGTTCAGAATTCACAGTGAAAGAAAGAGATGAAAAATCAAGAGAGAAAGCATCATCGATGCAGTGCGTTTTCAGAAATCAGTTAATGGAAAATTAAGAAAGGAAGTGGAGGTGCTTGTGCTCAGTAGTTTCATGGACGCGATGGAGGTTACAGGTTATGTTTACTTGATCCAACGAGTACAATGAAAAGAACTGAAATGATTAAAAAAAAGGAAATTTGGCAGCATTAAATTTTATTTCTAATTCTGTTTTTAAATTAATTTTTATTATTTCTCATTTTTATTCCCATGTTTTCCTCTGCTATGATTTCTGTGTTCAAATATCTGCTTCCATTTACAAAAAACTGTTTCTTTGTAAATACTCAGCAACAAAGTGCACTTCAACTAACCATTTAAGTTATCCTGAGGTATCTGCCAGCTGCACTCTGCAACAGTGGAACCCAAATCTGCAGAAGCCCCTTTAAATTACATACCATTTCAGCTTCCCCTTCCCAGTTCTCCCTCTATCTTCTTGTCTCCACCTATATCCTTCCTTTGTCCCGCCCCCCTGACATCAGTCTGAAGAAGGGTCTCGACCCGAAACGTCACCCATTCCTTCTCTCCTGAGATGCTGCCTGACCTGCTGAGTTACTCCAGCATTTTGGGAAATAAATACCATTTCATCTTTGTGCTGTTGGTTCAAGTACTTGTTCAGTTCAATATTCATAGAAATTTCCCCTGCATTTTTTAACTGAACAAATACTTTACTCAATAGCATATTGTGTTCACTTATCAATCAGAGTCCGTGAAGAGAAAAACAGAGTCACTACTAGTGCTCCTTCATCTTGATTATCTCCCCTTTTCAGCAACACTCTGGGAGCACCTTCATCACCTTCATCACCATGACTGCACCTGACTGCAGTCAGGAACCAACCTCACCAAATGCAAGTCTTGGGAAAGAATTCAGCAACTCAACAAACATCCTGCTCAAACTAAAAGTACACAGCCAAACTGTTGTAAAAGCAATCAAGAGTTTATTCCATAAGCACCCAAGATGATGAACCAGAGGCTTAACAAAGAAAATAATTTTTGCAAGTGGTACTTGAAAAACTGTTTTGAGATGGATTTCTGTGGGCAAGTTTAGGAAATGATGTTTGTGTAAGAAGGAACTGCAGATGCTGGTTTAAACTGAAGATAGACACAAAAAGCTGGAGTAACTCAGTGGTTCAGGCAGCATCTCTGGAGAGAAGGAATAGGTGAAGTTTCGGATCGAGACCTTTCAGACTGGTTAGGGATAACGGAAATGAGAGATATAGACGGTGATATGGAGAGATAAAGAGCAATGAATGAAAGATATGCAAAAAAGTAACAATGATAAAGGAAACGGGCCATTGTAAGCTGTTTGTAGGGTAAAATGAGAAGCTAGTGTGACGGGTGGGGGAGGGATAGAGAGAGAGGGAATGCTGGGGCTACCTGAAGTGAGAGAAATCAATATTCATACCACTGGGCTGCAAGCTGCCCAAGTGAAATATAAGATGCTGCAATTTGCGTTTAACCTCTGACAATGGAGGAGGCCGAGGACAGAAAGATTTGTGTAGGAATGAGAAGGAGAATTAAAGTGGCCAACAACCGGGAGATCAGGTTGCTTCACACGGGCTGAACGAAGGTCTGCTGCGAAATGATCGCCCAGTCTGCGTTTAGTCTCGCCGATGATAGGAGTCCACATCTTGAACAATGGATACAGTAGATGAGGGTGGAATGGTGCAAGTGAACCTCCGCCTAACCTGAAAGGACTGTCGGGGTCGCAGGACAGAGTCGAGGGAGGAAGTATAGTGACAGGTGTTGCATCTTCTGCGGTTGCAGGGGAAGGTACCTGGGGAGGGGGTGGGAAGAGATGAGTTAACCAGGGAGTTGCGGAGGGAAAGGTCTCGGTGGAAGGCGGAAAGGGTTGGAGATGGGAAAATATGGCTAATGGTGGGATCCCGTTGGAGGTGGTGGAAATTTCAGAGGATTAGGTGTTGTTTGCGATGGCTGATGGGGTGGAAGGTAAGGACTAGGGGGACTCTGTCTCTGTTGTGACTAGGGCAAGGGGGAGCAAGGGCAGAGCTGCAGGGTACCGAGGAGACACGAGTGAGGGCCTCATCTATGATGGGAAAGGAGAACCCCCGTTCCCTAAAGAATGAGGACATCTCGGATGTTCTAGTAAGGAACATCTCATCTTGGGCGCAGATGCGGTGTAGACTGAGGAATTGGGAGAAGGGGATAGAGTCTTTGCAGGAAGCAGGGTGGGAAGAAGTGTAGTCGAGATAATTGTGGGAGTTGAAATGATGTTTCAGGCATGCATAGACCCCTATTTCTGGAAAGGGTCCTGATTCATGGTTGTAGCCCTGAGCCCTAAATATTAAAATCACTATGTTCTTGATTTCTGTAATTATTTCAGGTGGCAGCATGGACATCTAACCAGTAACATGAAAGCAAATATTGCAGATGAGGAAAAAATAACTGGAAAAGCTTCTTAGTTTAGACAGATTCTGATTGGTTCAAAATGAGCTATTGGTTCAAATACTTGTTCAGTTTAACATAAATATAGAGTGCAAGGTAAACTTCTATTTGTGTTAAACTGAACAATTTCTAGAACCAATAGCACATTTGTGTTTACTTGCCAAAGCCTTGGCCCTCAAAATCCCCCTTTTGGCCCCTGTTTTGTTCCCGATGAATGGGTGAAAAATATTCTGATTTCTCCACCTTCAACCATTTTGCATGCCATTAGTCAGTCAATGGACGGGGAGGTGAAGGAGGATGTCACTGCAGTGGTCAGAGTCGACATCACGGATGGTTTATCGAGTGAGGCTATATGGGTGGAGCTGAGGAACAAGAAAGGGATAATCACGTTGTTGGGAGTGTACTACAGACCCCCTAATAGTCAACAAGAATTAGAAGAACAAATATGCCAAGAGATTGCAGACAGCGGCAGGTCAAATCAGGTTACTGTAGTAGTATATTAACTTTCCCAATATTGACTGGAAAATCATTGTGTGAAAGGTTTAGATGGGGTGCAATTTCTTAAAGGTGTTCAAGAGAGTTTTCTCCAGCAGCATGTACGTGTGAGAGGAAAACACTTGATCTAGTATTGGGAAATTGGGAAAGGCAAGTGAATTAAGTGTTTGTGGAGGACCCTTTTGGGACCAATGACCACTGTTTGATTAGATTTAAGATAGTTATGGATAGGGACAGAGGGCCCACATGCTAAAATGCTCAATTGGGTTAAGGCCAACTTTGAGGGTACGAGAGAAGGTCTCGCTCAAGTTGACTGGAGCTGGTTGTTTGAGGGAAAGGGAACATCAGCCAAGTAGGATGTTTTTAAAAGTGCACTGAAGAAAGCTCAGTATATGTATGTCCCTGTTAGAGTGAAGGGCAAGGCAGGCAAACATAAGGAAGCTTGACTGACGAGAGAAATTGAGGCATTGGTTAAGAATAAGAAGGACGCATGGGACAGGTATAGGCAGCTGGGATCAAGTGTATTCCTGGAGGAGTTTGGGGAAATGAGGAGCAAACTAAAAAAGGAAGTCAGAAAGGCAAAAAGGGGCCAGGCGATAGCTCTGGCAGATAGCATTAAGAACAATCTCAAGAGATTTTATAAATACATAAGGGGGAAAAGATTAACTAGAGACAGTGGGACCTCTCGGGAATCAAAGGGGTCACCTCTGTGTTGAGCCACAGGAGATGGGCAAGGTCCTCAATGTACTCTGTATTTACTGAGGAGAAAGACAGGAGGACAGTCGAAGAGGTACTGAAGGTACTATCGTGTATGAAGGTAGCAAATCTCCAGGGCCTGATCAGATATATATGAGGACATTGTGGGAAACTAAAGAGGAAATTGCCGGAGCTCTGGTTGAAATTTACAAGTCGTCCTTATACAGGAGAGGTGCCGGAAGACTGGAGGATGGCAAATGTTGTACCTCTTTTCAAGAAGGGCTGCAGGGAAAACGCTGTGAACTATAGGCAGGTGAGCTTAACATCTGTAGTTGGTAAGTTACTGGAGAGTATTCTGAGGGATAGGATATACAGGCATTTAGATGGGCAAGGGTGATTAGGGATAATCAGCATGGTTTTGTACGTGGGAAGTCGTGTCTCACAAATCTGAGTATTTTGAAGACGTGATCAAAACGTTCGATGAGGCAGAGTTGTAGATGTTGTATATATGGATTTCAGTAAGGCATTTGACAAGGTTCCGCATGGTAGGCTGCTCTGGAAGGTTAGATCGCATGGGAACCAAGGCGAAATAGCTGAATGGATAGAAAATTGGCTTCATAGAAGAAAGCAGACGGTGATGGTGGAAGATTGTTTCTCGGACTGGAAACCTGTGACAAGTGGGGTGCCTCGGGGTTTGGTGCTAGGCTCGTTACTGTTTGTCATCTACATCAATGATTTGGATGAGAACATACAGGGCAAGATTATCAAGTTTGCTGATGATACAAAAGTGGGTGGATTTTCAGATAGTGCAGATGGCTGTGAAAAATTGCTGCAGAATATTGGCCAGGTGGGCTGAGGCATGGTTGATGGAATTTAATACAGAGAAGTGTGAGGTGTTGTATTTTGGGAAATCTAACATGGCCAGGACCTACACAGTGAATGGTAGGCCTCTGGGGAGTGTTGTAGAGCAGAGGGATCTAGGAGTGCAGGTGCAGGCCGAGTTGCAGGTAGATAAGGTGGTCAAAAAGGCTTTTGGCACCTTGGCCATCATCAGTCAGAGCACTGAGTATAGAAGTTGGAAGGTCATGTTGCAGTTGTATAAGACATTGGTGAGACCACATTTAGAGAATTGTGTTCTGTTCTGGGCATAATGTTATAGGAAAGATGTTGTCAAGCTGGAAAGGGTACAGAGAAGATTTATGAGGATGTTGCCAGGAAGAGAGGGTCTGAGCTATAGGGAGAGGTTGAGTAGGCTGGGACTCTATTCCCTGGAGTGCAGGAGGTTGAGGGATGATCTTATAGAGGTGTATAAAATCACGAGAGGAATAGATTGGGTAGATGCACAGAATCTCTTGCCCAGAGTAGGTGAATCGAGGACCACAGGACAAAGGTTTAAGGTGAAGGGGAAAAGATTTAATAGGAATTTGAGCGATAACTTTTTCACCCAAAGGGTGGTGTGTGTATGGAACAAGCTGCCATTGTTGTGGCAGGGACTATCCCAACGTTTAATAAGCAGTTAGACAGGTACCTGGATAGGCCAGATTTGGAGGGATATGGACCAAGCGCAGGCAGGTGAGACTAGTGTAGCTGGGATATGTTGGCCGGTGGGTAAGTTGGACCAAAGGCCTGTTTCCTCACTTTTTCACTCTATGACGTGCGTTTCTCCATTTTGACCTCATAGCCAGGAAACTCTCTGTCAAATAGAAATAGATGCATCTGACATTTTAGCTTCGTGAATTTCAAGATATTTTTTTCAAAAATTTCCCTCAGATAAACAAACTGTTGTTTTGCATGGGTTCTACGGTAGCGAGGAATATATCTGATCTATGTTTAGAATGGGCTTGTCTGGGCAGAATCACTTTTTCCATTTTCTTGCTTTGTTTCTTTCATGTCCTTATATGAGAACATGTGAGCATATTTAACAGCTTGTTGTATCAGTCAGCTGCTCTGCACTGTGGGGAGCTTTTTCCCATTGGCTGCCTTCTCAGCTGGAGATCAATGGAGATAATCAAAGGGATAAAATAATATTAAAACCTTTATGTACCAGTGTATTTTCATTCCTTTCCCCTTCTAGGAGAGGTTTCCTGTTCTCACAATTTACCAAATACAGATGTCAGGAAGCCAAAAATTCACCGTGTGTGGCTGCACAAAAAACAAATGTTTAAGCGTGAAGAAAAATGTTAATAATACGGTACCTGTCATTTTATTTGCTTACATTGGCAAGCCAGTTGTGCTAAAATGAATCCCATGTATATTTCTAAGGATGAGACAGCCTTGATTTGACTTGTTTTATGTTTTTATTGGCTTTGGTATATTATTGATGATTCCCATGTCTTATAATTGACTATGCTAGCCTCTCAGTATCTTTTAAGCATTTTCCATCATCGATGCAATACGTTTTTAGAAATCAGTTAATGGAGTTACATTTTATTAGCAAGCGATTCAGCAAACGATGTTGAAATGTTTAATCATCTCTATTTTGAAAAAAAAATCTGAATGATTCCAAAAATTAAATCAAATTTATGCAATGGTCCATTTATCAAACTTTAGGATAAAATAATTAAGTGGTTGGACAGATAACCAATGGAGAATAGAGTTTCAGCTCTTTATTTTCTACTAGTTGATGTCAACAACAAATACAATCAGAAAGAGGACAAAGTGCAAAACTGGAAGAAGATATTTTTAACATTTTTCTTTGCTTGCAGTTTCTCCAATATTTATGTGCTCCATTATTGCATTTGCTCCTTTATCCCTCATCCAAATGGCAAGCCATTTACTGAGATTGCTCATTAATTTAGTTTAGTTTTGAGAGACACAGAATGGAAACAGACCCTTCAGCCCACCGAGTCCAGACCATCGATCATCCGTTCACACTGGTTCTGTTCACCCACTTTAAATTTAGAAATGTATTTGCAGGATTGTGAGGGCAATGCAGCACCCTGGCCTTCAGTTTACTCTTCACCAGAACAACCTGCACCCAAATCACTCTGTTGAGTAACCTGAAACCTAGAGTGGATGTGGAAAGGACTGGTGGGAGAGACTAGGACCTGAGGTCATAACCTCAGAATAAAAGGGTGCTCTTTTAAAAAGGAGGTGAGGAGGAGCTTCTTTAGTCAGAGGGTAGTTAATCTGTGGAACTCATTGCCACAGACGGCTGTGGAGGAAAATTCTTGATTAGAACGGGTGATAGAGTTACGGAGAGAAGGTAGGAAAATGAGATTAGGAGGCAAGAGACCAGCCATGATTGAATGGCTGAGTGGACTTAATGGGCCGAATGGTCTAATTCTACTCCTATAACCTGAGAACTTGTGATTGAGAACTTACTCCACAGAAAGCCTTGTCCAATCATTTCATGGAGGGGAGATCTTTCTTTCTTCAAAGTTTGTATTTTGCACATGGAAACTCAAAAAACTAAGTGTTTTTTGAGTAGAACATTTCACCTGTTCGTAACCAATGGGTGAATAGCCATCCTTTGTGGACGAGAAACTATTATTAATGATTAAGTAGCCACGCTGAGTCCAGATGACCTGGTTTGTCTGTCACTCCTCTATTAAAAAGCAGAGTGAAATACTTTTGATAGATCCATTAAGCTTACATTTTTCTTATTTTAATAACTTCAAGTTTTTACATCCTCAACTATTGCCATTTGGACTATCATGGAATGCAGGCAACTCTTTAATCAGAGCAGATTATTTTTGACTGATGAGCAGGACCAAGTGATTTGGACTAGGTAAACCCATTCTCCACGTATGTCGCATATGACCCAACACAGTGTCTACCTTTGACCCAACACAGCAGAGTCCATGCTGCATAATTAATTTTCCAAGGAATAGTTCAGTGTTAATATGTTTTAATCCACAAATATTAAGCAGGAGTTAATTAAATGGATATTTTACCCATCTGATTATTTATCTAACGGCAAGGGATTACATTGTCCTCACATTTAATCAGTTGATATTCTATCTCTGATATTTTTGCATTATTGTGCATTGATGAGAAAAGCAGTGCTAATATAAATATATTCGTCAACACCTGTGGATGGAATCAGAACAGTTTTGTCATCCTTCACAATGTTCTTCTTGGATGTTAAAGCACTGTGCTGAGCACAACACTCAGACAGTTATTCTCCTGCACTCATTGATTCACTAACTCATTATTATATTAACTCATTCTTACATAAGGGTCACAATGAAAGTACATAAATTAATCTTGCATGTTGTCATCAGGTTGTAAGGAATAGAAGTAGAATTAGGCCATTTGGCCCACCAAATTGACTCCGCCGTTCAATCATGGCTGATCTATCTCTCCTAACCCCATTTTCCTGCCTTCTCCCCATAACCTCTGACACCTGTACTAATCAGGAATCTAGCTATCTCTCCCTTAAAAATATCCACTGACTTGACCACTACAGACGTCTGTGACAAAGAATTCCACAGATTCACCACCCTCCATAGAAAATTCTCCTAATCTCCTTCCTAAAGGAACCTCCTTAATTTTGATTACATATTCTGTCATACATACATTTGAATGAAATTGCTCATGTTGAGGATCGGTCATGTCGAAGGAAATGCTCTCTGTCAACAACTTTCCAACTTTCCTTGTTTCATGATTGCAGATAATGAGAATTCAGTGGAGTGAGAGGCTGTGTGTTTTACCACTCAACAGCATGGATGCTGTGGACAGCAAATTGACTAAAAAGCAGAAAGGGAAGAAATGGGGTTCAGGTGGCGATTTATAATGGTGTAAGCTTTCCTGCACCCACTGTTATTGATATTTTTTTTCAGTTTAGTTTAGAAGAACAGGCCCTTCGGCCCACTGCGTCTGCACCGACCAGCAATCCCCGCACATTAATGCTATCCTACACACACAAGGGACAATTTTACACATACACCAAGTCAATTAACCTACAGACCTTTGAAGTGTGGGAGGAAACTGAAGATCTTGGAGAAAACACGCGGTCATGGGGAGAACGTACAAACTCCATACAGACAGCACCCGTAGTCGGGATCGAATCGTGATCGAACCTGGGTCTCCCGCGCTGCCAGCGCTGTAAGGCAGCAACTCTACAGCTGCGCCACCATGGGCACGCCCATCTTACACTGATGATTTACAATTAGGAACGTGTGACTTCGTTTTGCAGATGATACCACACTGAGATGGTGGGTGGCAGGGCAAAGGCTTAGTGTTTATGTAACAGCAAAGAAGACAATAATGCAGCACAAGACCAGAAAACATGCAGATGACACAGTTAAGTGGTAGATATGAGTGCAAGTTGAAATTAGAAATGAAAATTATTCTTGTTCTATGTGACACAGCCAATGCCAACATTTACCGACCATCGTCAGCTTTGCTGGAAAGTTGATGGTGGCGTTCATGGCATTGTGTTGGACCCGATGAGTTGATTACAATTTCATAATAATGATACATTATCATATATGTGTCAATTTTATTATATTTTATCTCAATTTT
This sequence comes from Rhinoraja longicauda, assembly GCF_053455715.1. Classification (NCBI taxonomy): domain Eukaryota; kingdom Metazoa; phylum Chordata; class Chondrichthyes; order Rajiformes; family Arhynchobatidae; genus Rhinoraja; species Rhinoraja longicauda. The sequence goes on along the minus strand of NC_135957.1, from coordinate 44,781,778 downwards.
ATTTCCAGGTAGTGATGTAACGTGAGCTACCAATCACTGTCATTTATGTTGTGCTATTTTATGAGGTCAGAATCTACCACACAGTGGCCAGGCAAGACCGGGATCCTGGTTTCTTTCCCGAGATGAGCAGGAATTGAAATGTAGGGGGATTTGTATGTACATTCACTGGATCGAGTGATGGCATGTGCTAACATCCACATAAATTAGGCCAACATCCAGTAATGTATTTATTCGCAAAATGCTGGAGTAACTCAGCAGGTCAGGCAGCATCTCAGGAGAGAAGGAATGGGTGACGTTTCGTGTCGAGACCCTTCTTCAGTCAGATGTCAGGGGGGCGGGACAAAGGAAGGATATAGGTGGAGGCAGGAAGACAGTGGGAGATCTGGGAAGGGGGAGGGGAAGAGAAGGACAGATGAACTATCTAAAGTTGGAGAAGTCAATGTTCATACCACTGGGCTGCAAGCTGCCCAGGCGAAATATGAGGTGCTGTTCCTCCAATTTCCGGTGGGCCTCACTATGGCACTCGAGGAGGCCCATGACAGAAAGGTCAGACTGGGAATGGGAGGGGGAGTTGAAGTGCTCAGCCACCGGGAGATCAGATTGGTTAAGGCGGACTAAGCGAAGGTGTTGAGCGAAGCGATCGCCGAGCCTGCGTTTGGTTTCGCCGATGTAAAGAAGTTGACATCTAGAGCAGCGGATGTAATAGATGAGGTTGGAGCAGGTGCAGGTGAACCTCTGTCTCACCTGGAAAGACTGTTTGGGTCCTTGGATGGAGTTGAGGGGGGAGGTAAAGGGACAGGTGTTGCATCTCGTGCGGTTGCAGGGGAAAGTGCCCAGGGTTGGGGTGGTTTGGGTAGGAAGGGACGAGTGGACCAGGGAGTTACGGAGGGAACGGTCTCTGCGGAATGCAGAAAGGGGAGGGGAAGATGTGGCCAGTAGTGGGGTCCCGTTGTAGGTGACAGAAATGTTGGCGGATGATTTGTTGGATACGCTGGCTGGTGGGGTGGAAGGTGAGAACGAGGGGGATTCTGACCTTGTTACGAATGGGGGGAGGGGGAGCAAGAGCGGAGCTGCGGGATGTAGAAGAGACCCTAGTGAGAGCCTCTTCTATAATGGAAGAGGGGAAGCCCCGTTTCCTGAAGAATGAGGACATCTCTGATACCCTAGTGTGAAACACCTCATCCCGGGCGCAACGTAGACGGAGGAATTGGGAGTAGGGGATAGACTTTTTACTCCAGTAATGTATTGTTTGCTCAGTTAAGTACAAATCCATTAAGGCAGGAAGATCAAAGAAATAAAGTACCCACTTTCTTCATATAAACTCATCCATGTTGGTTATTGACAGATGCTGGTTCATTGCTCCTTGAAGACCTTGCTGCATGGAAGTTGCCAACTACAATTCTTAAGTTAGTTTAGTAGCACTTGAATGGCAGCAGCAATGATTTGAGATGTTCTGCAGTCTTGAAATTGCACATTCTTTTTTCCTTATATTTCAAGTTATATGTTTTTTCTTATTTTTCTAACTCTTCATCTGGGTCAATGTAACCTAAAGTTTTCTGGCTTTGGCCCATTGAGATTATGGCCCCAGCTATGGAAATACTGAAAGATTAAATATATATTAATTAATATATTAGGATAGTTTGTCTGTTTGTCTGTTTGTCTGTTTGTCTGTTTGTTTCTATGTTAATTGTATCTGTAAAGCGCTTTGTGCATGTGTTAAGGCGCTATATAAAATAAATATATTATTATTATTATTATTATATATTAAATTCCAGTAAGACCAAGCAATGTGATCAGCAGCTTAGTGATGGTTACTTTGCTTGGTGCAGTGGAAGAAACTTGGCATATCTATGTGTACAATGCACAGGGAAAGCAATGTACCAACAATACACAACAGTCTCACTCTGTGATGGTGCACTGTGAGCGTAGTGAGATGCAACCTATTTAAAATGCAGTGAGAAATTTACACACTTGGTAACCTGGCAACGATTTTTTTTCTTGTGTTTTCATTGAATTAAACCTGCATGATAGAATGAGTATTATACATAGTTATTGCAGAATCAGAATCAGAATAGCCCTTATTGTCATCGAAAAAACATGTCTTTTGGATGAAATTCCGTTACCCACAGTCCAACAATAAGAAGCAATAAAAATAAAGCAATAACACACACAATCACAAAACCAACACAAAACAACAACAAAAGTGGAGGGGAGGGTACCTACCCTCCACTTTGGGTCATATTTTACTGCAAGAGCTCTGTATCAGGGTCTATGATACTCAAATGTTTTTAATGCAGATATTTTAAAGCCACTGATCTCAGAGATTAGAGGGAATCCATCAGTGATATTCATTGCAGGTTCTGAGCATGTTTGCATGTTATGAACTAAGCTTTGCAAGTCCCACAAAACTGATGACAGCCCCACACCAGTGAACATTCACTACTCAATACTATGGGCTTGATATTACAGCTCGAGGTTCAGTGTATTGCCTCTTGGAGCAGTATGTGGGCTGGAAGAAATTATTCAATTGCCCCCAAGCGGAAATTTAAAATTGTTTGAGTAGAATCAATGTATATAACTCCATAAACATCCAAATCTATCACAGTAAATGATGTATGGTGCAAAGAACAGTCAAAATACTTTAACATGCTGAAGTTACAGAAACACTAAGTGGAGTAAATAATGTGACTGAAGATTTATGGGTTTATGTTAGATCAATTACCAATGATACCGCTCTAAGGATTGAAGAAGATTTAAGTTTGAAGAAGGGTCTTGACCCGAAACGTCACCCATTCTTTCTCTCCAGAGATGCTGTCTGACCCACTAAGTTACTTCAGCATTTTGTGTCTGTCTCTGCTCTAAGGATTTTTGTGTTCATGCAGAATTCAAATACAGGATTTTTAAAAGAGTGAATAAGTGCTCCATGAGTAATATTTTCCAAATCTTTCAATTATTAACAAAGAAAAGATCGCAAATAAATAGGAAGCATGGATTTCAAAAGTTGCATTATACAGTGGACTTCAAGATAACCTTGCTATCTTGGGCACAGTGGCTGCAATTCCCCGTGGAAAAAAGGAGCAGCAGGTGGAATATTGAGCCTGAGTTAAGAGCAGCAAGGGTTAGCTTGCATTCTTCCTCTCTTTCGATGCTGGCCTTGTGCTCGTGGGGCCTAAAAATGGATAAAATGTAGGACTCTTCTGTAGCTATTCTCCCCGAAAGCACATACCCTTTGGGATACTGTCAAGAGGTGATCATGTTGGAGAAAGAGGCAGCAGTCAGGTTTATGGCACCAGGCTTAGCTTAAGGTAGGGTGAAGTCAGGCAGGGATATGTTGATAGGAGACTCTTTCGATAGGGGAGCAGACAGGAGATTCTGTGGCTGCAGACAGTACTCCAGGATTGTGCATTGCCTGCCTGGTGCCAGGGTCCAGGATGTCAGGTATGTTGACATTCATAGCGAGGCGATTTGAGTATAGGAGCAGGGAGGTTCTGCTGCAGTTGTACAGGGCATTGGTGAGACCACACCTGGAGTATTGTGTACAGTTTTGATCTCCTAATCTGAGGAAAGACATTCTTGCCATAGAGGGAGTACAGAGAAGGTTCACCAGATTGATTCCTGGGATGGCAGGACTTTCATATGAAGAAAGAATGGATAGACTCGGCTTGTACTCGCTGGAATTTAGAAGATTGAGGGGGGATCTTATAGAAACTTACAAAATTCTTAAGGGGTTGGACAGGCTAGATGCAGGAAGATTGTTCCCGATGTTGGAGAAGTCCAGAACAAGGGGTCACAGTGTAAGGATAAGAGGGAAGTCTTTTAGGACCGAGATGAGAACGTTTTTTTTCACACAGAGAGTGGTGAATCTGTGGAATTCTCTGCCACAGAAGGTAGTTGAGGCCAGTTCAATGGCTATATTTAAGAGGGAGTTAGATGTGGCCCTTGTGGCTAAAGGGATCAGGGGGTATGGAGAAAAGGCAGGTACGGGATACTGAGTTGGATGATCAGCCATGATCATATTGAATGGTGGTGCAGGCTCGAAGGGCCGAAGGGCCTACTCCTGCACCTATTTTCTATGTTTCTATGTCTTCGACCACTGCAGAACATTCTCAAGGGGGTGGGTGAGCAGCCAGAATCATTGTGCACATTGGTACCAATGACAAAGGTAGGAAAAGGGATAACATTTCGTGGGGTGAAGAAAGTGAGTTAGGAAAGAGGTTAAAAAGCAGGACCTTGAAGGTGATAATATTTAGATTATTCTCAGTGCCACATGCTAATGAGGGCAGGAACAGGACAAGCCAGAACAATGCATGGCTGAGGTTGACGCAGCAGATTCATATTTTGGGATCATTGGGAGATTTTCCTGCGGTAGAGGTGACTTGTACAAGAGGAGCAGGTTGCACCTGAACTGGAAGGGGACTAATATCTTGGGAGAGAGATTTGCTAATACTACGCAAGAGGGTTTAAACTAGATTGGTAGAGTGGTCTTAAGAGGGTAATACCAGAGCAGAAAGGAGGCAGATGTGAAGTTGGGGCAAATACTGTAGTCAGAGACAGCAAGATTAGCACAGCAAGATTTCCCATGGCATGGGAAATCGTGTTTCACAAATCTAATAGTTTTTTGAAGAGGTCACCAGAAGGATTGATGAGGGCAGGGGAGTGGACATTGACAAAGACCTTGCTAAAGTCCGTGTAGACAATGTCCCACATTATAAACTAGTTTGGAAGGTTAGAGTGCATTGAATACTAGGTGAGCTAGCCAATTAGATCAAAATTGGCTTGGCAAAGGAGTGAAAGGATAGTTGTGAAAGGTTTATATTTGTGATTCAAAGGCCAATGAATTACCACAGATGTCAATGTTGGGTCCATTATTGTTTATTATCTACATTAACAATTTAGATGAAAATGTTATTAACATTGTTAGTAAATTTGCAAATTACATCAAAATTGCTGGTGTAAGGAACAAAGAGGAAGAATATCTAAGTTTACCACAGGATTTAGGACAGTTGGGAAGGTGGACCAAGGAATGGCAAATTGGATTTAACTCTGACAAGAGTGAGGTTATGCACTTTGGACAGGATTTGTCCAGTAAATGGCATAACCCTGGACAGTGCTGCGGAACAAAGAGAGTTGGGAGTACAGGTGTATGGTTCCCTGAAAGCAGCGGGTCAGGTGAACAGTGTGGCGAAGAAGACCTTTGGCATGCTAATGTTCACTGGGAAAGGTATTGAGTACATACCCGGGACATAATGATACATCAAATAGCAGTCATTGGTGAAACTACACTTGGGGTACTGTGTGTAGCTTTGGTCGCCCAGCTATAGGAAGAATGTTCGGTTGGAAAGGGTCTAGATGAGATTCACCAGGACGTTACTTGGGCTTATGGGCTTGAGTCATTGGAAGAGTTTGGGTAGGCTTGGACATTTTTCTTCGGAGGGACCTTATTGAAGTGTACAAGATCACGAGGTGTACGGATAAAGTGAACACTCAGAAAATAGGTACAGGAGGAGGCCATTTGGCCCTTCGAGCCAGCACCGCCATTCATTGTGATCATCACTGTCCTTTTCCTCGGTGGGGGATTCTAAAAGTAGAGGGCATAGGCTTCGTAGTTCTAAAGCTTCAACAAAAGATAGAAACATAAGAAAACATTACAATTGGGTTCATGAAGTGTGGAGGAATACTTGTAGGGAAACATGTTAAATGTATTTTGTAAGAACATAACCTGTAGCTGATCTGATTATAGGGGCTTTGTAGGTCGTGGAATGTGAACTAATTTTTTGTTTCTCTTTTGATCACAAATCTACAATCTTCAATATCTTTTGATTAAGCTGAATAGTCATTATCTTAAAGGTTACCCCTGTTGCCCGAACACAGATGTAGCTTGAACTATCAAATGCATGCAGCATTTTTTAGATTTTTATATCTTTGTCTACTACTGTATGTTCACCCAAGTAATCACTTGTGGCTATTAATCCTACTGCAGACCCACAGCTCAATCTTATTCAGTGACACAGCCTTGACCTGTACATTCATAGGACATTCTCTGTCTGTTCTCCTGTCTACCAAGATTCAAGCATGAATAGATATGTGTCTCGCACAAGTACTTAACCTTCAGCTTTCGGACTAACTTAAACAAAAATAAAATCGACAAGCTACAAAGCATTCTCATTTAAAAAAAAGATCATTTTATTTCAACAAATTGAGTTATATATAGAAAATTGGCATTTACAGTATTTATTGTTTCCATATCTAAAACGTTTCTGCAATTTGCTCGACCTATGCAAAGTGAAAAGTTGTGTTACATTTTAGAATTCCTGATTCAGCATTGCAGTTTGACAGCATGCATAGGTTTGCATGAAAGCCAGACTAGGCAGGAAAGTGAGTACAGAACCCAATATTTCAAAGGTTTTCTGTTGATAGTTCTCACCCTTGCTCACCTGGGAATAATGTTGGCTTAGGGAATCATTGCTTATTTTGAAGTCTCATTCGGCATATGTCAGGACTCTTAATAGCCCAGCATGTTATAAAATCAGACCACAGGGTAACAAAGTTCAACAAAGGCACAACTCAGAAAAGATTTAAAATGAACAAAACTAGTCAAAAAATATTTTAACCTTTACCCAAGCAAGACATGGACAGTGACATTAAAGCTATGAAGTCAGGCAAAACTTAAACAAGCAGATATTTGATTGGATTGACACATTTTAAAACATACAGTAATACCTTTAAATAAGATTCACTTTCAGATTCATACTGTAATAACAGTATTTATATTCCTCAACTGCATATACCATGCAAGGACATGATGATACCGTGCATTGACTTCTGAGAACCATTTTAATGCAGTATTTCATACATGGTTTGGGTGTTGCAGCACACATTCTAATTTAAGTAACCTCTACATTCTTTGCAATAATGAATTTGGAACTGTCAAAACTCCAAATTTAATCCAGTTTACAGTACATTTTAAAATTATCCCAGCAAAATTCACTATCAAGTATTGACACCCTGCTGGTCCAAACCTGTTAAATTAACTCAGAAACCAAACGTTGTACAAATTCTGAAACAAATTAGTATCAATAAAAGCTAATCATAGACATACAGCATAGAATAAAACATTAAAACTAATGAATAATTAAGTCAGGAAACAATACTGATTTGCTGCTTGTGATGCTGATCTGATAAAAGGATGCTTAAAAGGAAAAACAAATCAGACCCTGCCAATGGAAGGATAAATTAGTCAGCAAGAGGGAGTACAACGTAAAGAAAACAGTTGTGATAACACAAGCCGTCATTTTTTTTTCTGAAGATTAAAATGCTTTTCCCAAAATAAAGCAATATTTAGGGTTAGAAAGATTGCTTCTTAGAAAGAATTCACCTATATATTAATTTGCAATTGTACCTATTATTTATGCTTGTAGGTTCATTTAATAATGCATGCTATGCAGTATATTTATATTACCAGCATGTTACTGTATCTTTGTTGTTGGAAAATCGGTGTCCCTATAGCAGCAACCTACGCTGAATATTTGTTCAAGCTGTGCAGGGGTGGTTTCTATGTAAAAATTGTATCGCAGTTTCTGAGGGATGAATTTAGTAATTGGCTTTTTAAACCACCTGAGGGGGTGAGATAACTACCTGGTAAGGAGATAGCCTGGAAGTGGCTGACATAATAAAGCTGGGATTGCTTGCATGCTGGAGGCAGATCAACTGCCCTTGATGGAGAGTTGATCTGGAATGGGGCTACTATTTGAGGTTAGGAGCAGGGAAGTCCTGCTGCAGTTGTACAGGGCCCTGGTGTGCAATTTTGGTTTCCTAATTTGAGGAAGGACATTATTACTGTTGGGGGAGTGCAGTGTAGGTTCACAAGGTTAATTCCCGGGATGGCGGGACTGAAATATGATGGGGGAATGGGTCGACTTGTTTTCACTGGAATTTAGAAGGATGAGAGGGGATCTTATAGAAACATATAAAATTCTTAGAGGATTGGACAGGCTAGAGGCAGGAAAAATGTTCCCGATGTTGGGGAAGTACAGAACCAGGGGTCACACCAGGGGACTCAAGAATAAAGGGTAGGCCATTTAGGACTGAGATGAGGAAAAACTTTTTCACCCAGAGAATTGTGAATCTGTGGAATTCTCTGCCTCAGAAGGCAGTGGAGGCCAATTCACTGGATATTTTCAAGAGAGGATTGGGTACTGATTTTAGATTTTAGATGATCAGCCATGATCATATTGAATAGCAGTGCTGGCTCGAAGGACCGAATGGCCTACTTCTGCACCTATTTTCTATGTTTCTACTATCTTAATGTAACATTTCTGGTTCTGCGCAGCAGTAGAAGAAAGGCAACAAGCTGCTTGAAAATTATTGTTTCTACACAGAACTGTGCACAGCTAATGTCAGAGTGTGCTTGCATGGGCCTTTCTGCTAATCGTAGCATTTGATTGTTGAGACCTAAAATGGTGTTCCCTTTGAAAACTGGAAAATTGCACATAGCATGATGGTGATCGTGCTTCTATCGTGACGTCCATCATCTTCCCACAATCAATGGCTTATTATTACCATGTGGGTGGCTGGCAGGAAAGGGGGAGTCAGGACATTGTGAAATGTCCTACCAACCATCTTAGAAACACCAGAAACTAGTGGGATAGGACCAGAAAACCAAGGCTCGTATATTTTGTCTGTCTGTATTTTATTTGTAAGAGATGTTACTTGGCAGTATCCTGCCCAAGAATAGCTTGATAGGAAATAATCTGATCAGTCAAAAAAGACTGAATTTCAAAACTGATTTTTGCACATAAGTGCTCAATGGTTAAAATTAGTACTCAGAAAATAACTTTGACGTTGACAAAATGAGTCAATGAATGATTCCGAAAATGGGTTTAGAAGCAAATCAGCCTGAAATCGAGAATTTGGTCATCAATTTAATTTCAGTTCCATTACAGTGATTTAAACCAATTAAACTTGACCCAATTGCCATTGTTTATTTCAGAAACATTATAAATGAGAAAGCAATTAGTTATTAAGATTTACCAATTTGTGCTAAAGACGTTCTCTCGAATGTAACTTGTAATTAGTTTACTCCACCAATAAGTCTTGAACATGATTGAAATAAGGTTGTTGGTTCTGATACTCAATAGCAACCCGACAAAGCAAACTTTCACCTTTTTCTGCTGCTCCTTGAATCTGTATGTAAATATATTATTGAGCAAATTAAAACAAAACTATCAATAATGGTAATCAATTTTTGTCATGGAATTGTTACTTCTATTGCATCATGGAAACAATGTATCATTATGAAAGCTACATTTATAGCAAAGATGAATCTTTTAGTCAGTGATAAAACAAAACGAGCATGCTGATGTTTCATACTGACATTTGGGTATAATAATAAAGTGCCATCTATGTATTGAATTTATTTCCTAATATTATCACCTGATAGTAGAACCAAATTTAAAATGAATCATTACTTGCGGCTATTTTTCTTTGAAAAATTTTGCTTACAGTCAGAACAAATCTGCAAGTTTAAACTGTATGCAATAATAAAATATTTTAAAAAACTTACAACTTGCAAACAACCAGTCACCTGGACAACTCACTGTTACAACTATTCGCAAATGCAACCTTGAACCATGCTATTTCAAAACTGGTTTGTTCATTTTGGATTTGTGAATTTCGTTTTTTGCTGCATTTTCAGTGTTCAGAGGTTTAAGATAGTTATGGACAGGGACGGAGAGGGTCCACATGTTAAAATGCTTAACTGGGGTAAGGCCAACTTTGAGGGTATGAGAGAAGGTTTCGCTCAAGTTGACTGGAGCAGGTTATTTGAGAGGATAGGAACATCGGCCAAATGGGATGTTTTTAAAAGTGTGCTGACAAAAGCTCAGGATATGTACGGTGCCCTCCATAATGTTTGGGACAAAGACCCATCATTTATTTGCCTTTGTACTCCACATTTTGAGATTTGTAATAGAGAAAAATCACATGTGGTTAAAGTGCATATTGTCAGATTTTAACAAAGGCCATTTTTATACATTTTGGTTTCACCATGTAGAAATTACAGCAGTGTTTATACATAGTTCCCCCAAAGCGGTTCACCTCTGTGTGGAGATGGGCAAGGTCCTCAATGAGTATTTCTCCTCTGTATTTACCGAGGAGAAAGACAGTAGGGCGAAGGAACTTGGGGCAGTCAATAGAAGTGTCTTGAGAGCAGTCAGTGTTACCGTCAAAGAAGGTATCATGTCATATCATATATATACAGCCGGAAACAGGCCTTTTCGGCCTATCGTGTATGAAGCTAGACAAATCTCCAGGGCCTGATCAGATATATCTGAAGACATTGCGGGAAACTAAAGAGGAAATTGTGGGAGCCATGATTGAAATTTACCCGTCGTTCTTACAGCAGAGGCGCCGGAAGACTGGAGGGTGGCAAATGTTGTGCCTCTTTTCAAGAAGGGCTACAGGGAAAATGCTGTGAACAATAGGCCGGTGAGCTTAACATCTGTAATTGGAAAGTAACTAGAGAGTATTCTGAGGGATAGGTTATACAGGTATTTGGATGGGCAAGGGCTGATTAGGGATAGTCAGCATGGTTTTGTACGTGGGAGATTGTGTCTCACAAATTTGAGTTTTTTGAAGATGTGACCAAAAAGGTTGATTTATTCACAAAAAGCTGGAGTAACTCAGCAGGTCAGGCAGCATCTCGGGAGAGAAGGAATGGGTGACGTTTCGGGTCGAGACCCTTCTTCAGACGATGAAGGTCGATGTGGGCAGAGCTGTAGATGTTGTGTACATGGATTTCAGTAAGGCATTCAACAAAGTTCCGCATTGTATGCTGCTCTGGAAGGTTAGATTGCATGGGATCCAAGGAGAGATAGCTAAATGGATAGCAAATTGGCCCCATGGAAAAAAGCAGAGGGTAATGGTGGAAGGTTGCTTCTCGGACTGGAAGCCTGTGACTAGTGGTGTGTGTCAGGGTTCGGTGCTGGGCCTGTCACTGTTTGTCATCTATATCAACGATTTGGATGAGAACATACAGGGCAAGATTATCAAATTTGTTGATGATACCAAAGTGAGTGGTTTTGCAGATTGTGAAGATGGTTGTGAAAGATTGCAGCAGGATCTGGATCAATTGGCCAGGTGGGCTGAAGAATGGTTGATGGAATTTAATACAGAAACGTGTGAGGTGTGCATTTTGGGACATCTAACAAGGGCAGGACCTACACAGTAACTGGTAGGCCTCTGGGGAATGTTGTAGAGCAGAGGGATCTAGGAGTACAGGTGCATGGTTCCGTGAAGGTCGGGTTGCAGGTAGATAAGGTGGTCAAAAAGGCTTTTGGCACATTGGCCATCAGTCAGAGTATTGAGTATAGAAGTTGGGAGGACATGTTGCAGTTGTACAAGATGTTGGTGAGACCACAGTTAGAATATTGTGTTCAGTTCTGGGCACCGTATTATAGGAAAGATATTGTCAAGCTTGAAAGGGTTCAGAAAAGATTTACGAGGATGTTGCCAGGACTTGAGGGGGTGAGGTATAGGGAGAGGTTGGGTCTCTATTCCATGGAGCGCAGGAGGATGAGGTGTGATCTTATAGACGTGTACAAAATCAAGAGAGGAATACATCGAGTAGATACAGTCTCTTGCCCACAGTAGGGGAATCGAGGACCAGAGGACATAGGTTCAAGGTGAAGGGGAAAAGATTTAATAGGAATCAGGGGTGTAACTTTTTCACACAAAGGGTGGTCGGTGTCTGGAACAAGCTGCCAGAGGAGGTAGTTGAGGCAGGGACTGTCCCATCGTTTAAGAAACAGTTAGACGGGTACACGGATAGGACAGGTTTAGAGGGATATGGTGCAAGAGCAGGCAAGCTGGGACATTGTTGGCCGGTGTGGGCAAGTTGGGCCGAAGGGCTTGTTTCCACACTGAATCACTCTATGACTCTAACTCTCAGTATGTAACTAATGCAGAACCAACCACTAGAAATTGCAAACTCAGTGCCACAGGACATCCCCATTGGTCCCATCCATTGTATTTAATTTCATCACAAAGCAAGAAATACTGTATTTTAAATACTAAGAATAGTAATTGCTATATCAAAATATAAAGTTATTTGATACTGTAAGTTTGTATTTCAATAATGTACCAGATTGTGATCCTGGCAATATTTTCAGATAATACTGTTCATCAGGAGCAATGATTTTATCTGACTTGAAATTTAGCTGGTACGAATCAAACCCATTAACCTCCCTTTTCCAAACTGGCGTGATGTACAATTGCAAACACAACACTGTGCATGTTGAGAATTGCTTTGAACCATCTGTCTTCTTCTGCAGCTATATTTAATTGATGAACTGCATTCTGTCCTCGTTGAATGTTCTTTTGACCAAGATGCAATTGCCAGACGTAGAAATAAATAAAATGTAATGTTGAAACAAAGGAGCAAAAAGAAAACTGATTTGTTTTCAGCTGAATTCTCCAATCGCCTTACAAGCTTTAAATGGAAAATGTGCAATTTTGACCAAAAATTTGCTATGTGCTGTGTATTCCTAAAATCCTCAAAGATCAGGCACGATTGTCAGAGATTTCAGTCTTAGATAAAATAGTATTAAGATTGGGAACAAAATCCTATCGCACACCAATCTTTTAGACTGTACAAAGGTTATTGTTGTTTGGTCCCCAGAAAGTTGAATAATCTTGTTGCCATTATTGTTCTGCATTGCAGCATTATCAAGAGTTAATTGGGGGTTTCATAATAGGCAAATTCCACAAGTTTCTAAGTACAACAATCCAGCGGGTCTCTATAATCGCTCAATCTCCCGGTACTTCTTGCGCAGGATGGAGACTTGGTCTTTGAAAAGAATGGGATCCAACCTCATTTGTGAGTGAATAAGAGGCATGAAGCCAAACCAGTTAGCAAAAGTGTTCATGCAGGTCTGGCGTTGTGCAAAATGATCTGGATCAGCCCAGCGGGAAGTCTTTGATCCCTGAAGATAAAAAGGTAAAGTGAAGGTTTGAAAATGAAAAATACTAGCAAAAATACCTACAACACAGGCACATAGAAAGCATATCTAAAATGATTCCCTATATATTCTGGTAATTTTTCAAAGGCCCAGTTGAGAGATTGCTTGCTTGCAAACTAGTGCTTGCTGGGACATTTCACACCTTACATCTAGTTCGTTGTACACAAGTAACAATCCAGGATGAGGAGTGCTATGTAAATAAGATAATATGATCTCTTGCCTGTTACCTTGGTAACCACAAAGTTTGTACACTGTGCAAAGCAAGATTAGCTGATTTTACCGCCTCCTTAAGATGGCTGGAAATTAATGTAAATTTCAAAATCTGTACTGTAAGGAGATTTCTCACTGAGTCGATTATATTGGCCATTCTTATGGAACCTGAACATGAGGCAAACATTGTAGATATTATTTTCAGTATGCTACAGATCTCAGTGGAGAACATTAATTTAAAGAGGAGAATATCTTTATAACCTGTTGGTTGGTTACAGCGGATAAATATGCACATTATTTTGTGGTCACAATCCTCATTAACATAATCATAAAGCATAAATAAGCACCCAATGTGGTTGATTCTTATTCCTTGTTTAATTTGGGGTAATAAGGGATGGCACTAAATGCTCTAAAGTGTGAGATGTCTCACATAACACTTGCCATATCCCAAGAAAGATTTAAAAAAGTTCTGAATTCAAGACTGTTCCCAGAAGCATGTGAACAAGAATCTAAATTGACATTGCAGTGAAATAGTTATTTCTATTGGACATTTAAAAAAAAATCATGGTGCTAATTTAAAAGCAGGGGAGTTAAGGCAGTGTCATAGCTAATATTTATCCATAATTCAAAATGACTAAAATCCAGATTATCAGATCATCATCACATTGCTGTGTGTGGAAAATTGTGCTAAAATTGACTTTCACACATCCAACTTTTCAGGATTGGCAACACTTCAAAATAATATTATTGGTGTAACGCATGACAGAACATCTTATAAAGGATGTAAAATGTGCCACATTATCGCGAGGCCTACTTCTCCTCATGGGTGACTGATCCAATAATTATGCCTAATGCTGAATTTAAACCCAGATCACACAATTGAAAACAAGTAACTTACTTATCTGCTCTGAACTTGATACTTTGCCAACATTTCCAAGTTCAGTCTGCAAGATTCAATTGCTGGGGAGGTCAGTTTCAAATGCTCCAAGTGTGGTCCTACTGATTGCAGCAGAAATTATTTTTGTTTCCCTCTCTCAGGAAATAAACGTGAAATTACCCTATACACCTTTCTTTGTTACTTTGAGTGCTTTGTTTATTTGAATTCCCGGATCCTTTTGTACTTCTATCCAGGTTATATTGCATGCTTCTGAGCTGAAATATAATTGCCAAATTCATTCACAAAATGCTGGAGTAACTCAGCAGGTCAGGCAGCATCTCAGGAGAGAAGGAATGGGTGACGTTTCAGGTCGAGACCCTTCTTCAGGGGGGCGGGACAAAGGAAGGATATAGGTGGAGACAGGAAGTTAGAGGGAGAACTGGGAAGGGGGAGGGGGGGAAGAGAGGGACAGAGGAACTATCTAAAGTTACATCGATGACTGCATTGGTCCTTCCTCTTGTACCCATGCAGAACTCACTGACTTTATACACTTCACTTCCAATTTCCATCCTGCCCTTAAATATACTTGGACTATCTCCGACATCTCCCTCCCGTTTCTGGACCTCACCATCTCCATCATAGGAGACAGACTTGTAACTGACATCTACTATAAACCCACTGACTAGCACAGCTATCTGGACTACACTTCTTCCCACCCTGTCTCCTGCAAAAAGTCTATCGTCTACGCCACATCTGCTCCCGGGATGAGGTGTTTCACACTGGGGCATCAGAGATGTCCTCATTCTTCAGGAAACGGGGCTTCCCCTCTTCCATGATAGATGAGGCTCTCACTGGGGTCTCTTCTACATCCCGCAGCTCCGCTCTTGCTCCCCCTCCCCCCATTCGTAACAAGAACAGAATCCCCCTCGTTCTCACCTTCCACCCCATCAGCCAGCGTATCTAACAAATCATCCTCCAACATTTCCGTCACCTACTACGGGACCCCACTACTGGCCACATCTTCCCCTCCCCTTTCTGCATTCCGCAGAGACCGTTCCCTCCGTAACTCCCTGGTCCACTCGTCCCTTCCTACCCAAACCACCCCAACCCTGGGCACTTTCCCCTGCAACCGCACGAGATGCAACACCTGTCCCTTTACCTCCCCCCTCAAATCCATCCAAGGACCCAAACAGTCTTTCCAGGTGAGACAGAGGTTCATCTGCACCTCCTCCAACCTCATCTATTGTATCCGCTGCTCTGGATGTCAACTTCTTTACATCGGCGAAACCAAACACAGGCTCGGCGATCTTTTCGCTCAACACCTTCGCTCAGTCCGCCTTAACCAACCTGATCTCCCGGTGGCTGAGCACTTCAACTCCCCCTCCCACTCCCAGTCTGACCTTTCTGTCATGATCCTCCTCCAGTGCCATAGTGAGGCCCACCGGAAATTGGAGGAACAACACCTCATATTTTGCTTGGGCAGCTTGCAGCCCAGCGGTATGAACATTGACTTCTCCAACTTTAGATAGTTCCTCTGTCCCTCTCTTGCCTCCCCCCTCCCTCTTCCCAGTTCTCCCTCTAACTTCCTGACTCCACCTATATCCTTCCTTTGTCCCACCCCCCTGACATCAGTCTGAAGAAGGGTCTCGACCCGAAACGTCACCCATTCCTTCTCTCCTGAGATGCTACCTGACCTGCTGAGTTACTCCAACATTTTGTGAATAAATACCTTCGATTTGTACCAGCATCTGCAGTTATTTTCTTACACTATAATTGCCAAATTATACATTCATTAACAATTTCATCCAAATGCATATTTAGAAATTAAAATAGGTAAACAGTGATTACTGATGATACCTATATCCCTCATTATAGATTATTCTTATAATTTGTGATTACTGCTGCTCTCCGATCATGTTAGAGTCTGAAGAGGGGTCCGGACCTGAAACGCCACCTATACATGTTCTCCAAGGATGCTTCCTGACCCGCAGAGTTACTCCAGCACTTTGTGTGTTTTTTTAGAAATTAAGTTTTGGATTCCAAAATCTTGATTATCTGAAAAAAATGTGAACAATAGTGGTCCTTGCATTGATGCTTGTGCTATGGCACTTTCCACTTGGAATAGTCACCCTTAACTTCTCCTTTCTTTACATCTTGAAGCCCTCTCACTATTTATTTTCCCACTTTGACTTCATTCATTAATGTATGATATGCCACTTTATCAAAGGCCTCTCAGAAATGTCGATAGATACAATTCACCACATTCCCTTCACTATTTTCTTTATTATCTCCTTAAATAATTAATTGAAGCAACGATTTTTAGAATCCACACTGACTGTTATTTTTATGTTGTTGGTTTCTTGATAGGATTCTATTTTCTCGTTGAGTAGGTATTGCATTACCTTTTCTACCTTTGGCATTAAGTTCCCTGGATATATTCCAAGTATCTTTAAATATCTTTAACCACTTTGCATCCACATTACTTAACAAATTACTGAACATATTTCTTCCATAAATTCTTCTAAATATGCAAGCATAACATTTAATAAGTTGTCTTTTTACTATAATGTTATTTCTAATCTCATCATCTCAGTCATAACTGTCCACCTTCTCACCTCTGATTTCTACTCTCTCCTACCAAGGAAACATTCTCAAAGCATTTACTCCATCAAGTCTCCCAGAATCTTTTAACATGTCAATGAAACCACTTGTCTTGCTTTATCCCATTTTGTTTAATCTGTTCAAGTACGACAACTCCACCATCCCAAATTTCAGTCTACTGAACATTACAACAACACCACCGTGCAGATAAAAATGTCTTTCCTCAGATGAGGAGAACAAAACCGCATGCTGTACTCAAAGTGCCAGCTCAGCAAAGCCTTGTCCAGCTGTCGAAGGACCTATTTAACTATCCTTGCTAACAGACCACGGTTCCATCTTCATTCTTAAGTATCTGCTGAGTCTGTCTGCCAATTTTTTTGATAAGGGTGGGGAGAATTTGTCAGTACCCCTACTCTTCAACATCTATGTGAGTGACATGCCAACTACCTCGTCCAGGAAGTTTGCATATGCAGATGACTTTGCCTTTGCCTTTGCCTACCAGGGAGCTGCCCTTGAGGATATCAGTAGAGTGTGAACCCAAGACATGAAGGGGATGGAGGAGTACTTCACCTTCTGGCGACTTCGCTCCAACCCATCTAAGACAACTGTCACTGCCCTTCACCTCAGCAATCGGCTCACCAATGCAAAGCTCCGAGTGTCCTTTTGTGGTAAGCCGGTGGCGAATGAGGAATTCCCCAAGTACCTCGGAGTCACCCAGGACCACACCCTCACCTATCGTGAACACCTGAAGAGGGTGGCTGATAAACTGAAAGCATGGGTCAACATCATCAGGAAACTTGCAGGCAACAGCTGGGGATCCAATGCACACACCCTCCATACCGCAAGCTGAGCCCGAGTCTACTCAACAGCCGAGTTTTGCTCAACAGCTTGGGCTAATAGCTGCCACACTGTCCTTAACTCTGTAATGCGGGTCATCACAGAGACGCTTAAGTCAACATCTTTGCAGTGGCTCCCTGTTCTCTCTCACATCGCCCCTCCCAGCATAAGCAGAAGGGGAGGATGTTGAAAGATCCTTTCACCATCGAAGCTAACCCTGACCTTCCCATCCATGCTGACTTGAACAATCTGCCCAACATGCACCCGAAGTCCCGCAAACCCTTCTGGTCTTCAGCCAAATCCCTGGAAGACTTTGACCCCAAAACTGAGTGGTGCAGAGCCTGGAAAGATGCCAACACCAACAACGGAGAGGTCATCACAGACCCCACAGTGAAACCACCGGGATTTGACCTCCATCCCAAGCAATGGCTAACCCTGAACGTGATCCGCATCCTCCATGCAAGAACAGCCCATCACCTGCACAAATGGGGGATAACAGACAGCCCTGCTTGCAACTGCAGATATCTAGACCAGACCATCCCACACTCTGTGAATGAATGCTCACTGAGGCTTTTCCCTGGTGGCATGAAGGCCATTCACCCAGCAACTGATGCTGCCCTGGCCTGGATGTCTACCCCTGACCTACTACTTTAGGCTGTGAACTCCATACGCAAGAAGATAATCTTCTCAATCCTGACCTTCCCATCCATGCTGACTTGAACAATCTACCCAACATGCGCCTGAAGTCCCGCAAACCCTTCTGGTCTTTAGACAAATCCCTGGAAGACTTTGACCCCAAGACTGAGTGGCACAGAGCCTGGAAAGACGCCAACACCAAGGTCATCACAGACCCCACAGTGAAACCACCGGGATTTGACCTCCATCGCAAGCAATGGCTAACCCTGAATAGGATCCGCACCCTCCATGCAAGAGCAACCCATCACCTGCACAAGTGGAGGATGACAGACTGCCCTGCTTGCAACTGTGGATATCCAAACCAGACCATCCCACACACTGAATGACTGCTCACGGAGGCTTTTCCCTGGTGGCATCAAGGCCATCCACCCAGCAACTAATGCTGCCCTGGGCTGGATGTCTACCCTTGACCTACAACTTCAGGCTGTGCCCGCCATACGCAAGAAGAAGAATTGTTTACTGTATGCTTGTGTTGTTACTTGCGAGAGGAGCACCAAGGCACGTTCCTTGTATGTGTACATACTTGGCCAATAAACTTATTCAATGCAATCAATTCATATTATAAGGAACTAATATTTAGTTTAGTTATTCCTTCCATTTTTACATCTTTTAAAAATCTTTACAATTGTTTATATATTTAATGGTGTTCCATATTTATAGACAGCTTTCTGTATCTAATATTGTCTCAGTTATCCTTTGCTCATTTTCAAATTCCTCTAACCCTCAACTTTAAAATCTATTTCTTGCAAACCAGTATCATTCTTTCTCAATTTTCCTGTGGTGTCTTTGTTTCTCCTGTATGCACAATAGCATCATCATTCCCTTTTCTTTTTTACTTGGCTCTTCTGACCTATTAAACTTGGGATTATTGAAATCCCTTGTGATTTTTGTTCCATGATTTTTTTTAAATTGCTCTCAACTGTTTTTTAATTTTTTTTTAATTTAATTTAAATTTTAACAAAACAAATACATGTATGAACTCATAGTACGCGATGGTACCTACATTATAAATTCGATTATACATTTAAATTCGATTATACCTGTATTGTTCTGTATTATCTCCCCACCCACAACCCCCCTCCCCCCACCCCCCAGTTAGAAAAAGAGGAAAAAGGAGAAGAAGAAAGATAAAGAAATTTTTAAAAATTAAAAAAAAGAAAGAAAGAAAGAAAGAAGAAAGAAGGGAACCTGGAGACAAGAAGGAAACACTTCCGGCTAATTTCTTATTAAATTCTTTTTAGGGGTATCAAAACAATCCTGAAATTAAATATTTCCAATTCTTAATCCTAGTTTTAAAGTGAATGGGTTCCAAAGTTTCAAAAAGAAATCATATTTATCTCTCAGATTATAAGTAGCTTTTTCTAATGGGATACAACTACGCATTTCTGCATACCATCTTGCAATTCTTATTTCATTGTGATCTTTCCAAGTGACCGCTCTCAACTGTTTACCTATATTTCCTGTCCCGTGTGATTGTACCACTTCGTCAAATTTGATCTTTCATTAACTTTTATCTCCGTCTGCATGGATTCTGTGTGTGTTTTATTATTACTATGTGTTTTCCTATTATATTATTTTTAATATGATTAGAATGCCATTTCATTTTCTGTCTTTCCTCCATTTGGGAATCTCTGGAATACTAAATGCTCAGTCCTGATTTTTCTCTGGCCATGTCTCAGTAATTGCTATTAAATTTGTTGGGTCAGAATAGTTTATTGCCTGCTGTTCCTCTTCATTATGATTGTGTGCATCACCATACAGATCAAAAGAATAAAAGGCAAAGGATGGTATTAATTGTCGCTTTGTTGGCAGCTTCAATAGTGTTGTAGCTCACACGGATTTGATGGGTGAAAGAGTGAGGATATTTTGTTTGGTATCCTGCAAAATATGAATATGGTTGTGTATTTGCAAGGCTGTAAAACTGTTGCCAGTATTGTGCATGATTCCTCTGTAAATCAACACTAGAGTGAAATGTTCTGGGAAAACATGGTAGAACACCATTGCCCAAGTAGCCATAGCTGCTATGGCAATGTTTCAGAACTCTGATTGACTACATTCAATCTATATGAAATCTCGAATTGGACTGCATTCGTGTGCCTCCCGAGTGAAAGATGACCCCCTGTGAACTTCTCGGCATGTGTCCTTGCAGCAAGGGCTCCAACCAGACATTTTCTAATTAGGAAGTTGCCCTCCAATCCACTATTGAAGTTACTTCTCCTTTTCAGCAGAAGAGGAACTTTAAGGCAAGTGTTTGTGATATGTTTTGCTCTGGTTGGCAATGAAAATGAGAGAAGCACAGTAAAATGTTTGAGAAGCATACATGGCTTTTTATATCTATATTAAAAACAAGAGGGTAATCAGGTTAAGGTAGCTCCAGGATAAAGGAGGGCATTTGTGCTTGGAGTCAGGGGATGTGGGCAAGATGCATCGGTTTTCACCAAGAAAAAGGACTTGGAGGACAATAAGTTCACTGTGAAAAATATACTTGGGCAGTTTTAGGTTAAGAAGGAGGTGGCGTTGAGGTTCTTGGAGAGTATTAAGGTGGATAAATCCCTAGGATATTATAGGTTCCATCCCAGATTATTGAGAGTGACAAGAGAAAAGATTGCAAGAGCTTAACATAGATCTTTTCATCTTCCCTAGCTACAGGTGAGGACCCAGAGGACTGGAGAGTAACTAATGTTGTCCTTTTGTTTAAGAAGGGAAATAAGGCGAATCCAGGAAATATAGGTCAGTGAGCCTCCCGTCAATGGTAGGAAATCTATTGGAGAGGATTGTTTGGAATAAGATTTACTCCCATTTTGAAGAGAACACGTTAATTAGCGGCTGTCAGTAGGGGTTCGTATATAGCAGGATGGATTAATCTCCATCTACTATTTCTCTGTCCAATTCTGAGGCTGATTTATTCCAGCTATATAGTTTGACGGCCTTCCTCACAGTCCTCAAGCCCAGCAATTTTGTAGTCATCTGCAAACTTACTAACCAACCCATCTGCATTTATGCCCATCATTTATATATATCGTAAATAACAGAGGTCTCAGCACAAATCCCTGGGGTTGAAGACTGTGAGGAAGGCCATCAAAGTAAACAGCTGGATATAAATCAGCCACAGAAATGTATCATTTATCTTATATCAATTCATAATCAGGGAGAGCTTGCCAATTGGATACAATATTGGCTTGAAGGGTTGATTTTTAGCATGGAGGCTTTTAACATTGGTGCTGGGTCTGGTAACGGGGTACTGATTGAGAGTGATCAGCCATGATCGCATTGAATGGCGGTGCTGGCTCGAAGGGCTGAATGGCCTACTCCTGCACCTATTGTCTATTGTCTATTGTCTTTGTTATTTATTTTAATAATTTGGATGTGAATGTAGTAGGTATGGTGATTAAGATTGCGATTGACACGAGAATTGGTGAAATGGTGGACAATGAAGAAGGTTATGTATGTTTACAATAGAATCACGATCAATTGGCCAATGTGCCAAGGATGGTCCTTAATTCAGATAAATATGAGGTGTTGGAATTTGGTGGAAAAAGCAAATGCATGACTTACACAGTTAATAGTAGGGCCTTGGGGAGCGTTGTCCCTCCCCTCCCCCAACCCCCACTCCCCCAGCCCTGCCTCCACCCCCATTCCCCCCTCCCCAGCCCTGCCTCCACCCCCATTCCCCACTTCCCACCCCTAGTCCCCTCCCCCTCTCCTGAGCCCCACCTCCCTCCCCTCTCCTCCCCCCCACTCTTCCCTCCTCCCCACCCCTGCTCTCTCCTGCCCCCCACTGTCCCCCTTCCCCCCACCCCCACTGCCCCCTCCCCCCACCCCTCCTCCCCCCACCCCCACTCTCACCAGCCCCCTCCCCCATTCTCCCTGACTCCCTCCCCCCACCCCCACTCTCCCCTCCCCCCACCCCCACTCTCCCCTCCCCCCACCCCCACTCTCCCCTTCCCCCTCCCCCCTTCCCCTCCTCCCACCCCCACTCTCCCCTACATCCACTCTCCCCCTACATCCACTCTCCCCACCCCCACTCTCCCCACCCCCACTCTCCCCATCCCCACTCTCCCCACCCCCACTCTCCCCACCCCCACTCTCCCCACCCCCACTCTCCCCACCCCCACTCTCCCCACCCCCCTCCTCCCCCCACTCCCACTCTCCCGACCCCTCTCCCCACCCCCACTCTCCCCCTCCTCACTCTCCCTCTCCTCCCCCCAACCTCACTCTCCCCCACCCCCACCCTCCCCCTACCCTCACCCTCCCCTCCACCCACTCGGCCACCACACCCACTCCCCTCCATGGAGCCGATAGCTGCGAAAGGCACTTACCAGTGAACGTGCGTTCAACGCTGACTGCCAACGTGCGAGTCTCGAGCGGGGCCGGGCGTGAGGCGAGAGGCGAGCGGGGAGGGGAGAGGGGCGAGGTAATGACTGGGCGCGGGCGGGCGATGGCTCTGCCGGTGGCCATCTTGTTTTGGCGAGTGAGGTATTCATATACCTCAAAGGTCCTCTCTGGTTTCATTTTCATGACCTTACATGTGCTTTCTTTTTCACCAAATTTATAACCTCTCTTGTCGTCCAAAGTTCAAGTAACTAGTCCTCCTTACTGGAACATGCAGGTGCAGAACTCTGAACAACTGCTCTTTAAATGACTCCAACATGACAAATGCCGACGTACCCAAAAACAACTGCTACCAATTTACTCTCCCTAGCTCCTGCCTGATAATGTTTTAATTTGTTCCTCATTTCAGTTCTTTCTTCCAAGGTCCAAACTTATCCTTATTCACATCTATATTAAAACTTATGGTGATCACTATTCCCAAAATGCTCTTTCACGGAAACAGCAGTCACCTGCCCAGGCTTATTTCCATATGTATATTCTGACCCCTCCTCTAATTTCACTAGCCACATACAATTTCAAGAAACCCTCTTGGATATGCCGAACATATTCTGCCCCATCTAAGCCTCTTCCACTAAGAAAGTCCCAGTTAATATTACAGAAGTTAAAGTCACCTATCAAGACAACAACCCTGTTGCTGTTATATCTTCCATAATCTGTCTACATATCTGTTCCCCTATCTCCCATTGGCTATTGGGCCTATGGTATAATCCCAACAGAGCGATAGCATCTTTTTAATTTTTGCACTCAACCCATATTGCCACAATGGTTGAATTCTCCTGTATATCCTCTGTGTGCCATTGTAACATTCTCCCTGATTAGTATTACAATGCTTCCACCTCCTTTACCTCCCTCTCTATCACGTCTGAAAACATCAGAACCCTGAACTATTCAGCTGTCAGTCCTATCCCTCATAACCAAGACTCTTTATAGTTCAACTTGTTGGAACAGATTTTCAAACCCTGTTATGTGTACAATTTGATAGATGGATTTGTTATAAACAGGGAAATATCAGAAATTCCATTGAAATTTCAGCAGGATTGTCAAAATATGGCATGAATTACTGCTGTTGTTTGCACAGCAGTAAAATTATAATAGGCCTATTAATTATTTTGGTTCTGGGAAATGGCTAATGAATAATTAAAGAAACTGCAGACATAACCCAATGAGTTGAACAGACATTTACCAAGTTAATCTGTTAACTAAACACAGCAATAATTTACCAGAGGTATGAAAAGAATTGGATGGCTTGTGACCCAATACAGTAAATCCCCATCAACTTCCTATTACTTTCTACCTTCTGCACATAGCAGAATCTTCATAGTTGTGAAAAGATGCAATTTTTAAATTCCTAACCCCGTGTGTGAAAATTAACTTCATTCTATTGAAATACTTGAAGGTGAATTTAAAGCAATTTGGGAATCCAGTCCTCATCCATGCAGAAAAGAAGGAAACACCTTTATTGAGTAAATAACATTAACCCTTTTCTAATCAATTACAAAAGTACATAGACAATAGACAATAGGTGCAGGAGTAGGCCGTTCGGCCCTTCAAGCCAGCACCACCATTCAATATGATCATGGCTGATCATTCTCAATCAGTACCCTGTTCCTGCCTTCTCCCCATCAAGTTAAACATCCAACCATTCTGGACTTTTAAATAATTTATTGTTCCACACTTAACCAATTGAAACATTCTACTGTTCTACTGATTTCAAGCAAATTTGTGTCAGCAGGGAAAGCTGGAAGAGAGGAGGGCAGGACAAAGCCTGGCAAGTGATAGGTGAGAGTTTATTTTTTAGGCAAATGATTGGACCAAGGCCAGAGATGAAAAGACAAAAGATGTGAGATAATGATAGAAGAGGTTAGAATTGTGTGACCAGAGGTAGTAATATAGGTGGAAGGGTGGGGGAAGGGGGGAAATGGGTTCAAGTTAAAGATGTAGCCATGGGCACTCGCATGGGCCCCACCTTTACTGGTAAATTTCACCTTCCCCTCAAATTCAATGGGACTATCTCTGACATCTCTCTCTCCTCTCTTGACCTCTCTGTCTCCATCACAGGATAAAGACGACCATCTAACACCTGCTACAAACCCACCGACTCCCACAGTTATCTGGAGTACACCTGGCTAAGATTTATGAGTCCTCATTAAATATGGGTGAGGTGCCGGAAGACTGGAGAGTGGCAAATGTTGTGCCTCTATTCAAGAAGAGCTGCAGGGAAAAGCCTGGGAACTACAGGCCTGTGAGCCTAACAACACCTGTGGTCGAAAAGTTAATAGAGAATATTCTGAGGGTTAAGATAGTCAGCCTGGGTTTGTACTTGAGAGGTCATGCTGCACAAATTTGATTGAGTTATTTTGAAGATGTGACCAAAAAGGTTGATGAGGGCAGAGCTCAGCAAATCAATCAACAAGGTTCTGCATGGTTGGCTCTGGAAGGTTAGATTGCATAGGATCCAATGAGATATAGTTGAATGGATAGAAAATTGTTTTTATGAAATGAAACTAAGGGTTCTGCTGGAAAGTTGTTTTTTGGACTGGAGGCCTGTGACTATGGGTGTGCCTCAGGGTTCAATTGCTGTTTGTCGTCAATGATTTGGATGAGAATTAGTAAGTTTGCAGATGAAACAAAAATGTGTGGTATTGTAGATAGTGAAGATGGTTGTCAAAAATTACAACTGGATCTTGATTGGTTGGGCAGGTGGGCTGAGGAATGGTTGATGCAAATTAATACAGAGAAATATGAGGTGTTGCATTTTGGGAAGTCTAACCAGGGCAGGACCTACATGATTGAACGGTAGGGCTCTAGGGAGTGTAATACAGCACAAGGATCTAGGCGTGTAGGGATACAGTTCCTTGTAAGTGGTGTCACAGGTAGATAGGGTGGTCAAAATGGGCCTCCATCAGTCAAAGTATTGAGAATAGAGTTGGGAGATCATGTTGCAGTTTTTTCAAGAAGATAGACACAAAATGCTGGAACAGGCAGCATCTCTGGATAGAAGGAATGGGTGACATTTTGGGTCGAGACCGGGGAGAGGGAAACGAGAGATATGGAAAGGCAAGGTGGAAAAACAGGAGATCAAAGAGATGGAGATCAAGGGTCAGGGGAGAGGGAAACAAGAAATATAGAAGGGCAAGGCATGAAAACGAGAGATCAAAGGGGACGAAGCAAGGGAAATGTAGAATAGATCATTGTTAGCTAGGGGAAGGTGACAACGAGGCATACAATGTGAAATTTAATCAGGAGGAGAGTCAGACTGGTTGGAGAACTAGGATGGGGAAGTGAAGGAAAGAGAGGGTAAGCAAGGGTTACTTGAATTTAGATAAGTCAATATTCACACCACTGGGTTCCAAGCAGCTCAAGCAAAATATGAGGTGCTGTTTCTCCAATTTGTATTGGGCCTTACTCTGACAGCGAAGAAGGCCCAGGAAAGGTCAGAATGGGAATGGGAAGGGGAGTTAAAGTGTTTAGCAACCGGGAGATCATGTAGGTCTAAGCGGACTGAGCAGAGGTGCTCAGCAAAATGATCGCTGAGCCTGCACTTGGTCTTGCCGATATATAAGAGTCCACATCTGGAACAGCGGATACAGCGGATGAGGTTGGAGGAGGTGCAAGTGAACCACTGCTTCACCTGAGAGGACTGTCGGGGTCCTTGGATGGAGTCGAAGAAGGAGGTATAGGGACACGTTGCTGCGGAAAGGACCTGTGGAGAGGGTGGTTTGCGTGGGAAGGGATGAATTAACAGGGAGTTGCAGAGGGAACGATCTCGACGGAAAGCAGAAAGGGGTGGAGATGGGAAGATGTGACTAGTGGTGGGATCCCGTTGGAGGTGGTGAAAATGTTATCGGATTATATGCTGTATGCAATGGCTCATGGGGTGAAAGGTGAGTACTAGGTGGGACTCTGTCTCTGTTGCGACGAGAGGGGTACCGAGGAGACCTGTGTGAGGGCCTCATCTATGATGCCAGAGTAGGGGAATCAAGAACCAGCGGACATAGGTTTAAGGTGATGGGAGAAAGATTTAATAGGAACCTGAGGGGTAACTTTTTTTTTACACAAAGGGTGATGGGTGTAGCGAACAAGCTGCTGGAGGTGGTGTTTAAGCCAGGTATTATCGGAACACTTAAGAAACATTTAAAAAGGTACATGGAAATGATAGGTTTAGAGGGATATGGGTCAAACGCAAGCAGGTGGGACTAGGGTGGATGGGACATGTTGGTCGGTGTGGGCAAGTTGGGCTGAAGGGCCTGTTTCCACACAGTAAGACTCTATGGCATTCCTAAATATTGTGCTCACAACAGCTGAGAATATTACCATTCCAATCTACAATCTCGTTCACTCAATCATCAACCCTTCTACTCTCAACCCATCGTCTGATGTAATTATCAAAATTAACACAATCTGCATTACTACATTCGAGATGGAAGCCACATTTATTTTTAACAGGTAGAATGGGGTTTAATTGAAAATATATTAACCTGCACAAAAGAAAATTAAATTTTGTAGGAATTAAATTGAAAATAACAAATGATGTTTAATATGATATTGATTTTTCCCCATTAGCCTAAATGAAATCATAACACATATTCCACAGGCACTAGTGATTGAAGTAGCTTTTCTACTTGGATGAGTGAGGTAGAGATCGATATTAGACTTCAACTCATTTACTGTTTTATCCGTTGATTAGCATTTCTATCTCAACTTTGCTACTTTGAATTGTTTGAAATTTCGATTGAAAAATTACATGATGGGATTTCCCTGGGCTTTCATCTGCTCTGCAACTATTTTTTTAGTTTAGAGATACAGCCCGAAAACAGGCCGTTCGGCCCACCGCGTCCACACCGACCAGCGATCCCCACACATTAACCCTATCCTACACACAAGGGACAATTTTTACATTTGTACCAAGCCAGTTAAACCTGTACATCTTTGGAGTGTGGGAGGAAACCGAAGATCTCGGAAAAAACCCACATGGGCACAGGAAGAACGTACAAACCTCCTACAGACAACACCCGTAGTCAGGACCAAACCCTGGTCTCTGATGCTGTAAGCCTGTAAGGTAGCAACTCTACTACTAAGCCACTGTGCTGCCCCTTTTTCTCAGTGTAAATTCCATCCAACAGGAACCTTTTGGAACAGCACTACCTGGAGCATGAGTCAAACAGCACAGATATAGGGTACGTGGCCCACTCACTCCACATCTATCATCAAGCACCCATTTTATATTAATTCTACAATCCCATTTTTTCATCCCATATTTACAAGGCTTGCACCAGATTTTACCACTCACTTACCCACTCAGGGCAATTTACAGTGGCAATTAACCCATCAATCTATGAATGCATTGCTGACGTCCAGATACAACATCTACAGCTCTGCCGTCATCGACCTGTTTGGTCACGTCTTCAAAAAACTCAGATTTGTGAGACACGACCCCCCACGTACAAAACCACACTGACAGGTTCAGGAACAGCTTCTTTCCTGCGGTAGTTACCTTACTTAACTCTGCGCTTCGATGATTGCTGCCATCCCCACCCCCCCTCGGGCACTCCTCCCATCAGTGACTGATCTCGCTCACCGGAATTTCCACTACCGCTACTGAATTACTGTATATATTATATATTTTACCATTCCATCGCATGCACTCTGGTTAAGATGCTAACTGCATTTCGTTGTCTCTGTACTTGTACACTGCACAATGACAATAAAGTTTGTATTGTATTGTATTGTACTATTGCTAAACAGCCCTTGTCCATCTAAATGCATGTATATCTTATCCTTCAGAATACACTCTAGTAACTTTCCAACCATAGCTGTTAGGCACTGTTGGGAAATGTGCCACAAAAAAATATTGGGACATATTGCACCGGACTGCAAGAAAAAACTTAACAAAAAAAAAATTCCATTTTATAAATGAGTGAGTCAACATTTGCAAAACACAACACTTTCTTGTAGTCTATTGTTTACGGCTAACATTCTAAATGGCTTAAAACATCACAGATTCAGGTTCGAAAGCACTCTCTTTGAGACCATGAGGTTCCATAAGTCACTGAGCTTCAGTTTTCATGGAACAATTAATTGCAATATTGATTGTAATCCCAATCACTTAGAAGGATCTGAAGTTCAACATAATAAATATGGATTCAACCCTTCTTCAGTTTTCTTGATACACAGTCCTTCATTTGGGACTATCCTTAAGAATTATGTTATTTTCTAAGTTGCCATCTGTTTTACGCAGCAGTACATCAATGTTTTCATTTCAAGATAAATAAAAATCTATTATATGATGAGAGATTTGATCATCATGTTACGCCTACCTGCTGCATCATTGTTTCCTTATACTGCTTTTTCTGTGTGACTTTAATTGGAGGAAGTTTAGTGATAGCCGAAACCAGAAAGTTCATGAGGATATCTTCACAGTTAGACATCTGATCTATCATGTTGTGAAGACTGGCTGGCAAATAATAGCTGTATAAGTAGTGATAGTATCTAGAATCAAAAGAAAAAATTGTGAGACACATCAATCACTCAAAAAACTTTCTCATGGACACAACATAATCAACATAGCAGTATAATTTACTAGAATATATATATCTTCTTTATATTGGAAAACTTTATATTAAACAATGAAGAATTGTAAATGCTGCGTTTTAAGAAAAAAAAACCCTAAGTTCATATTAGCCAATTGAAATTCAAAACAAAATACATTTGTGTAAAAATGAGATTTATTATTTAAGCATGATTTTCAAATTAGCTAACAGAAATATATTAAAGATGAAATGACGCAAGGACTTGCAATCCAATTTTAGAGTATTCAGTAAAGTTTCTCCAACAAGCTTTACTTTTCTTTTTTTCAGTCAAATCTTCCTCTCAGTCACACAACATAAGAAAGGATAAATAAAAATTCTACTTCAGATTTTAAACATAGGCTGATTTTGTTTTTGTATTAATGTTTAATTCGCTCCTATTGTAATTGAAGTAATGTTCTTTTAATGAGATTACCTTTAGCCTCCTAAACATTTGTCCAATTTCATCCTTCACTTCATCTGCGCTTTAATAATAGTATACTCTCCCTCCTTTCAGGCATCAAGAGATTAAAGTCTCAACTAAAAATTAAAAATGCCCCTCACTTTCCTCTAACCTATTCCTCCTTCCAAATTCAATTTTTGCCATGCTGCAATTAATTTATTCTGATCAAACTACAGCACGGGTTTGAGGTTTTTATCTATATATGCCAGTAGTCCAGTGAATTTTGAATTTATCAAATCATTCACCTTTTCATCTGTTTTCTAGGATTTGGCACTCGTGTTTCTGGCCAGGAAACTTACGTCGCCAGAGCAGTTTTTAAAAATCCAGTCCTTAAAATTCTCAATCCATTTCAACCCAAAGACGTACAGGTATGTAGGTTAATTGACTTGGTAAATGTAAAAATTGTCCCTAGTGGGTATAGGATAGTGTTAATGTGCGGGGATCATTGGTTAGCACGGACCCATTAGGCCGAAAGGGCCTGTTTCCGCGCTGTATCTCTAAACTAAACTAAACCGCTCCTTTTCGCTTCCTCGTCTCTAGATCTTTTTTGCCTGGCAACATAATGTGACATCAGCTATTTAATTTATTCTCCCTTGGTTTTCCACTTTCCTCAGAACTTCACAGGACTCTAATCTCTCAGGACCACATTGAAAATTTGATTTTAATCGCAGCAAAAGAAATGCTGATGGTGCTTGTTGAAGCAATCTCGACCTCATGGAAGCTCTTAGTGACAAATCTTTACACATCGTTGTTCCAATGTTCATTTCCAGTTTCCTTGCCCTCGATATTTCCATCCTTGTAATTCAATCGTTGTGCACCATCAATGCCAATTTCCCCATTTAACACAATCACTTTCTGCCTACTTTTCCAGTCAAACAGATTTTCTGCTCTCCTTTCCCTACTCACAAGATATTTTCCCTCAAACATCCTAATCCTTTCCTCGGTCATGGCAAGCTTCCTAATGTCTTCCGGTAGACTGTCCTGCAAAAGTGTATCTCCCCCTTTACTTCCTCTTTTGCCACTGACAATCCTTTCAGGATAACAGTGATTTAATTGCATCATTTTCTGGTGACATTATCTAAATAGAGTTCTTTTATGACTGTTATCTCATCTGCTTCTTGAGTATGAACTTTCCTCCAAGATCAGAACTAGGGCTGTTCTTGCACTGTCTTCATTTCCATTCACAATTCTTTCAATAACATGGCATGCACTGTGCTTGCAAACTGTATGATTTGGGGAATATTCACATCAAATAAATACTCTGCAATTAATCTGACAAGAAAACTACCTGACAGACCAGCCATATAAAAACTATTGCTTACTGAACAGGATGTGGACCCTGTGATCCCTGACTGCCTCAAGGTTCTCTGTTATTTAAATGGAAAATTATGAATGTGATAGAATATGAATTTGAATCTCAACACCACCGAGGAAACTCGCACTCATAAACTCTCTGCTCAAAATGAACCTACTTGGCTCCTGAAGCATTCACTTTCTCCACCACTTCCACATCTTAGCTGCAGAAACCATTCAGACGATGCATGACAAAAACTCTCTAGCTTCTTCAATAACACAGCTGAAACCTGAGATCTCTATCATTTAGAAGTACAAGGGCAACAGATGCTAGGAAAAGCACCAACTACCATCTAACATATACTGTATTTACTTACAGATGCAACAATTATTTTTCACTGCTGGTTAAATTGTAGCAAGAATACCTTTGCCACACAAACTGCGAGGACAAAAGAAACTGGCTTTCTGTCATCTTCCCAAAAACGTAAGGCAAGGACGACAATGTTAGCCTTGGTTCCATAGGTAATTTCACTGTACCTCGGTACACGTGACAATAAAGAACCATTGAACTGAGTTTCAGCTTTTAAAGAACAATTAACTGTAATATTGAATGTAAAGCAAATCACTCATAAGGATCTGAGGGTCCTCTGTACCCCATAGTTCAGCTCTCGCTCCCCCTCCCCCCAGACCAGTTCTGGTCCTTGCCTTTCACCCCACAAGCTTCCAAATTCAACACATCATTCTTTGACATTTCCCCCACCATCAGTGTGATCCCACCACCATTTGTATCTTCCCATCCCTGCCCTTTTCAACTTTCTGCATAGACTGCACCCTCTGCAACTCCTTAGTTTACTCTTCGTTCTCCAATTAATCTAGGCACTTTCTCCTGCAACCTCATGAGATCTAACACCTGTCCATTTACCTCCTCCTTCACATCCATCCAGGGACCTCAGCAGCTCTTACAGGTGATACAGAGGTTCACACACTTCTTCTAACCTCATCTATGGATTCAGTGTTCCCAATGTGGCTTCCTTTACATCGGTGTTACCAAACGTTGACTAGGTGACCGTTTCACCGAACACTTGAACTCAGTCTACCATGGGTTGCTAGAGCTCTGGGTTGCTAACCATTTTAACTCTCCTTCCCATTCCCATACTGACTATTCCACCCTGGGATTCCTCTGTTGCCAGAGTGAGGTCATAAGCTTTAGGAACAGCACCTCATATTCCACATGGGTAACTTACAACTGATGGGTATGAACATTGAATTCTCCATTTTAGATAACAAACCTACAAACAACACCCACCATTTCCTCCCCCCCACCCCCCTTTCTTGTGCCCCACCTGGATGCGTATCCATTTCTACATTTCCTCTTGTCCTATCCACTTCCTCTTATATTCCTTCCTCTGGCTTTATATTTAATGCATCTTCTCTTCGTATCTCACTATCCTTCAGCTTTTCCTCTCTGGCATTTATCCAACCATATGCCAATCAAACTCTTCCTCTCACTTGCAACCACCTATCACTTGCCAGGGCTTTTCCTGCCCTACCTCTCTTCCTGCATTCTCCCCCTTACGACAATGGGTCTGACCAAATTGCCACCTATCCATATTCTTCAGAGATGCTACCTGTAAAATGTTTTGATTGACAATGACAGAATGGTCTACATTTGTATGATACTTAGCAAACATCACCTCATCTTGTCAACTTCATACCATTTGGGATTCAATGGTGGCTTTGACATTTATTGGTCACAGCCAGAGCTGATCATGGTAATAATCTTTACTGATCATGGTAATAATTTAGATCCTTGATATATTTGTTCTTTACTTTTCCCATTACTCCTGCATCAACTTTTACCATGCATCATCTTTTTTATCATGTAATCATTTTTGGTCTCCATCCTTTCATATTTGTTCTATTCTTTCTTCCCATTTTCCTTCTTTTCTGTTTGATTAAAACCTGTTATAACTATAACAGTTCCAGGTTTGCTAAAATATCTGATTATCTGTAATGTTAAGTTGTTTCTTTTACCATCGGTTTTATCTAATCCACTCAGAATTTTTCACGCATTTTCTATTTTTATTTCAGATAGTTACCATTTACAGCATTTTGTTTTTTTGTAGCAAATTAATCTACCTTTTATACAGCTCTGAAACTATCCACTAAATGCATGATTTTCTATGTTTTTAAATCAAATGCTTCTATTCTTAACTAGTTATGTCAAGCTGGTCAAGGACAATATAACATAACAAAATGACTGAGATTTGGAATTGGAGATTATGGACTTAAACCCTTGTTTCATCATTAGGATTTGATTTGGTTTGTGACACCACAATTAGTAATGTTGTATTGCCCAGGTTCTGTATTATAAAAGACAGTAAGAGACAAACATTTCTTTACTCTGCAACTTACAATCCTTTAATTTGTGTACATGCTATTCTCTAATACTCCTCAGCCTCTTTCTTGACGTGAATACACATGGTAATGCTTGTAGTTGCAGATTTTGATATAATAATGTTCCATTAATTTGAATATGATCCTTTGATGCATACATAATTGAGATCTAACAAGCTTTCTACTGATCAGTGCTGATGATACAGCAGCTCTTAATTTATCGCATTCTACTTATCATAAAATATCTCGACATATTTTTACTGGTACTTTTCTTAATCCATTGAAAGCAAAGTTGCGCTACTTTTAGTTTATATGCCGCTGTCACCCAGCCATGAAATTGCACTGCTGAAACAAAAATGAATGCAAGAGAAATATCTATGAAGAAAGTTCAATATTTTAACAAAATCATTCAAATTATAGTTTATTTCAGTGAAATTAAGAAGAAACGTAGAATAAATAGGGATTTCAAGCATCACACAATGATGGAAAATGCCTCTGATGGCTTCCAATTTAATGGATTATTATATTATTGATAGCTATCATGAGAATATATTGGTAATTGTGGCTTGATTCAATTAGTAACAACCTTTACATGCTCAAAGAGGTAATAATTTGCAATTCTACATTAGAACCTAACTATGTAATCTAAAATGTAATTTTAGCTTAAAACGATATTGCATTGCTAGAGTTATAGACCTGAAAATTCTTTCACCTGATAAAAATATTTCTTATCAAAGAGGAAAAGTGAAATCAAATAAATTATGCCAGAAACTAGAGTGCTGCCTTCTGCTTCTCAACAAAAACATATACTGCAATACTGGAACTCAGAAGCAGCCAACTAGCATCACATTCAGTTCAACATTTCAAACATTACAATGCAGGGAATGAGCTGAACACCTGCGCTCGGTCCGCATTAACAAAACTGATCTCCCGGTGGCCGAGCACTTTAACTCCCCCTCCCATTCCCAGTCTGACCTTTCTGTCATGGGCCTCCTCCAGTGCCATAGTGAGGCCCGCCGGAAATTGGAGGAGCAGCACCTCATATTTCGCCTGCGCAGTTTGCAGCCCGGTGGTATGAACGTCGACTTCTCCAACTTTTGATAGCTCCTCTGTCCCTCCCTTCCCCTCCTCCTTCCCAGATCTCCCTCTATCTTCCTGTCTCCACCTATATCCTTCCTTTGTCCCGCCCCCCTGACATCAGTCTGAAGAAGGGTCTCGACCCGAAACGTCACCCATTCCTTCTCTCCCGAGATGCTGCCTGACCTGCTGAGTTACTCCAGCATTTTGTGAATAAATCGATTTGTACCAGCATCTGCAGTTATTTTCTTATAATGATTGTAGTGTACTCTGAATGAAAAAATCAATAGTTGTGACACTTCCCATACTACTGTTTTTTGGATCTAATGTGTCACAACTACATTTCTTTTGAGTACTAAGCAATTCAACATTACCAATTAAGTAATGTCTTCCAAAAATGAAACCACATGTCATGGTGTAATTGGATTCATGATCAGTCATTTTAGGATATTCAGATTTTCATCTGACGTTTGAGTTAATTATTGCTGCTATTTTTTCCCTCACTATGGACATAATAAAACCTAAGAGCTTTTTCAAAATCTCTGGAGAAAAATCGTGTTAAGTTATTGTAACTCTTCTAAATTAAAACATTAAATCAACTCTCCTTTGGTTTATGGTTTCCCCGGAGGAAAGCCCCATTTAGCCATTAAGTACAAGAGTAGAACTAGTGTTAGGATCCAGCAAAAATATATAATTAAATACATATGTAAATCAACTATTCCCTCAAGGTGTCATTGTGTCAAGTAGCACCAATCTGCTTGCTTCCTGTTTGAAGTTTTATTTTACTGTAATTCAAACTTAACGTAAGAACAATCATTCCACCACTCCCCAACTCTCAAAAATAAAACCAACAGAACTTGGATGATTTTAATATTTAATTATGGGAGTGGGGGCACAGGAACCTAGTCTAGGCAGAGGTAAAATTAGTTGGGCCAAATATTAGTTGGCTATTGACCAATCCACTTCAGAAAGATGTAGCTTTAGAGATTGTGGAGGCATTAGTGGTGATCATTCAAGAATCACTAGAGTCATGAATGGTCCCAGACGACTGGAAAATTGCAAATGTTAGTCCGCTGTTCTAGAAGGGAATGAAGCAAAAGAGGGGAAACTGTAGGCCAGTTAGCCTGACTTCAGTCGTTCGTAAGATTTTAGAGTACATTATAAAGGATGAGGTTTCTGAGTACTTAGAATCGCACAGTAAAATAAGCCAAAGTCAGCATGGTTTTGTGAAGGGGAAATCCCTGACTAATCTGTTGGAATTCTTTGAGGGAGTAAGTAGCAGGATAGACTGTCAGTGGATGTTTACCTGGATTTTCAGAAGGCCTTTGATAAGGTGCTGTACGTGAGGCTGCTAAAGAAGATGAGAGCCCATGGTATTAGAGGGAAAATACTAGATGGGATAGAAGATTGGTTGAATGGCAGTGGCAAAGAGTGGGAATAAAGTGGCTTTTTTTGGTTGGCTGCCAGTGACTAGTGGTGTCCCGCAAGGGTCAGTGTTAGGGCCGTTATTCTTCATGTTGCATATCAATGAATTGGATGAGGGAATTGAAGGCTTTGTGGCCAAGTTTGCAGATGATACGAAGATAGGTGAAGGGGCAAGTAGTGTAGAGAAAGCAGGGACTGCTGAAGGACTTGGACGGATTGGGAGAGTGGGCTAAGAAATGGCAGATAAAATACAGCGTAGCGTAGCTAAGTGTGCAGTCATGCATTTTGGTAGTAGAAATAAAGGCATTGTCTATTTTCTAAATGGGGAGAGGATTCAGAAATTGGACATTCACTTTGGAAGTAAGAATAGAAAGGCAGATTATTATCTGAATGGTGTCAAGTTAGGAAGAGGGGATGTTCAACGAGATCTGGGTGTCCTAGTGCATCAGTCACTGAAAGGAAGCATGCAGGTACAGCAGGCAGTGAAGAAAGCCAATGGAATGTTGGCCTTCATAACAAGAGGAGTTGAGTATAGGAGCAAAGAGGTCCTTCTACAGTTGTACCGGGCCCTGGTGAGACCGCACCTGGAGTACTGTGTGCAGTTTTGGTCTCCAAATTTGAGGAAGGATATTCTTGCTATTGAGAGCGCGCAGCGTAGGTTCACTAGGTTAATTCCCGGAATGGCGGGACTGTCGTATGTTGAAAGGCTGGAGCAATTAGGCTTGTATACACTGGAATTTAGAAGGATGAGGGGGGATCTTATTGAAACATATAAGATAATTAGGGGATTGGACACATTAGAGGCAGGAAACATGTTCCCAATGTTGGGGGGTCCAGAACAAGGGGCCACAGTTTAAGAATAAGGGGTAGGCCATTTAGAACGAAGATGAGGAAGAACTTTTTCAGTCAGAGAGTGGTGAAGGTGGGGAATTCTCTGCCTCAGAAGGCAGTGGAGGCCAGTTCGTTGGATGCTTTCAAGAGAGAGCTGGATAGAGCTCTTAAGGATAGCGGAGTGAGGGGGTATGGGGAGAAGGCAGGAACGGGGTACTGATTGAGAGTGATCAGCCATGATCGCATTGAATGGCGGTGCTGGCTCGAAGGGCTGAATGGCCTACTCCTGCACCTATTGTCTATTGTCTTTTGTCTATTGACATGCAAAGGATATTCGGAATGCTGGTGGATGATTCCCAAAAAGGTTAATTTGCAAGTTGAATCGGTAGTAATGTTTGCATTTATTTCGAAAGGACTAGAATATTATAACGGGGACATAATGCTGAGGCTTTATAAGGCACTGGTCAGACTGCATATAGAGTATTGTGAGCAGTTTTGGGCCCCATATCTGAGGAAGGATGTGCTGGCATTGGAGAAGTTCTTTTCTTGTACTTTAGAGATACAGTGCAGAAACAGGCACTTCCGTTGAGAGTCCATGCCAACCAGCAATTACACTCTCCTCCGCCTAGCAGAGCTGGTTCTTACCTTCAACGACTTCTCCTTTGACTCCTCCCACTTTTTCCAAATCGGAGGCGTAGCTATGGGCACTTGCATGGGCCCTAGCTATGCCTGCCTCTTTGTCGGGTATGTTGAACGATCCCTGTTCCAGGCATATACTAGCTCCATCCCAGAACTCTACCTCCGCTACATTGACGACTGCATTGGTGCTACCTCTTGTACCCATGCAGAACTCACTGACTTCATTAATTTCACCACTAATTTCCATCCTGCTCTTAAATATACTTGCACCATCTCCGACATCTCCCTACCGTTTCTGGATCTCACCATCTCCATCACAGGAGACAGACTGGTGACCGACATCTACTACAAACCTACTGACTCCCTCAGCTATCTTGACTACACTTCTTCCCACCCGGTCTCCTGTAAAAAGTCTATCCCTTACTCCCAATTCCTCCATCTATGCCGCATCTGCGCCCAGGATGAAGTGTTTCATACTAGGGCATCAGAGATTTCCTCATTCTTTAGGAAACGGGACTTCCCCTCTTCCATTATAGATGAGACTCTCACTAGGGCCTCCTCTATATCCCGCAGCTCCACTCTTGCTCCCCCTCTCCCCATTCGTAACAAGGATAGAGTCCCCCTTGTCCTCACCTTCCACCCTATCAGCCAGCGTATACAACAAATTATCCTCCAACATTTCCGTCTCCTCCAACGGGATCCCACTAGTGGCCACATCTTCGCATATTATATCATATCATATCATATATATACAGCCGGAAACAGGCCTTTTCGGCCCTCCAAGTCCGTGCCGCCCAGTGATCCCCATACATTAACACTATCCTACACCCACTAGGGACAATTTTTACATTTACCCAGCCAATTAACCTACATACCTGTACGTCTTTGGAGTGTGGGAGGAAACCGAAGATCTCGGAGAAAACCCACGCAGGTCACGGGGAGAACGTACAAACTCCTTACAGTGCAGCACCCGTAGTCAGGATCGAACCTGAGTCTCCGGCGCTGCATTCGCTGTAAAGCAGCAACTCTACCGCTGCGCTACCGTACTGCCCTTCTCCTCCCCTTTCTGCTTTTCACAGAGACCGTTCCCTCCGTAACTCCCTGGTCCACTCATCCCTTCCCACCCAAACCACCCCCACCCCAGGTACCGCAGGAGATGCAACAGCTGTCCCTTTACCTCCCCCCTCGACTCCATCCAAGGACCCAAACAGTCTTTCCAGGTGAGGCACAGGTTCACCTGCACCTCCTCCAACCTCATCTATTGTATTCGCTGTTCCAGATGTCAACTTCTCTACATCGGCGGGACCAAACGCAGGCTCGGCGATCGTTTCGTTCAACACCTTTGCTCAGTCTGCCTTAACCAACCTGATCTCCCGGTGGCTGAGCACTTCAACTCCCCCTCCCACTCCCAGTCTGACCTTTCTGTCATGGGCCTCCTCCAGTGTCATAGTGAGGCCCACCGCAAATTGGAGGAACAGCATCTCATATTTCGCTTGGGCACCTTGCACCCCAGCGGTATGAACATTGATTTCTCTAACTTCAGATAGCTCCTCTGTCCCTCTCTTTCCCCTCCCCTTCCCAGTTCTCCCACTGTCTTCCTGTCTCCAACTACATCCTTTCTTTGTCCCGCCCCCTCCCCTGACATCAGTCTGAAGAAGGGTCTCGACCCGAAACGTCACCCATTCCTTCTCTCCTGAGATGCTGCCTGACCCGCTGAGTTACTCCAACATTTTGTGATACCCTGTACACTAGCACTATCCCACACACTAGGGACAATTTACAAATTTTATTGAAGCCAATTTACCTACAAGCCTATGGATCTTTGGAGCGTGAGAGGAAATCGGAGCACCTGGAGAAAATCCACATGGTCATAGGGATAACATTCAAACTCCATACAGGCAACACCGGTAGTCAGGATCAAGCCCGGATCTCTGGTGCTATAGGCAGCAACTCCACCTCTGCACCACTGTGCTGCCTGTGCAGCTGCACAACTGTTGTGCGGTATTGCCCTGATAATGAGGAAAGGCAATTTCGGCCCTCCAAGTCCGTGCCGCCCAGTGATCCCCATACATTAACACTATCCTACACCCACTAGGGACAATTTTTACATTTACCCAGCCAATTAACCTACATACCTGTACGTCTTTGGAGTGTGCATGGAACACTGGGATTAAGTAAGTAAGAATCTAAGTGAGAGGGAAATTAGAAAATAACTCAAATGGGTGATTACAAGGAGCCATGAAAAGTCACTTCAAGCCGGATTAAAGAAAATCCGAAGGCCTTTCACGCATACATAAAAACAAGAGGGTAACCAGGGAAAAACTTAAAGATAAAGGAAATAAGCTCTACCACAGCACCACTGGGTACATGACATTGGTAAGGCCCCCAGTGGAGGTGTCTCTATATGTGTTGCATAGAGCAGTGTTGTGTAATACTTATTTAAGTTGGTTCACGGCCTTGCCAGCCGCCTGGCGTTTGTATGGCATGGAAGAGACCGTGTTCCATGTATATAGAGTGTGAGACATTGCAACCCCTGTTTGGGTATCTGAAGGGGCTACTCCTCAAATTTTGGCTGCATTCCTGCCCCAAGCTCCTAATCGTTGGTCACCCAGTCCATGGTGGGGGGCGGGGGGTGGGAGGAAAGAGGAGAGGAGGATTTCCCTGTCGGTCTGTTCCTGGGCCAGGCCAAGATGGCCATGCAACGGTCCAGGCAACAGCAGTCGAGGGTTCTACCCAAGTCGACTGCAGGTCGGTGTGGGGGCTCGAGTGCTTTGTGGATATGGATGATAATCTGATCAGTCTGAAGAAGGGTCTCGACCCAAAACGTCACCCATTCCTTCTCTCCAGAGATGCTGCCTGACCTGCTGCGTTACTCCAGCATTTTGTTATACCTTCGATGATAATCTGATGGTCGA
Organism: Rhinoraja longicauda; assembly: GCF_053455715.1. Taxonomy (NCBI): domain Eukaryota; kingdom Metazoa; phylum Chordata; class Chondrichthyes; order Rajiformes; family Arhynchobatidae; genus Rhinoraja; species Rhinoraja longicauda. The sequence goes on along the minus strand of NC_135957.1, from coordinate 44,741,543 downwards.
TTGATGTTTGCAAACTGCTGGGCAGTTCTGATCTTTACAGTATTATATAACTGCAATTATGCAATTAAACCTCCTTGTTAAGGACAAAATAGACATTGGTAAGGCCACATAGTCATGGTCACCCTGCTGTAAGAAGGATGTAATTAAACTGGAAAGGGTACAGATAATATTTATGATGAATACATCTTCATAAATAGAAGGTTTGTGTTATAAAGAGAGGCTGAATAGGCTGGATCTTTTTTCCCAGTAGTAAGCTGAGGAAGAAGTTTATAAAATTAAGAGGGGCATAGGTAAGGCAAATAGTCACAGTCCTTTACCCAGAGCAGATACGCCTAAAATTAGAGGGCATAGGTTTAAAATAAGAAAGGAAAGATTTAACAGGGACTTGAGGGTCTCCTTTTCAGACAGAAGGTGATGTGTACATGGAACAATCTGGCAGAGGAAGTGGCAGAAATGAATACAATTAAGACATTCAAAAGACACTTAGATACAATTAAGACTTTATCAAAAGATACATGAACAGGAAAGGTTGCAGGAATATGGGCTAGACACAGGCAAGTGGGACTGGCTCGGTTAAGCAATTTGGTTGTATGGATGAGTTGGACCAAAAGGCCTGTTTCCATGCTGACTAGTTCTATGACTACATTATTCTGACTATTGATTATACTGTAAAAACATTGGTTCAAGTTGTCATTTGCTAAAGTGCCACATACAATGCCTTAAAATAAAATAGGATTCATGGAATGAAAGAGAAATTAGCTAATTGAATTGAAAATTAACTTAGCAATAGAAAGTGCTCAGTTCAGTGTTTCATTATTCATAAATAATATAGAGGTCTGCTTGTAAAATTTGCTTGTCATAAAGGTGTGCTTAGCTGCCAAATACAACATGAGATGAAGTCATTCAAAGGCATTAAAGTTATTAAATAAATAGACAATAGACAATAGGTGCAGGAGTAGGCCATTCGGCCCTTTGAGCCAGCACCACCATTCAATGTGATCATTGCTGATCATTCTCAATCAGTACCCCGATCCTGCCTTCTCCCCATATCCCCTGACTCCGCTATCCTTAAGAGCTCTATCTAGCTCTCTCTTGAATGCATTCAGAGAATTGGTCTCCACTGCCTTCTGAGGCAGTAAATTCCACAGATTTACAACTCTCTGACTGAAAAAGTTTTTCCTCATCTCCGTTCTAAATGGCCTACCCCTTATTCTTAAACTGTAGCCCCTCGTTCTGGACTCCCCCAACATTGGGAACATGTTCCCTGCCTCTAACGTGTCCAACCCCTTTATAATCTTATATGTTTTGATAGGATCCCCTCTCATCTTTTTAAATGAACGAGGAAGAAAGTATATGAATGTGTTATCCACACTAGAATAGGAAACAGCATGGCAATAGCAGAGACCTAGTTTTAAAAAAAAGGTCAGGACTGGGTTCTAACTATTCTTGGATATAGAATGTTCAAAAAAGATGGGGAAGGGGAGAAAATAAGGATAAAAGCAGCTTTGGTTAAGGAGAATGTTGCAGTGTGAGAAAGACACAATGGATAGAATTATTTGTTCAGTATTAAGAAAGAATAGAGGTGTGATAATGAATACTTGACTATTTTATTGGTCACCAACTGGCAGGAAGGATTTTCAGAAGAAAACTTGCAAGAAAGGTGTAGAGATGTGCAAGAGTCAGAGAAATGTGATAAATGGGGATTCTAAATATCCAAATATAAATTTGAATAGTAATAGATAAGGGACTCTTGTAGAGATTAAAGCCGTACATTCACAAAAGATTGCAAAGATTGCTTTTGTTAAATCCTGATTTACGCAATCATACAAGTAGATTTAGTCTAAATAATTTTCCATTTGAGACAAGATACTCTGTCATATCAGCAGAATAGATAATGACATTGAAGGTATCTGCTGTAGACATGTGTATGTGTATTTCACAAGGAACTAATGTTGCAACACTGAAAGGAAAAGTGTTGATCGCTAATCAACTATGTTGACAGATAACCTTTTAATTCCAATCTAAAATCTAATGAATGCCAAGATAAACACTGTAAATCAATTTTTATACAACTGTAAGTTTAGTAACTATGCAAAATTTGAATTTTAAGTAAAGAGAACTATTAACTGTCTTTATACAAGGTGACTGGATGACTATGCCACCTAACCCGAACAACCCTTCACTGGATGACTGCACAGCATCTTCAGTCAAGATTCGAGGCGGTGGGATCTGCTCCTAATCAATACCTCATGGTACTCAGACGTGGTGGCCCTGGCAAACTCATGCTCCCCTGACTTGGAATATGTAACTGTGAAGTGCCGTTGTTACTACCTGCCGCGAGAATTCACTTCAGCTATCCTGACAGCAGTATACATCCCTCCCCAAGCTGATGTCAAGCTTGCTCTGAATGAACTGTACTCCGCTACCAATTGCCTTGAGCCAAAACACCCTGAAGCCTTGGTCGTTGTAGCCAGTGACTTCAATCAAGTCAACCTCGAGCGTACTACCAAAAAACTATCAGCATTGTCTCCTGTCCCACCAGGGGCCAGAAAGCCCTCGACCACTGCTACACATCCATAAAAACACCTATCGCTCCATTCCCCAGCCACATTTTCTGAAATCTGATCATTGAGCTGTGCTTTCAGTCCTTGCCTACATACAAAAATTGAAGTGGGAAGATACGGTACAGAAAGTCTTTTAGTGCTGGTCCATGAAAACCGATGACATCCTATGCGACTGCTTTGGACTGGTCCATTTTCCAGGAATCTGCAGCTAACCAGAATAAGTACGCTACTGCCGTGACTGACTTCATCAGTAAATGCGTAGAGGAATGCATGCTGAAGTAAAGAATCTGAGTGTTCCACAACTGGAAACCATGGATGAACCATGAGGTCAATTCCCAGATGAAGGCCAAGACTGCTACATACAAGTCAAACGATCTCGAGCGGTAGAAGAAATCTCGCTACGATCTTCACAAAGCCATGAGGAATGCCAAAAGACAACATTGGGATAAACTTGAGTCCCAGTATAATCACCCAGAGCCCTGTCGACTGTGGCAGGACTTGAATGCTATAACTGGCTGCAAAGTTGCCAGACAGCATCCGTGGTGAAAGTGTTGGCCTCCCTGATGAAATTAATGCATTCTATGGTCGCTTTGAACAGAAGGCCAACAACGGCAATGACATCTGTCCCATCAGACTCAAGTGTGCATTTTCCCAGGGTCAATGTGGAAGAAGTTAGATCGGCCTTCCTGAGGGTGAACCCATGAAAAGCAACTGGCCTGGTTGGAGTCCCTGACCGCGTCCTTAGAAATGCATGGACCAACAGCAAGAGTGTTCACAGACATCTTTAATCTCTCCCTACTCCGTTCTGATGTACCCACCAGCTTCAAGAGGACCACTATTATCCCAGTGCCAAAATCTAGCCTACCGAGCAGCTTTGATCCACTGCAGTTTCTCAACTGCAACAACAGATCCATGGCTGATGCTATCTCCCTGGCCTTACAATCAACCCTGGAACACCTTGATAAGAAGGTCACCTACGTCAGACTCCTACTCATAGGCTACAGCTCTGCTTTCAATACTATTATCCCAACCAAGCTCATCTCCTAACTCGTGGAACTTGGAGTCAGCACTCCCTTCTGCAACTGGATCCTCAACTTCCTGATCAATAGACCACAATCTGTGAGGACAGGTGACAAATCATCCTCTAGGATAATGCTTAACAATGGTGCCCTGCAAGGATGCATTTTCAGTCCTCTACTATACTCCTTATACACTCATGACTGTGCAACCAAACACAAATCCAACTTAATTTAAAAGTATAAAGATGACACCACCATAGAGGACCAGATAGCAAATAATGACAAGACAAAGTACAGGAAGGAGATTGAGAACCTTGTAACCTGGTGCCAAGACAACAACTTCTCCCTCAATGTCAGCAAGACAAAGGAGATTGTGATTGACTTCAGGAAGTGAATCACACACGTACAAAGCACCATTGAACATTGATGGCTCCAAAGAAGAGATAGTCGAAAGCTTCAAGTTCTTAGAAATAAACATCACCAGCAAGTTGTCCGGGATCAGCCACATAAAAGCTATGGCTAAGAAAGCACACCAACGCCTCTACTTCCTTAGAAGGTTTAGGAAGTTTGGCATGAACCTAACAACCCCGACCAACTTCTACAGATGCGCTGTTGAAAGATCTTATCGGGATGTATCATAGCATGGTTTGGGAACATCTGCATCCAAGTTGCAGAGTTGTGGATGTAGCCCAGACCATCAATTCAGGGACAGTTTCTTCCCAGCTGTTATTAGGCAAGTTAACTGTCCTCTCACCAGCTGTAGCGCAGTCCTGACCTCTCTTCTACCTCATTGGAGACGTTTGAACTATCTTTAATCTGACTTTATCTTACACAAAATGTTGTACCCTTTATTTGTACACTGTGGACAGCTTGATTGTAGTCATGTATAGTCTTTACTCTGACAGCATAACACGCAACAAAAACCTTTCATTGTACCTCAGTACACGTGACAATAATAAACTAAACTAAGGTGTCATATTTAATTTGTTTCAATCATTTCAATTATATCATTTGGATGCCATGTTTTTTGCAACTGATAGGATAACAACCTTCATACTGTATTTCAAATTAAATAATTGACACAAAGAAAGTTGAAACCACATACTATTGCATTCATTTTTACAAAAATGTTAAACATTCAAATTAATCCTGACTGGGGATCAAGAAAACAACAGCTGACTATATTATCGGCTGCTTTGTTCTAGATACATCCTGATGAACAACCTGGTATAATCAACTGATACTTCCTCAGGTGCAACTTAACTGCTCCATGTGAAAGTGCTCAAACCAATGGGACAAGCAAGAAAATCATTAAAAGCTTACAAGCTATTTATCTTAACAAATGTTTATTAATGAGTAGACAATCCTTAGACATATTCTTTCATCCACCTACAACAGTAATGAAAGATACTTTTGAATTTTTATAAATTAACCTGGAAAATGTGTTAATGGTAATCAAAAATTAAATTTAGCAGGCTACTTTTGCCCAATATGTAAGAGCACTAACGTTTATTTTGAAATATATATATATATTTAAAGTTTTGAATTCTAGTCCATGCTGAGTTAACTGATTCAAGCTTGATGTGCTACAGGGGATGTGAATATGACAGCAATATGTTTTTGCCCAGGTGTTTATCTTTAAACTACAATGGCAGCTAATGGACACTTTTATTATTTTATACTTCCCTATTATGAGTGCAGAATTTCCCTGTGAAGTAGAGTGAGATTACATTAGCATAAACTGTGACTGTGGTGCAAAGTTGGAAAGTGCTTTCTACACATCAGATCATGCTGTCAATTCTCAGAGGATGAAGCAGGTGTGAAAGATTATCGTACAGCTCAACAAGTATTTATGCACAGATTGCAGAATTTTACATCCAAAAATCTCTTCAACACCACTATCGTATCTGCCTCCCCGCATCCCGCTTAATTGGCTGTAAAGCATTTTGTTCCATCCTGAATTTATGGCAAGTGCGACATTACTGTTTCTGTTAACGCTCCCTCTCGGTTTAAAACAGGGCAAAGGAAAATGCAATTGTTAGTAGTGGACTTTAAGCAAAATCAAGAAATGTGATTATTCACATTTAATCGGTGTATGTCAAGCTCTTAAATAGACAAAAATTATATTAAAGTTGCGTCCACGAGTTAATGCATATAAATTAACTTCAGTCCTAAAAGCCATTTTGGTAGTTACGTTGAAATATGCAAATGACCCGTGCTAAACATTAAACTATACTTATGTTTAATATAGCCGGCAAATTATTTTAGCTGAATTTTGCTGTTTTAATATTTTAACTAATTCACAGAACACTGAATATAATCTTATGATATACTCTGCTCAACAGTAAATGTATTATTTTCCTAAAATTTTCCTTTGTCTCAACGTGTGATAGTAAATTTTTCACCGTTTTAAAACAACAAAAAAAGTGAAATTATTTCCACAAGTGATAAAGAACAAAAACCTGGAAGTTAAAGTGTGGTATAACAGCAAAGGAATGCTTAGTACATTTATGGGAAATTCGTCTTCAATATAAATTATGAACTCCAACAGTAAGAAGAAATCTAAATGCTCTGGATAATGCAGTGGTTTAAAATTAAAATGTTGTTATTTGAAGGTAGTATAAAAATATATGTAAAAGAACGTTAAAATATGAGGTGTTTCTGAATTGAAACAATTCTGCATGATATATATAATAATAATAATAATAATAATACATTTTATTTGTCATATGTAGGTTGGCACAGGGTCAACGGTACAATGAAATGTATTTGACAAGACAATGGGTCACCTCAGCAGTAATATTCCATGGATAAATAAGATTTAAAAAATGACATTAGTAAGGTAAAAAGACAATATTAAAAATAGTTAAAAAGACAATATTAAAAAATAATCATCATATATGATTTGAAATGTGTTCATGTGTTCAGTAGCCTGAAGGCCTGATGGTAGAAACTGTTCTTAAGTCTGGTGGTACGCGCAGCCATACTCCTGTATCGTCTGCCTGACGGTAACAAGGAGAACAGCCTGCGTGCTGGGTGGCTGTGGTCCTTGATGATGCTGCGTGCCTTCCGCAGGCACCGCCGGTAGAAAATGTCCTGAATGGCCGGGAGACAGTTGCCAATGATGTGCTGTGCCGTCTTCACCACTCTCTGTAGTGATTTGTGGCTGTGGGCAGAACAGTTTCCGTACCAGACTGTAATGCAGCCCGTCAGCAGGCTCTCGATGGTGCATCTGTAGAAGTTTGCGAGGATGCTGGCGTTCATGCCAAACTTCCTCAGTCTTCTCAGGAAAAAGAGCCGCTGGTGATCCTTCTTTGTTATTGTGTCTGTGTGCAGTGTCCAGGAAAGGTCCTCAGTGATGTGCACTGAAGAATATATGCTGAAGAAAGTGATGTTCTCCTAGTATACAGTCTTTATAGTAACTTAGTTCTCTCAAAAAGAAATCTAAATATAGACAAAAGCAGAATAAGATGCAACAAACTGATGTCAAACTTACCTGTGATAAAACGCAGCTCCTGTCAGAACCATGGAGTATTCATTGGTCCATTTTGAGGTGTATCCCCATCGCCCTTTGCTGCTGTCCCAGTAATGACTCCGGGCTGGGTAACCAACTATCCGGTCTGGGAAACTGTGCCATACAATGAAGGCAAAATCAACCTAAGAATAAAATAATAAGGTTAACAATCTTTTTTTTTGTCATTTGGTATGCTTTCCTCTGTTTTGGTAGCAAGCAATCCCATGAAAAGTACGGAATTAATATTCCTGCAGCATGTTTTGAAATTCTGAGAATAAACAAAAACAATCTAAGATTCTGGATCTTTCTCCACAAAAGAAGATTGAGGAAATATTGGTTTGCATATTATTTAGCAGAAACCTCTACCTTGTAAGCATTTCAAATCTTGTTAGGACTTGATGGTGCATAGGAACTTTATTGGGATGTTGCTAGCTGAGAGAGACTTTAGTCATGTGGGAACAATGGATAAACTGGATTGTTCTCTGGAATCAAAATGGCTATGGAGAGGTTTAACAGAAGCATTCAAAATATGGGCTATTGATGGAATAAATAAGGATGAACTGGTTTCATTAGTACAAGGTCAATAAACAGAGTACAAAAATGTTAAGATAATTGGAAAAGGAACTGAGGCAGATGTTGGCAATTTATTTTCTTATTGAGTTCTACAATCTAACCACAAAGGGTGGTAAGAAAATGACTCAACTGCGACTTTTAAGAGAAACTGGATACAATTGAAATGTTTCAGAAGATTTTTTGGAGTTGCATGGAAAGATTGTGGATTGTTTCCACAGACCCAATGGGTTGCATCCTTTCTTCCTGGATGGTTTATTATTTTACAAAATATGGAAAGAAAATCCAAAGATCATCCTGCAGATATGCCAATCTGGACATCGCAATGAGGAAAAGAACAATGCAAAGTAGAAGCTCATTAACCAGCGAACAAGGAAAGGGAATGGGGTAATTCAATTGTTTGTCAGTTATACAAGTAGATAGGGTAATATTCAGTGAATAATTATAAAATATATTATTAAAGCCAGTTTCATGTTTTATATACTGTGTTCACATTGGAATTGAAAGAATGTTGCTGCTGAGAAAATGAACACTTGACTAAAATAAATTGTGATTGTTCGAGGAGTCGATATATCTGTCGTATCTTCACCAATTTTTGTAGCTGGTCTATATAGCAGCTGCGGCTTGCCTGCAGTCCGTCTGTCTTTTGTGTTTTTTGTTGTTTTTGTCTGAATTGTAGTTTTAATATGGTGTAGGGTTTGTATGTTATGTTTGGGGGGTGGGAGGGAACGGGAACTGTAAAATTCTCTCTCCCGAACGGAGACGCGACCTTTGTTTCTGTGTCGTGTCTCCGTTCCCGCTGCGGCCCACCAGCGGCCATGCACCTGGGACCACCTGGGGCTCTGGTTCGCAGAGCCCGCGGCCCGGACTCACCACCTGCGGCGCTGGCCGCCTTCGGATGCTGCGGGAGCGGCTGCGACTCGTCTCCGGAGGCTCCGGCGCGGTCCGCGTGGACGTCGGAAGCCCGCAGGCCCCTGGGTGGGGGCCGACATCGGGAGCTCCGGCAGCGGCAGAGGCAGCGTGTTCGCCCGTCCCGAATCGCGGGGCTTGGGTCAGCCCGCCGCGGACCTTTCACCGTCCGGCGCGGCCTGGAATAGGCCGCGGGATTTTCACCGCCCAGCGGGGGCTTCAATGTCGGGAGCCCCGACCGCCCCAACGTGGCAACTTCAACAGCCTGACCGCGGGAGAAGACGGCAGGGGAAGAGAAAAGACATTGTGGCCTTCCATCACAGTGAGGAGGGACTGGAGGAGACTCACTGTGATGGATGTTTCTTTTTGTTTGGTGTTAGTTTGTGATTGTATGTGTTATTGCATTTTTATTGATTATTCTTATTGGTCTTATTGTTCAACTGCGGGTAATGTTTCATTTCACTACACATTTATGTGTATGTGACAAATAAACGACTATTGACTATTGATCTGGCTCTATGCCATGACAGTCTTCCTCACAGTCCACAAATCCAGCAATCTTGGTGTCATCTGCAAACTTACTAAGCAACCCATCTACATTTATATGCAAGTCATTCATATATAGAACAAACGACAGATGTCCCAGCCCAGATCCTTGTGGAAATCCACTGGTCACAGATAATCCATTTAGGCATTAAAACCTGACCATTAGATTGGGTGAAAAAGTAGTGAAAAATCTAAAGATTACATTTTTTTAAATCGCCGACGTGTTTTGGTTCTGGAGAAATCTGTGCAGTCACAATAGCACTTGCATATAAATAGTTTCAAAAAACAATATTTGTTTTGGAGGCTTAGATGCATATTTCAATAAAATATTATTAGAATAAAAATAATCAAACTCTGTAAACATGACTGCCAGGTATGAAGTTTAAAGATGGTTTAGTATAACAGATTTAGTTATGAGACAATGTAACTGGCCAGGCACAAGTGGGTGGGGATGCCAGTATTTCCATTATGGGCCTCAGAGGGATGGTGACCCTTGGGGATTGGTACAAAGATTGGGCCTTGGTTAATTACGGGGTTGAAGCCAATTGGAGAATTAGCATGGGAGGGAGGGATGTTTGGGGTCAGGGCATGAAGTATGCGAGGCGATTGCCTGTCGTAGATAAGATTAGAGGGGCAGGGTGGATTTAGGAATAGGGGATAGAGAGATGACTTAATTAAAAGGATTACCATCAAATGCTTGCTGAGAAGGCCTCACCATGCCTGAAGTGCCCAACAATAGTTGATATGATGACAATTTGATACAGATTGCACCTAAATGTACCAAAAATGGAGCACTGGACATAAAACATGCCATGTGTGGCTACTAGCTACAATTATAGTCCAAGAAAGAGTCAGCTCTGTAAAATTTGAATATACTTCCTTTCCATAAATGTGAAAATTCATGGTAACACCAGGATCTCCAAATTCCTCTATACATCACACACTGTCCTAACCTGGAAATGTACTATCACTGAGCTATTGGAATTCCATGCCTAATACTACTCTAAATTTCAACGGGAATTAGGAATGGGTTATATATGCTGAGCATGCCTTTACTAACCACATTCAATAAATGAATAATAAAATTTTTTCATTTTTAATTACTACCAGTATCTTAATATCTGTTGTTAATGCAATATCGACCAGAATTACACATTGCTTTACATTCATAATTATTTACATAATACCAATATATTTTATCCTCATAACCTTCACTTCATTCCATATGATAACTATTTAAAATCTTTAAAGGCACAAAGAAGTGTGATGTTATGAAGGTCTGCTATGTGAATCTGCATTTATATTTACAGCTAACAGATTAACATGCATTTACAGCTAATACATTATTTTACTTTTCAATTAAGCAGCTTGAATCAGTAAAGATATGTTTAGACATGTACTTTTTGAGATTTCTTTCATGAAAATCCAATTGAAAATGACAAATAGCCATCAGCTGTTTTCTCAGGTTTCTATCAGCACACATCCTATTTCTATTTTTTAGTTCCAGTAAAAACAATAATTTTGTAATGTTGTTTGATTTATGTTAAAGATTTATTTAAAGTATTTCTCGGCAGACTGGACTTTTCTACTTGACATATTCTTCCGTCTGAGGAATCGCCCTAATTTACTGCCAATTAAGTAGCAAATTCATGGCAGTTTTTTTTAACTGTAGACAAAGTTGCCTCAAGGAACTGAAATTCAGACACTTCATGAAAGACCTTTCTAGACATCAGAGACCGGAAATTTTCATCTCATCAGTCTGGCTGAGGCTCAGGGACAATATTTCTTGCCATTTAGATCCTCCCAGTTGTATTTACATATTTTTCCGTGAAATGTTAAAGCATGGGAGTATATCTTTAGAAACAAGGATAACCTCTGCTGCATAATAATATGATTGGAGTGATAATGCCTAAATGGAATATTTGAAGCAGATTCATTATACTGGAACAATCTGTTCTGGATCACAGCTGCAATGTCACTGTGTGCCTCAATTTGACAAGCTTTTAGAAAGCTGCCGATTCTATGGGGAATAACCTCTAGTATCAGTGCTTAATTGGCTTAACCAAGCATTGAATTTTGATTTTATTTCCCCCCCATGCCTTCTCAAGTCAAGTCAAGTCAAGTCAAATTTATTTGTCACATACACATACTCGATGTGCAGTGAAATGAAAGTGGCAATGCCTGCGGGTTGTGCACAAAAATAATTACAGTTACAGCATATAAATAAAGTTAATAAGTTACTAAACATAGCACAAAAAGTGTCGACAAAAATTTAGTCTCTGGGGTTATCAAAGTTGACAGTCCTGACAGTCCTAACTGCTTGTGTTGCCATTTTCAGGGAGTTATGGACTTGGACCCCAAGATCCCTTTGTACATTAATGCTGTTAAGGGCCACGTCATTAATTGTATATGTTCCCCTTACATTTGACCTTCTAAAGTACAACACCTCACACTTGACTGGATTAATCAACATCTGCCATTTCTCCACCCATTTCTGTAGCTGATTTATATCATGCTGTATACTTTGAAAGCCATCCTCACTGTCCGCGACCCCAGTATACATCACACAAACAGCAGAGGTCCCAGCACAAATCTCTGCAGAACTCCACTGGTCATTGAATATTGTCCTACCATCACAATCCTCTATCTCAGATCATCAAGCCAGTTCTGAATCTATATAACCAAGCCAGTGTTAATCCCGTGCATGCTGATCCTCTGGATCACCTACTGGGGGAATTTATCAAATGCCTTACGAGAGTTTCAAGTAGACAACATTAATCACCTTCATCCCCTCCTCAAAGACTGAAACAAATTTGTAAGCCACAACCTGCCATGTGTAAAGCCATGCTAACTGTCCCTAATTATTCCATTGTCTTTCAAATGGGAGTAAATCCTATCTTGAAGAATTCTCTCCATTGTATCCCTATCATTGACATGAGGTTCGGCAGCCTATAATTCCCTGGATTGTCCGTATGTCCCTTGTTGACTAAAGAAACACTAGCTACTCTCCAGTTCCGCAGGACCTCGCCTGAGGATAGAGAAGACGTAAAGATCTTCATCAAAGCTCATGTAATCTCCTCTCTTGCCTCACTCAATAATGTTGAATAATTTAAATGAATATCTGATGACACTTGAGGTGACTTTGTTGAACTGACAATTTATGAAGAATAATTTTGCTGAGGCTTTGGAAGTTGCAAAGAATGATTACACGCCCATGGTACCACACTGTCATCCTCCCCCTCCTCCCCCCTCCCCCAGTGCTCTTAAGGAGAGCAAAAATTGATTCAATTTTCTCCTAAAGCAGATGATATTAATGTTTTAGAATAGACAATAGACAATAGGAGCAGGCCATTCGGCCCTTCGAGCTAGCACCACCATTCAATGTGATCATGGCTGATCATTCTCAATCAGTAGCCCATTCCTGCCTTCTCCCCATACCCCCTGACTCCGCTATCCTTAAGAGCTCTATCTAGCTCTCTCTTGAATGCATTCAGAGAATTGGCCTCCATTGCCTTCTGAGGCAGAGAATTCCACAGATTTACAACTCTCTGACTGAAAAGGTTTTTCCTCATCTCCGTTCTAAATGGCCTACCCCTTATTCTTAAACTGTGGCCCCTGGTTCTGGACTCCCCCAACATTGGGAACATGTTTCCTGCCTCGAACGTGTCCAACCCCTTAATAATCTTATATGTTTCGATAAGATCCCCGCTTATCCTTCTAAATTCCAGTGTATACAAGCCTAGTCGCTCCACTCTTTCAAAATATGACAGTCCCGCCATTCCGGGAATTAACCTAGTAAACCTACGCTGCACGCCCTCAATAGCAAGAATATCCGTCCTCAAATTTGGAGACCAAAACTGCACACAGTACTCCAGGTGCGGTCTCACTAGGGCCCTGCACAACTGCAGAAGGACCTCTTTGCTCCTATACTCAACTCCTCTTGTTATGAAGGCCAACATTCCATTGGCTTTCTTCACTGCCTGCTGTACCTGCATGCTTCCTTTCAGTGACTGATGCACTAGGACACCCATATCTCGTTGTACGTCCCCTTTTCCTAACTTGACACCATTCAGATAATAATCTGCTTTCCCATTCTTACCACCAAAGTGGATAACCTCACACTTATCCACATTAAACTGCATCTGCCATGCATCCGCCCACTCACACAACCTGTCCAAGTCACCCTGCAACCTCATAGCATCTTCCTCACAGTTCACACTGCCATCCAGCTTTGTATCATCTGCAAATTTGCTAATGGTACTTTTAATCCCTTCATCCAAGTCATTAATGTATATTGTAAATAGCTGCGGTCCCAGCACCGAGCCTTGCGGTACCCCACTAGTCACTGCCTGCCATTCTGAAAGGGACCCATTTATCCCCACAATTTTCTATCCATGTCAGTACCCTACCCCCAATACCATGTGCTCTAATTTTGCACACTAATCACTTATGTGGGACCTTGTCGAAGGCTTTCTGAAAGTCAAGGTACACTACATCCACCTGCTCTCCCCTGTCAATTTTCCTAGTTACATCCTCAAAAAATTCTAGAAGATTAGTCAAGCATGATTTCCCCTTCGTAAATCCATGCTGACTCGGAACGATCCTGTTACTGCTATCCAAATGCTCTGCAATTTCGTCTTTTATAATTGACTCCAGTATCTTCCCCACCACTGATGTTAGACTAATTGGTCTATAATTTCCTGTTTTCTCTCTCCCTCCTTTCTTAAAAAGTGGGATATCATTAGCTACCCTCCAATCCACAGGAACTGATCCTGAATCTATAGAACATTGGAAAATGATCACCAATGCATCCACGATTTCTAGAGCCACCTCCTTAAGTACCCTGGGATGCAGACCATCAGGCCCTGGGGATTTATCAGCCTTCAGTCCCATCAGTCTACCCAACACCATTTCCTGCCTAATGTGGATTTCCTACAGTTCCTCCGCCACACTAGGATCTCTGGCCACTAGAACATCTGGGAGATTGTTTGTATCTTCCTTAGTGAAGACAGATCCAAAGTACCGGTTCAACTCGTCTGCCATTTCCTTGTTCCCCATAATAAATTCCCCTGCTACTGTCTTCAAGGGACCCACATTTGCCTTGAGTAATTTTTTCCTCTTCACATACCTAAAAAAGCTTTTACTATCCTCCTTTATATTATTGGCTAGCTTACCCTCGTACCTCATCTTTTCTCCCCATATTGCCTTTTTAGTTATCTTCTGTTGCTCTTTAAAAGAGTCCCAATCCTCTGGCTTCCCACTCTTCTTTGCTATGTTATACTTCGCTTTTATTTTTATGCTGTCCTTGACTTCCCTTGTCAGCCACGGGTGTCTCTTACTCCCCTTAGAATCTCTCCTCCTCTTTGGGATAAATGCAACTTCTGCATTATTCCCAGGAATACCTGCCATTGCTGTTCCACCGTCTTTCCTGCTATGGCCTCCTTCCAGTCAAATCTGGCCAGCTCCTGCCTCATGCCTCTGTAATCCCCTTTGCTATACTGTAATACTGAAACTTCTGATTTTCCCTCTCAATTTGTAGAGTAAGTCTGAAGAAGGGTCTCGACCCGAAACGTCACCCATTCCTTCTCTCCTAAGATGCTGCCTGACCTGCTGAGTTACTCCAGCATTTTGTGAATAAATACCTTCGATTTGTACCAGCATCTGCAGTTATTTTCTTACACTGCCTCCTAATGGCTCTTTTACCTTGAGTTCCCTTACCAGATCAGGTTCATTACACAACACTAAATCCAGAATTGCCTTCTCCCTGGTAGGCTCCAATACAAGCTTTTCTAAGAATCCATCTCGGAGGCACTTCACAAACTCTGGGGTCCAGTACCAACCTGATTTTCCCAATCTACCTGCATGTTGAAATCTCCCATAACCACCGTAGCATTACATTTGCGACATGCCAATTTTAGCTCTTGATTCAACTTGCACCCTATGTCGAGGCTACTGTTTGGGGGCCTGTAGATAACTCCCATTAGGGTCTTTTTACCCTTACAATTTCTCATTTCTATCCATACTGATTCTACATCTCTTGATTCTATGTCACCCCTTGCAAGGGAGTGAATATCATTCCTTACCAACAGAGCGACCCCACCCCCTCTGCCCACCTGTCTGTCTTTTCTATACGTTGTGTACCCCTGAATATTCAG
Source organism: Rhinoraja longicauda (assembly GCF_053455715.1). NCBI lineage: Eukaryota > Metazoa > Chordata > Chondrichthyes > Rajiformes > Arhynchobatidae > Rhinoraja > Rhinoraja longicauda. Next base: position 44,726,266 of record NC_135957.1, on the reverse strand, counting down.
TTCCCAGCCCTGGTCCTCTTGTAGCCATAACTGTAATCACGAAAGTCATAGCATAGCTTTAGTTTTGAAAACCAAAGAGTTTATTTCAGACCACAAATGACAATTTTAATTTGAAGTCTGTCTTCAGGAGCCCTGACATTAATACATTCATGGTCACTTATTATTTTGCCATTTTACAAAACAAATTACAAGACGGAAATGTTTTAGTTCCATCTAAGGGAAAGATTAATATTGATGGTTAAAGAAAATTGAGGTGATCAAAACTGAACACAATACTCACCAATGTCTTGTAGTGAAAAGGATAGTTTTAATTGGGAAAAATATTTTAGGCCTACAATGTTAAGGTTTGCGATTTTTAAATTAAAAGAAAACGGACAAGGTACGAAATACATTCAACACCTGTCTTATGGCCATTTAGTAACCGAACCTTACAGAAGTAAGAAGTTAATACCCACAGATTTGAGAGACAGTGTAAGATTCACGTTTGTAGAATTTATGTGATAAACAAGTAAATAAATAAACACAAACACACAAAATATCTTTAGCTTTCAAGTCCTGTTTCTTGATGCATTTGAATGGATAAGGCTTCCAGTTATGGAAAATCATGATACAGACCATTTTCTCAGAATAAAATCCATCCAGAATTCTTGCTAATTGGAAATAGGCATGCTTGTTTAATGACTTAATTAAGTCTGTACCCCAAAGTGCAAAACTGTCATATATGCTAACAAAATAGCTGACTACAGTCTCTTGATAGGAGGTTGGTTTAAGATGGCATCATGTTTGGCACAGGCATTGTGGGCTGAAGTGCCTGTTCTGTACTGCTCTTTGTTCTATGTATGATTTCATCTGGGAATGATCGTTAGCATGAGCCAACTCCAATGCATCACTTTTATGTGCAATGTGGATATTTACCGAAAAAGGTGCTAATCAATCCAATTTCTCGACTATGATTTAGGTAAGAAATTATGAAAGGTAGGGATTGCAGATTGAAGGCATTGCTACCAACACTGGGAGAAAAAGAGATGATTTTGCACAGAGTCATGATTATGTACATGTCATGTGCTGATGAAAGTTAGAGGGATGCTGACAAGATGAAGAAAAGCAAACCATGAAAGCATTTAATCTTAAAATGTAGCAGTTCCAATAAACTGGATATTGATATGGTTGATAACTGCAGGAATAATGGTAACAAGGACCATAATGTTTATTAAGATATAGGAAGGAGGGATTTGGAGGAGATACATTTTTATTAAAGATTGAAGGCTAGCCAAGAGCATTGGGAATCCAAGCTTCTATCCTGATAAGTAATCCAGTCAATTCAATGAGCAAAGTTACAAACCGAATTTTTCCAATTGCTGACTTACCTCATTGTTTGACAGCACGGTATCTTCATCTAAACTGAGGACAGCATCTGTCTGGATGACATTGTATGGGAAAAAACGGTTGCTCATACTCTGGAAAAAAAAATAGACACTGTAAGATTTGCAGCCTTTAATTTGGATTTAACTTCCTTACAAGACATGTCTGTCGAATAATTTGTTTTTTATTGCTATTTTTCTACTTTATCCCAAATTTAAAAATCATTAACAACATATTCTTCTGCAAATGTAAAGTAAAACTATTATAATTCAATTATTTTTTTATTGAAGCAAACAATTATTAGTAAACTTCATGTTATTTTTTTCTATAATATTTGTAAATAGGGTTAATGGGTGATAATTTATCTTTCTCAACATAGCTTTTTAAAATCCCACTTCCATTTTTGTTTGGTATCATTTTTGAAGGTATTCATTACTCGATCCATTTCAGACATGGCCACTAAAAATATGCAAATTTGATTCTTACACAATTGACATTTTAAGCTCCCAATGGACAAGGTGTACATTTACCAACCATGTAATCAAAATGCTACCCCCACCAATCATCTAACCAGTGATAGCACACTTCTCCCCACCACTGCCAATTAATGACTATATATATATATATAAAGGGCCAGGGTTTCAAAGTTAACTAGACCAAGTGGACCCGTTGGGCCCATTCCTCATAGAGGGGGAACAGGAAAGGGGAGAGGGTGTGACTGAGTGAGCCCTGGAGCCAAAGCTTCTCCGTATTTGGTGTAGCACCCTCACCCCCCCCACTCAATCCCCTTTATCCCCCCCTCCTCCCCCCACTGACCCACTCCATCCCCCCTACCCCACCCCCACTCCACCCAGCCCTGCCTCCATCCCCATTCCCCCCTTCCCTCCCTACTCCCCCCACCCCCTCCCCACCCCCACTCCACCCAGCCCTGCCTCCATCCCCATTCCCCCTACCCTCCCTATTCCCCCCTCCCCCACCCCCACTCTCCCTGCCCGCACCCCATTCTTGTCCCCACCCCAATCTTCCCTCCTCCCACCCCCACTATTCCATCCTCCCAACCCTGCCCTCCTCCCCAGCACCACTCTCCCCCCATCTCCACTCTTTCCTCCCCCCACACTCCTCCACCCCCTCCTCCCCCACTCTCTGCTCCCCACCCCCACTTTCCCCCACTCTCCTCCCCCTCTCTCAACCTCCCACTCTCCCCTCTTCCCCACCCCCACTCTCCCCTGACCCCCACTGTCCCCCTTCCCCCCCATCCCCACTCTCTCTTCCTCCCACCACCACCCCCGCTGTCCCTCTTCCCCCACCCCTCCTCCTCCCCACCCCCACTCTTCCCTTCTCCCCAACCGACCCTGCCCTCCTCCCCAACCTGACTCTCCCCCCACCCCCACTCCCTCCTCCCCCCACCCTCCCCCTCCTCCCTCCCCCCCCACTCTCTCCTCCCCCACCCCCTCTCACTCTCATCCACCCCCCAATCTCTCCTCCACCACCCCCATTCTCACTCTCCCCCACCCCCCCATTCCCCACCACCTGCCCTTTCCTCACTCTCTCCTCCCCCCACCCTCCCCCACCCCTCCCCCCACTCTCTCCTCCCCCATTCTCACTCTACCCCACCCCTACTCTCACTCTCCCCCAGCCCCCCTGGCAGATGGAGTTTAATTTTTAAAAATTCGATATTTTGCATTTTGATTGGACAATCCAAGACAGGACTTGCACTAAATGGTAGGGCCTTAGGAGGTATTGTAGAACAGAGAGATGCAGGGGTGCAGGTACATATTTCCATGAAAGTGGCAACGCATGTGGACACGGTGGTGAAGAAGGCACTTGGCTTGTTTGACTTTGTCAGTCAGATACTGAGTACAGGAGTCAGGGTGTCATGTTACAGCTGGGCCATATTTGGAGTATTATGTACAGTTAACCTGGGAAGTCTGCAAAAGAAATTTATGTTATCAGGTTTAAGGGGTTTGAATTATAAGGAGAAGCTGGATAGTCTGGGTCTTTCTTCCCTGGTGTATAGGAGGTGGAGCAATGACCATATCAGATAGATATAAAATCACGAGGAGTGTAAAATCATAGATAGATAAGAACCACATTTTTCCCCAAGGGATTAGGAGTCTAAAACCAGAGGGCATATGTTTAAGGTACAAGGGGACCTCTTTCACACAGAGGGTGTTGCTTACATGGAACAAGTTGCCCGAGAAAGTGGTAGAGGCAGATACAATTATGACATTTAAAGACACTTGAACAGGTGTATGGACAGGAAAGATATGGAGGCATATTGGCCAAGTGCAGGCAATGGGACAATGGTCAGGCAACTTGATCAGCATGGATGTATTGGATTGAAGGGCCTATTTCCATGCTACATCGCTCTATGACATGTTAGTTTGCAAGCAGCTGAACCCTGGCACAAATTAGCCCAAAAAATTCACTATTATTCAATATTAAAAGTAAATCATTGTTCAAATATGCCATATAGTAAATTACGTGTGTGATGCCTGTGGTTTTATTTTTGTTTTCATTTCATGCATTGTATCTCACCAATAAAGCTAAAAAAAATCGGTCTGCATTTTTATTTGATGAACCAAAAGATGCTTTTAAACCCCATCAGTTTTGTTTTGTTTTGCTGGCCTGGTACATTTTTGTGGTGTATTTTGATATTACTTAATACATTTGGCAAACAATGTTTTAGACTTTCCTTCGATTCCCACTGATGCTTTTCCTTTAATTCCCACTTTTCCTTACATCTGTACATCTGAAGTTAAGCCAGATGTTTTTCTAGAGACTTTATGTTTCAGCCACTTTTCTCTAATAAAAATAATTCAGAGTTGAACTACATAGAGTTAGTACGAATCATGCAGCTTGGGATTTTGCGCAGCTGTAAATACTTTAGTCAACTTTGCTTGTCAGCTGCTTTCACATTAAGTTTTACTATTCTATGGCGCTGAAGCATTTTGTAGTACTGTTCCTAATATAATCACTGTAAATTATGAAAAAGTGAACTAAATGTAGTAAAGCTAGCTAGATATCCATCTAGTCCATGGGATAATCGCACAACTAATGTAAAACATGGAATACACTAATGTAATAAATAAATGGTCACAAAACTTTGGTAGTGGGTTTCACGCATACATGTTCCACCTTTTTGCCAACGAGGATATTCATGTTATCCAACAGATCTCATTTTTCATAAGCTCCAGTAGCAAATTTGATATCAGTATTAATCTGATTTCCACAATCTGCCAATTATTACCTCATTCTAATAGCACATTGTCTGAAATTTCTTCTGCAACCACTGGGCCAAAGGAGTCATTAGTCAGGTTTACATTTTTTCACATATAATAGTATATTGAAACATACACATTTGCAGTAATGCATCCACTGTACAACTAATACAGAGTTAAAACAAGAGCCATAGATAGTGTCGGACATTTCCACCCTGAGAAAAGATTCTGACTGTACCCTATCTATGCCTCTCATAATTTTAGACAATTCTATCAAGTCATAAGTTTATGTCAAAGGAGCAGAGTTAGGCCATTTGGCTTATTGAATCTACTCCACCTTTCAATCATGGCTGATCTATCTTTTCCTCTTAACCTCATTCTCCTGCCTTTTCCCCTTAACCTTTGACACCCATACTAATCAAGAGCCTGTTAATCTCTGCTTTAAAAATATCCCATGACTTGGCCTCCACAGCTGTCTGTGGCAATGACCCACAGATTCACCACACTCTGGCTAAAGAAATTCCTCATCTTTTTTAAAGATTCATCATTTTATTCTGAGGCTGTGCTCTCTCATCTTAGACTCTCTCACTAATGGAAACACACCTTAAGTACAGGACCAATGTATGTGTCTAGGTAGCAGGTCCAGGGTTAAGCCAATTGTACATTTATATGAGTCTAGGGCCAGAAATTCTGCAAGGATCAAAAATGCATGTGCAAGACAGGCAGAAGCTCCTCCTCGAAGATAGACACAAAATTCTGGAGTAACTCAGCAGGTTAGGCAGCATCTCTGAAGAAAAGGAATACGTTACATTTTGGGTCGAGACCCTTCTTCAGACTGAAAGTCATGAGAGAGGGAAACTAGAAATATACCCTTACATTCCCACTCTTTTTGCCCCTCCCCATCCTTGTCATCCTGATAGTTCCACTGTTTGCATCCATATATCCCTTCATTATCACTTCTTCCACAGCCAACAATGGACCAATGTGGGCTCCACCTTCCCTTAGTCATCGGTAAGGGCTCTGATTTGTTTAGATCTCTAGTTTGGATCGAACACTGGCAATCAAAGCTCATGCCTTATTTCTAATTACTTAGTATTCCAGCAAGTTATTATTTACATCTAAACATAAAAAAGGAACGTCTATTGTCAGAGATTGGAGGTAAAAAGACACTACTATTTTCTAAGATTCATAAAGTACCCCAAAATAATATCAAAATTACCATGTCTTAATGTTCCACCATCACTTTAATAAAGTGTGTTTTCCCTTTGCCGTTAAATTTCACATAGTGAATGGATTCAGAAGCTGTATTTTTTTTAAATCTTGCATTACCTAAAGATGTTTATTTCCATTAGGGTCTCTTATTTCCAAACAATTGAAACTGAACATATTAAGCATCTTCATTTTTTTGTGCAAAGATTTGTCAGGCTGCTGACATTGACCCTCTCCCCCTTACCCTTCCCTTCCCCCGAACCCTATCCTGTTGTTCAGAGTGAGCCCTCTGGCCTTGTCTACCATGAACTAATTCTGACAGTTGAGCATGAATAGTCAGCTCCTCTTTTGTGTACACTGTATATTCTTCCACATTAGATAACCACATTAACTAAAAGCTGATCTGTATGTGAAATCACATTTAGCCCCAAAATCTTTTTCAGTTACTAGGATAGTTGCCTGATTTGCGAGAAAACAACCTTAAAATCATGATATTTTAAACAACCTTCTATGGATTTAACAAAGTCAATATACCTCTCAGTTAAGAAGAGTGACCAAAAAATGTTGTTTCCAATTGAAATTAGTCAAATATCATGAAGTTGCTTAAAACAGACTCACCTTGCTTTCTCCTTCAATCACAGTTATAGGCACTGGCGTAGAGGGCCACTTGTTCTTGGCAGGTAAAGGCCTATCACAGTTCCATAACACTACAATCTTAATAAAAAAGTATATGTATTAATTGGCTTGTCAAATTAAAAACACTGTTTTCCTAGGAGCTTGATCAGAAGAGATCAGAGAGGGAGAACATTCTAGACAAAACTTTTTCACTTAAGTTCTCTTAAAGTTTATTTTGAAACATATTTTAAAAAATCTTAAAGTTTATTTTGAAACATGTTTAAAAAAATAGGTAAGTTAATTTTCTATTATAATTAATATACTTTATAAATACCAACATGAATTAAAGAAAATGTATTAAACTCTTTACATAATAGTCTATCAATGTTACGTTTTTTTAAATTAAGGAAAGAACTAGAATGATATTCTTCCACAAATTAATTAATTGTAAACATAAGTTATGATTTTCAAATCATTGAAGAAACAATGTTTCATCATTGAAGGAACTGAATAGAGTTCAAATTAATAAGAAGTATTTTGCAGATGCATTGTAATGCTTCTAATGCTGGCCCAGTTACAACATTTGGAGATCAGACGAAGACCTGGAACCCAAGAACTTTCCAATCTGGGTAAGCCACTTTTTACACATATTTTCCTTAATGAGATTCTGAAGAACAATGTTTTATCTCAGGAAACAATAAGATTAAAATCTGTATCCATGGATGATGAATTAATGCATCTTGCGAAGGAAATTAAAAACATACAATCTTAACTTCTACAGCAGTGCCATCAACATTTTGCAAAGAGTTATGATTCTTATCTCCTCAATACATACCTGTTTGCAGTACTTTGATCTTGATACAGCTAATATCAGTTTAACTATAGGTTGGGATTGTGTCAAAAGAGGGGAAACTGCCTGAATGACTGCTGTGAACTCTTCACTTGGACTGATACCTGTTAAATAAACAAATCATTGACCACATAAATGAGCAGAGAGCAATAATATCTGAAATAGCGAACAGTTATGAGCAACTCAACAAACAACACAAGATAAATTAAACCAAATAAAACCTATGAAAGCAGAATTGTTTGCTGATCTTTCATGCAAATGACATAAACTAATTATTTTACTGGAAGAATAGTTATCAGTTTGCCAAATATGGATGTCACTCCCAAAGTTGACTTTTAATGTCCATCCCTCAAATCTCAGGAAAGGCAACGTGTCTCTCCCCTTGTTGGATTTGGAGTCACACATGGACCAGACTAGGTTAGGATGGCTTTTTTACATCCATGAAGGGCATTACTGAACCTGATGGATTTTTACAATATGCTGGGACTTTCATTACATTTCACGGAATTATTTATTTAATTACTAAAATTTAAATTCACCAGCTGCTGTTTTTATAGAACTCTCATCCCTGGATCAATATCTCAGCCTCCCATTCCAGTGACATAACTCCTTTGCAGCAATATACATTGTGACGAAACATTTGCTGAAGTACTGTCGGAACCTGGATAGGCCTCAGAGAGCGCTGAATGTTCACAGCCTCATTGTACATTGAACTATCTGAGATAAAGGATAGGACTGGTGTAAGAGGACAAGAGGGGCATTAATCTTTTTTTTCTATGGGTAACTACACCCTTCCTGCCCCATCAAACACATGGTCAACCCCTTTCTCTCGCCCTCCCCCTCCATCCACCATCTAGCAGGAGCTTGTGATTCAACAATGCATTACCCAATCCCACCCTCATGAAACTTTGAAGTTATCCTCCCAGTGAGGTCCTGCTCCAACCACCAGACCCACAAATACAATGCATCTCTTCCAATGATGCACTGGCTCACCCTTGCTTATTATTTCATTTTGCATTTTCCACCTTGGTACAATGCCTGAAAAGATTTGTGTAAGTGCACACTCAAATTTAAACATTGGGCCCATGACTAAAACCCTGTTCAGTGTGCTATGTAAAAACAGATGAATCTGGTCTTGAAGGGCACTGATGAATGGCTAGGCCTATCTCTCCTGGAAAACAGATAGGAATACATTTATGTGAATTCTGGAAATCTGAAGTATAAATCAAAAATTTTGGAAATACTCAGAAAGTCAGCTGCATCTGTGGAGAATGAAACTGAGTTAACATTTCAAGTTAATGACTCTTTATCAAAACCAGGCATAGTTAGAGATAAACAAGTTTTGCTGTACAGAGAAAGGGGACAGGCGAAAAGAGACCAAAGACCCTTTTGGTATGGTGGAAAGCAGCAGAGATAACAGAAGGGACAAAAGAACAAGTAATGGACAAAAGCATCCCAGAAGAAATGTAAATGTAAAATAATTATCCAATATAATGCGAATGCTGCAAATCTGAAATGGAAATGCCAATTAGCTGAAACAGTAGAACTCTGGAGGACATAACATTTCTTATCAGAAGAGGACGTGTTGACCCTCAAGCAAGCAGCATTTGGTCTCCCCCAAAGCTGAACTGTTCTCTCAGGATATGAAAAAGAGAAACGGGGAAGACTTGTCTGTTATGGCATCATTTTGGAGAAGTCAGAAACTAGCTTTAGAAATTGTGTGGTGAAATCCGTGGTTGAGAAAAAGGTAAGTTGCATTAGAAGCACTGATACGGAAGGTGGGATTGAGAGAACGGATGGAAAACTGAGAATGAAAAGGAGCCCCGACGAGAAGCATGGTGGGAGGAAATGGAGCCAGAGTAGCTAGGGGAGTTGACGACCTTTACTGTATGCTGGTTATGAACTTAATTTCTGAAAAGAAAGAAGTCAAGGAAGGGAAGGCAAGAGAAGAGTCAGAAATGAATTAGGTGAAGGTAAAAGCAGGGTAGAAATTGGTTAAGAGTTCAGACTGAAAGCAAGAAGGAGCACTGATACAATCGTCAATTTGCTGAAGGCGAAGGTGGGAATCCAAATGGGATTTAAACAGGAAATGCACCACATGCTCCACAAAGAACAGGAAAAGCTTGGACAGAATGTGACAGAATGGACACATTATATTTGCTAACAATAATCAGTCTAAGTTGGAACCTCACAGAGATTCATGCACTAAGGCAGCTGTGCTGACTTTAGTCTTAGTGAATAAAATATATGTTTCATTCAACCGGTGGTGACAATTTTACCTCACTCATGCCAAAAGCCAAGATTATTACCCAAGAAAAAGGTGACAATGAATTGGTAATAATTTAAAGGAATTTTCACCTGGGGTCACAGTGGAACATTGCGCTTACCAGGGAGGGCGAAAAGAAGGATCACCCTTGTTCCCTGCACCATCCACTGCTAAATTCTCTGTTCATTGAGACCTCTTTAAATCAAGCATTGGATGACAGCGCAACCATGCCCATCTGTGAGGCTCCAGACAAATGAAAAACCTGCCATTGTTTAGTGTTTGTCGCTATAATCAAAGAGAGAACACAAGATATGGAAGATCTGCCTACACACACAGAATTGCACAACAGGTTATGTCAACATGCTCAGAAAAGGCAAAAAGAAAATTGAAGTCAATGCTTGCAAAAATGTGAAAGATGTTATTAAAAATACTGGATCATCATTTATAAAGCTGTCAAAATGTCACACAAAGGAAGTACAGATGCACATAATGGAATTCAAATAAAATGAGACAATTTCATGCAACAGTAGCTATTACGGCTCTTCTTTTATGTCTCAACGCTATTTATATTAGGATTTCATGTTTGTACCTAGGCTGCAATGTTCCTTCCAATTTTTGCAGCAAAATAAGGTGATTTCTATCTGTGAATAGAAACGCGACAATATAACTCAAATACAAATAGCACACATATGCCCAGGGATGCAAGTATTTTCATTCAAGAGGTTTCCTCACACTGGTAGGAATGATCGTAGCATGGAGCTGATCTGCATTCAATTACAAAATGAATCCTTTACAGTGCATTCAGAAAGTATTCAAACCCCTTCACTTTTTCCACATTTGTTACGTTACAGCCTTATTTAAAAATGGATTAAGTTCATTTTTTTCCTCATCAATCTACACACAATACCCCATAATAAAAAAGCAAAAAAAGGTGTTTAGAAATTAAAAATAAATAACTGAAATATCACATTTGCATAAGTATTCAGACCCTTTACTCAGTACTTTGTTGAGGCACCTTTGGCAGCGATTACAGCCTCAAGTAGTCTTGGGTTTGACGCTACAAGCTTGGCACACCTGTATTTGGGTAATTTCTCTCATTCTTCTCTGCAGATCCTCTCAAGCTCTGCAAGGTTGGATGGGGTGCATCGATGCACAGCCATTTTCAGGTCCCTGCAGAGATGTTCGATCGGGTTCAAGTCCGGGCTCTGGCTGGGCCGCTCAAGGACATTCACAGACTTGTCACGAAGCCACTCCTGCGTTGTCTTGGCTGTGTGCTTAGGGTCATTATCCTGTTGGAAGGTGAACCTCCGCCCCAGTCTGAGGTCCAGAATGCTCTGGAGCAGGTTTTCATCAAGGATCTCTCTGTACTTCGCTCCATTCATCTTTCCCTCGATCCTGACTAGTCTCCAAGTTCCTGCTGCTGAAAAACATCCCCACAGCATGATGCTGCCACCACCATGCTTCACCGTAGGTATGGTATTGGCCAGGTGATGAGCGGTGCCGCTTGGCATTCAGGCAAAAGAGTTCAATCTTGGTTTCATCAGACCAGAGAATTTTGTTTCTCATGGTCTGAGAGTCCTTTAGGTGCCTTTTGGCAAACTCCAAGCGGGCTGTCATGTGCCTTTTACTGAGGAGTGGCTTCCGTCGGCCACTCTTCCATAAAGGCCTGATTGGTGGAATGCTGCAGATATAGTTGGCCTTCTGGAAGGTTCTCCCATCTTCACAGAGGAACTCTGGAGCTCTGTCAGAGTGACCATCGGGTTCTTAGTCACCTCCCTGACCAAGGCCCTTCCCCGATTGCTCAGTTTGGCCGGACGGCCAGCTCTATGAAGAGTCGTGGTGGTTCCAAAGTTCTTCCATTTAAGAATGACAGAGGCCACTGTGCTCTTTGGGACCTGCAATGCTGCAGAAATTGTTTTATGGCCTTCCCCAAATCTGTGTCTCGACACAATCCTGTCTCGGAGGTCTACGGATAATTCCTTTATCTTCATGGCTTGGTTTTTGCTCTGACATGCACTGTCAACTGTGGGACGTTATATAGACAGGTGTGTGCCTTTCCAAATCATGTCCAATCAATTTAGTTTACCACTGATGGACTCTAATGAAGTTGTAGAAACATCTCAAGGATAATCAATGGAAACAGGTTGAACATAAACTCAATTTTGAGTGTCACAGCAAAGGGTCTGAATACTTATGTAAATATGATATTTCAGTTATTTCTTGTTAATTACTGCAAAAATTTCTAAACACCTGTTTTCACTTTTTTATTATGGGGTATTGTGTGTAGATTGATGATTAAAAAAATGAATTTAATCCATTTTAAAATAAGACTGTAACATAGCAAAATGTGGAAAAAGTGAAGTGCACTTTCTGAATGCACTGTATGTGTGCAGTGACTTAACTTTCCTGGTGAATCCAGTATCTCTCCTTCTCTCTCTCTAATTTGGCAATGACTGATCAAAGTACACACTCAAAACTAAAGATAAAGGCAGAACAATTCACAATGAACAATCTTGTACTTGTATCCTTCAGGCTATTTTGGTTTAGTTTAAATGACAAGAAATATGGCATTAGAAGTAAGCAGACAGTTTTCCTGCGGTACTATAAATGTGTACATGAGCATTCACAATCTTAAATAGCTGTGAAGTTTCCAACAGCAGTTAAAATTTAGGAAGGATGTGGAAATTAATCTGCTTTGATTTTTACTTTGCATTTGGCCAGGCATTAACTGAGAAACTTGCTATTGATAAATACCCAACCATTACTGTTGCAGTGCAACCCAAGGTTGTGGCCACATAATATGATAAGTTTTCATCTACAAATTGAGAGGGAGAAGGGAAAATCGGAAATGTCCTTATTACAGTATAGCAAAGGGGATTACAGAGGCATGAAGCAGGAGCTGGCCAGATTTGACTGGAAGGAGATCCTAGCAGGGAAGACGGTGGAACAGCAATGGCAGGTATTCCTGGGAATAATGCAGAAGTTGCAGGATCAATTCATGCCAAAGAGGAAGATTCTAAGGGGAGTAAGAGGCACCCGTGGCTGACAAGAGAAATCAAGTAAAGCATAAAAATAAAAGAGAATAAGTATAACATAGCAAAGAAGAGCAGGGAGCCAGAGGATTGGGACTCTTTTAAAGAGCAACAGAAGATAACTAAAAAGGCAATACGGGGAGAAAAGATGAGGTACGAAGGTAAGCTGGCCAATAATATAAAGGAGGATAGTAAAAGCTTCTTTAGGTATGTGATGAGGAAAAAAATAGTTAAGGCAAATGTGGGTCCCTTGAAGACAGAAGCAGGGGAATTTATTACGGGGAACAAGGAAATGGCAGACGAGTTGAACCGGTACTTTGGATCTGTCTTCACTAAGGAAGATACAAACAATCTCCCAGATGTTCTAGTGGCCAGAGATTCTAGGGTGATGGAGGAACTGAAGGAAATTCACATTAGGCAGGAAATGGTGTTGGGTAGACTGATGGGATTGAAGGCTGATAAATCCCCAGGGCCTGATGGTCTGGCTCTAGATATCATGGACGCATTGCTGATCATTTTCCAATGTTCTATAGATTCAGGATCAGTTCCTGTGGATTGGAGGTTAGCTAATGTTATCCCACTTTTTAAGAAAGGAGGGAGAGAGAAAACAGGAAATTATAGACCAGTTAGTCTGACATCAGTGGTGGGGAAGATGCTGGAGTCAATTATAAAAGACGAAATTGCGGAGCATTTGGATAGCAGTAACAGGATCGTTCCGAGTCAGCATGGATTTACGAAGGGGAAATCATGCTTGACTAATCTTCTGGAATTTTTTGAGGATGTCACTCGGAAAATGGACAGGGGAAAGCCGGTGGATGTAGTGTACCTTGACTTTCAGAAAGCCTTCAACAAGGTCCCACATAGGAGATTAGTGTGCAAAATTAGAGCACATGGTATTGGGGGTACTGCCATGGATAGAAAATTGGTTGGCAGACAGAAAGCAAAGAGTGGGGATAAATGGGTCCCTTTCAGAATGGCAGGCAGTGACTAGTGGGGTACCGCAAGGCTCGGTGCTGGGACCGCAGCTATTTACAATATACATTAATGACTTGGATGAAGGGATTAAAAGTACCATTAGCAAATTTGCAGATGATACAAAGCTGGGTGGTAGTGTGAACTGTGAGGAAGATGCTATGAGGTTGCAGGGTGACTTGGACAGGTTGTGTGAGTGGGCGGATGCATGGCAGATGCAGTTTAATGTGGATAAGTGTGAGGTTATCCACTTTGGTGGTAAGAATAGGAAGGCAGAGTATTATCTGAATGGTGTCAAGTTAGGAAAAGGGAATGTACAACGAGATCTGGGTGTCCTAGTGCATCAGTCACTGAAAGGAAGCTTGCAGGTACAGCAGGCAGTAAAGAAAGCCAATGGAATGTTGGCCTTCATAACAAGAGGAGTTGAGTATAGGAGCAAAGAGGTCCTTCTGCAGTTGTACAGGGCCCTAGTGAGACCACACCTGGAGTACTGTGTGCAGTTTTGGTCTCCAAATTTGAGGAAGGATATTCTTGCTATTGAGAGCGTGCAATGTAGGTTTACTAGGTTAATTCCCGGAATGGCGGGACTGTCGTATGTTGAAAGACTGGAGCGACTAGGCTTATATACACTGGAATATAGAAGGATGAGAGGGGATCTTATTGAAATATATAAGATTATTAAGGGGTTGGACACATTAGAGGCAGGAAACATGTTCCCAATGGGGGAGGCCAGAACCAGGGGCCACAGTTTAAGAATAAGGGGTCGGCCATTTAGAACAGAGATATGTGGAATTCTCTGCCTCAGAAGGCAGTGGAGGCCAGTTCTCTGAATGCTTTCAAGAGAGAGCTAGATAGAGCTCTTAAGAATAGCGGAGTCAGGAGGTATGGGGAGAAGGCAGGAACGGGGTACTGATTGAGAATGATCAGCTATGATCACATTGAATGGTGGTGCTGGCTTGAAAGGCCTAATAGCCTACTCCTGCACCTATTGTCTATTGTCTATTGAACCAGATGGCCCCATCCTCTACCTTCAATCCAGAAGCAAGAGCCACTTCTCTTTATGGTCTTGTGAAGTACGGGGAACCAAAGAAGTGCCAGAGTATTAGGATCTAGACATGAGCTACTTCAATGTAATTGAAGCTCTCACTGTTGACCTCACAAATAATAATGCAAGTCATGTGAAAATTGATTTAGGCTGAACCCAATGCAAGATTTAGCAATGAATAGACAGTGTCCTGACCCAATGTGACCTCCATTACCTCATTCGCTAAAACATAACTGCCAAATTTTCTCCTATCTGTCGAGAGCTTCAATCTAGTTTACTTGATGATTATTTTAAGTGTGGAGCAATACACAGTTTGCTTTTTTCATATAATTCTTTATCACACTGTATGTTTTCTTACGTTATTGTACTGGTGATTCTTATAGATATATTGCTTAAAATTCATATTAGACATTAACTGGGATAGGTTACAAAGTTCTGAGTAAGAAAATAATGTTTGCTGTTTTGTCCAAACTGTAGAGTTTAACTTCTTCCAAGGACCCCAGTTTGTTGACAGCCCCTTAGTTTCCAGTTAAAGTGGGAGAATTCTGAAACAGTTTGCAAAACGAAATAGGTCTGATGCAGGTCTTCAGGGAGAAGAAAATAAGCCTGGATTCCAGGTGAATTCATTTCCTAATCCAGGATGGCTATCCATTTCCCAAAGGAGAATACAATTCACAACCTTTGGGATCTGATAGGAAGTGCTTGGATTAGTGTGGTTCCATGGAGAATCTAGGGTCTTTCCACTGCTGGACATGGCCCCCCATGTGCAGGGTGTGGTGGAGACGCCCCTCAAAATGAGGGAAGGGATTCCACGCCAGTGGGCCACATGAGTGGCAAGGGTGGGGGGGGGGGGGTAATTTTATGTAATTAGTTTATTGAATGTATGTATAGCCTCCGAGAATGCCGGATGGAGTTTTGTAAAGAACATGTTTTGTATATATTTATTTCTCGAATAAAGTATATTTTGGAATTAAAATGTTTTTAAAAAGTTTTCCTGGTCCACTTATACACCAACAGAGCTGTTGTCATCTTGTGTGAGCTGCTGGGGTTTCTGAGACATGGGAAACTAACTGCACATATCAAATACAGGAAGCAGGTTATATCAGAGTTTTCTAGCCTTGCTAACTTATTTAAATTATCGATCTGCTGCGTTGCGATGTTAGCTGCCAGTCTCTTGTCACACCTCTGTAAAACGTAAAAGTTAACTGGTTTGGTTCCAACTCAACTGCTTTAATGTGATAAAATCATCTCTACAATCTTGATAGTGGTACAGGAAAAACATACTTGGAAATCCAATGCTCAAATGAAATGGCATTCTTTTAGTTAATGTGAAAGTTAAATGTACACGTCCTAATATTCATCACAATAAAACCTTGAGTAACTCTTCTGTCAATCACAAAATGGATGATTTGACAAGTGTATTTCCAAACAGATTAGCGGAACAATTGTCTTTAGAAGGAGGACAGGTTTGCGCTGAAGGCAATTATAGCTGAAAACATCAATGACAATAATAGTAAGGGGAGATGGAGGATTGCTATGCCAAACAGCAAAATTAGATTGTAAGTCAAGTTGTATTTTAAAATGCAATCAATATGTTTCATCCTTTCAGTCAGGAAGGCATCAGAGTTAATGAGTGAATAAGTTATAAATGGTAACAGGAGTGATGATGATTTTCTGATTCCTGCCTTGAAGCAGGCTGTGCTCTCCAACCATGCCCACGTTGTTCTGATGTATGTGTTCATTGGATGTGACAGGTTTTGTTGTGGAAAGAATCTAAAAGAACTATTCTAAGAACATAAAGACCATGATTATAAAATATTTTGACTCAACACCACCATTCCATCTGGGACCTATGTAAGCATAATTCTTTCGCCAATAGCTCAATTTCCCTTCCTGTTTATTGCGATGTCTAATATTAAGAAATGGGCAGGACCGTGGTAAAGCTGGTCTGGCCGTTATCTCACGGCACCTGAGATCCATGTTCAATCCTGACCTTGGACACTTGTCTGGGTGCAGTTGGTACTGTGATCCCTTGGGGTTCCTCCAAGGGCTTCTGCTCCCTCTAATATCTCAAAGATATACAGTTCGGTAGACTAATTAGCCACTGTATATTGTTTCCAATGGAACTAAGTGGTGGAATCTGTGGGGAGTTGATGACAATATGGGGAGAACAAAATCTACAAGTATATTAAGAATAACAGGATGGCTGAGGAAAGAAAAGGTCCCCTTGAAGATCAACGTGGCCACCTTTGTGTAAAGCCACAAGAGGTGGGAGAGATTTAAATGAATACTTCACATCCATTTTAACTGAGGAGGAGATCAAGAAATTGAAGCAAAGTAGTAGTGATGTCTTAGATGAGATATAAATTACCAAAGAGGTACTGGTGGTTTTAAATCACTTTAAGGTGGTTAAATCCCCAGGACCTGACCAAGTGCATCATCAGACCTTGCGGGAAGCTAAGAAGGAAATGATGGTGGACCTTGCAGAGATATTTGCATCATCTATAGCCGCAGTTAAAAATCCAGAAGACTTGTTGGTGGCTAATATTGTACTGTTATGTAAGAAGGGCAGCAGCGACAAGCCAGGGAACTACAGGCTAGTGAAGATAGGCACAAAATGCTGGAGTAACTCAGCGGGACAGGCAACATCTCTGGATGGAAGGAATGGATGACGTTTCGGGGTCAAGACCCTTCTTCAGACTGACTTCAGACTTCTGTCACCAATTCCTTCTATCCAGAGATGCTGCCTGTCCCGCTGAGTTACTCCAGCATTTTGTGTCTATCTTCGGTGTAAACATCTGCAGTTCCTTCCTACAAGCTAGTGAGCTTGACATCAGTGGTGGTAAAGTTGTTGGAAGGGATTCTTAGGGACAGATCTACCAGCATTTAGATGGGCATGGACAGATTAGGGACAGTCAGCATGGCTTTATGTGTGGAAAATCATGTCTCACATATCTAATAAAGTTTTCTAAAGAGTCCCCAAGATAATTGATAAAGGCAGGGCAGGGGACATTGTATAAATGGACTTTAGCAAGGCCTTTGACAATGTAGACTGATCTGTAAGGTTAGAGTGCATGGAATCCATGGTGAGTTGGTCAAATTGATTCAAAATGGATTCAAAAGGATTACCACTAATACAATGGTGGTAGTGCATGTTTGTTTTTCTGATTTTCTGTTTGTCATATACATTAACTGTTTGGATGACTATGTAGTTCACATTGTTAGTAAATTTGAGGACAACACCAAAATTGGTGGTATAGTGGACAGTGATGAAGGATATCTAAGTTTACAACAAAATCTAGATCATTTCAGAAGGTGGGCCAAGGAATGGCAAAAGGAATTTACCTCTGACAAGTGTGAGGTGTTGTACTTTGATATGTCAAAACCATGGAAGGACTTGCACAGTAAACGGCAAAGGCCTGGAATGTTACAGAACAGAGAGATCAGGGAGTACAGGTGCATGGTTTGCCCGAAAAAGCAAAGTCAAGTGGACAGTCTGGTGCACTTGCCTTCATTTAGAGAGTACAAAAGTTGGCACATCATGATCAGCTGTACAACTGTTGATGAGTCTGGCCACCTAGCTATAGAACTTATGTCATTAAGTTGGAAAGTGTGCAGGAGATTCATCAAGATGACATCTGGGCTTGTGTTAAAGGAAGAAGTTAAATAGGCTGGTACTTTCATCTTTGAAGCGTAGGAGGCTGAAAGTTGGCTTTGCTGAGGTGTACAAGATCATGATGGATATGGACAAGTTAAACACAGATTCTTTTTCCCCATGGTAGAAGATTCCAAACCTAGAGGGCATAGGCTTAAGATGAGAGAGAAGAGACTTAAACCTGACCTCAGGGGCAACTTTTGCACTCAGAGGGTAAGCCATATCTGGAATGAACTGCCAGAGGAAGCCATAGCGTATAGTTGAAACTTCTAAAAGACATTTGGGTAGATATTTGAATAGGAAGGGTTTAGAGGGCCTTTGGCCAAATGCAGGTAAATGGGACTAGCCCAATACACCAACTTATTTGGCAAGGACAAGATGGGCTAAAGGGCCTGTATCCCAGCTGTGCAGCTCTATGACTCAATGACTTTAAATATGGTTACTTGTCATGTTTCAGTTGCTGGAATGATCGTGCAAAAAAACAACCTGCTGAAGGAACTTAGCAAGTCAACCCACCATGTCAATAATTCCTTTCCCCCCAACAGATTAGTATGGGTGTCAGGGGTTACGGAGAGAATGGAGTTAGGAGGGAGAAATAGATCAGCCATGATTGAATGGCAGAGTAGACTTGATGGACCGAATAGCCTTATTCTGCTCCTAACACTTAAGAACATGAACAGATGCTGCTCGACAACCAATGGCAGGAATTTCTGGGCATAATCCAGAAGATGCAGGATCACTTCATTCCAAAGAGGAAGAAAGATTCTAAGGGGAGTAAGAGGCAACCGTGGCTGACAAGGGAAGTTAGAGATGGAATAAAACTAAAAGAAAAGATGTATAAGATAGCAAAGAATAGCGGGAAGCCAGAGGAGTGGGCAACTTTCAAAGGACAACAGAAGATAGCAAAAAAGGCAATACGGGCTGAAAAGATGAGGTATGAAGCGAAGCTGGCCAAGAATATAAAGAAGGACAGTAAAAGCTTCTATAGATATGTTGAGAAAAAGATTAGTAAAGACAAATGTGGGTCACTTGAAGGCAGAAACGGGTGAAATTATTATGGGTAACAAGGAAATGGCGGAAGAGTTGAACTGGTACTTCGGATCAGTTTTCACTAAGGAAGATACAAACAATCTCCCAGATGTACTAGTGGACAGAGGATCAGGGGAGACAGAGGAACTGAAAGAAATTTGCATTAGACGAGAAATAGTATTGGGTAGACTGATAGGACAGAAAACTGATAAATCCCCAAGGCCTGATGATCTGCATCCCACGGTACTCAAGGAGGTGGCTCAAGAAATCATGGACGCATTGGT
Source organism: Rhinoraja longicauda (assembly GCF_053455715.1). Classification (NCBI taxonomy): domain Eukaryota; kingdom Metazoa; phylum Chordata; class Chondrichthyes; order Rajiformes; family Arhynchobatidae; genus Rhinoraja; species Rhinoraja longicauda. The sequence continues at coordinate 44,706,726 of NC_135957.1, read as the reverse complement.
GATTATTTTCCAATGTTCAATAGATTCAGGATCAGTTCCTGTGGATTGGAGGGTAGCTAATGTTGTCCCACTTTTCAAGAAAGGAGTGAGAGAGAAAACAGGGAATTATAGACCAGTTAGCCTGACATCGGTGGTGGGGAAGATGTTGGAGTCGATTATTAAAGAGGTAATAACGGCGCATTTGGATAGTGGTAAAAGGATTGGTCCAAGTCAGCATGGATTTATGAAGGAGAAATCCTGCTTGGCTAATCTTCTGGATTTTTTTGAGGATGTGACAAGTAAAATGGATGAAGGAGAGCCAGTGGATGTAGTGTATTTAGACTTTCAGAAAGCCTTTGATAAGGTACCACATGGGAGGTTGGTGAGCGAAATTAGAGCACATGGTATTGGGGGTAGGGTATTGAAATGGATAGAGAATTGGTTGGCAGACAGGAAACAAAGAGTAGGAATAAATGGGTCCTTTTCAGAATGACAGGCATTGGAGAGTGGAGTGCCGCAAGGCTCGTTGCTGGGGCTGCAACTATTTACAACATATATCAATGATTTGGATGATGGAATTAGAAGTAATACTAGCAAGTTAGACAATAGACAATAGACAATAGACAATAGGTGCAGGAGTAGGCCATTCAGCCCTTCGAGCCAGCACCGCCATTCAATGCGATCATGGCTGATCACTCTCAATCAGTACCCCGTTCCTGCCTTCTCCCCATACCCCCTCACTCCACTATCCTTAAGAGCTCTATCCAGCTCTCTCTTGAAAGCATCCAACGAACTGGCCTCCACTGCCTTCTGAGGCAGAGAATTCCACACCTTCACCACTCTCTGACTGAAAAAGTTCTTCCTCATCTCCGTTCTAAATGGCCTACCCCTTATTCTTAAACTGTGGCCCCTTGTTCTGGACTCCCCCAACATTGGGAACATGTTTCCTGCCTCTAATGTGTCCAATCCCCTAATTATCTTATATGTTTCAATAAGATCCCCCCTCATCCTTCTAAATTCCAGTGTATACAAGCCCAATCGCTCCAGCCTTTCAACATACGACAGTCCCGCCATTCCGGGAATTAACCTAGTGAACCTACGCTGCACGCCCTCCATAGCAAGAATATCCTTCCTCAAATTTGGAGACCAAAACTGCACACAGTACTCCAGGTGCGGTCTCACCAGGGCCCGGTACAACTGTAGAAGGACCTCTTTGCTCCTATACTCAACTCCTCTTGTTACGAAGGCCAACATTCCATTGGCTTTCTTCACTGCCTGCTGTACCTGCATGCTTCCTTTCATTGACTGATGCACTAGGACACCCAGATCTCATTGAACTCCCCCTCCTCCTAACTTGACACCATTCAGATAATAATCTGCCTTTCTATTCTTACTTCCAAAGTGAATAACCTCACACTTATCTACATTAAACTGCATCTGCCATGTATCCGCCCACTCACACAACCTGTCCAAGTCACCCTGCAGCCTTATTGCATCTTCCTCACAATTCACACTACCCCCCAGCTTAGTATCATCTGCAAATTTGCTAATGGTACTTTTAATCCCTTCGTCTAAGTCATTAATGTATATCGTAAATAGCTGGGGTCCCAGCACCGAACCTTGCGGTACCCCACTGGTCACTGCCTCCCATTCCGAAAGGGACCCATTTATCCCCACTCTTTGCTTTCTGTCTGTCAACCAATTTTCTATCCATGTCAGTACCCTACCCCCAATACCATGTGCCCTAATTTTGCCCACTAATCTCCTATGTGGGACCTTGTCGAAGGCTTTCTGAAAGTCGAGGTACACCACATCCACTGACTCTCCCCTGTCAATTTTCCTAGTCACATCCTCAAAAAATTCCAGTAGATTTGTCAAGCATGATTTCCCCTTCGTAAATCCATGCCGACTCGGAATGATCCCGTTACTGCTATCCAAATGCTCAGCAATTTCGTCTTTTATAATTGACTCCAGCATCTTCCCCACCACTGATGTCAGACTAACTGGTCTATAGTTACCCGTTTTCTCTCTCCCTCCTTTCTTAAAAAGTGGGATAACATTTGCTATCCTCCAATCCACAGGAACTGATCCTGAATCTATAGAACATTGAAAAATGATCTCCAATGCTTCCACTATTTCTAGAGCCACCTCCTTAAGTACCCTGGGATGCAGACCATCAGGCCCTGGGGATTTATCAGCCTTCAGTCCCATCAGTCTACCCAAAACCATTTCCTGCCTAGTGTGGATTTCCTTCAGTTCCTCCATCATCCTAGGTTCTCCGGCCCCTAGAACATTTGGGAGATTGTGTGTATCTTCCTCAGTGAAGACAGATCCAAAGTAACGGTTTAACTCGTCTGCCATTTCTTTGTTCCCCATAATAAATTCCCCTGCTTCTGTCTTCAAGGGACCCACATTTGCCTTGACTATTTTTTTCCTCTTCACGTAGAGAGTTGTGAATTTGTGGAATTTGTGGAATTCTCTGCCACAGAAGGCAGTGGAGGCCAATTCACTGGATGAATTTAAAAGAGAGTTAGATAGAGCTCTAGGGGCTAGTGGAATCAAGGGATATGGGGAGAAGGCAGGCATAGGTTACTGATTGTAGATGATCAGCCATGATCACAATGATTGGCAGTGCTGACTCGAAGGGCCAAATGGCCTCCTCCTGCACCTATTTTCTATGTTTCTATGTTTCTACGTCGTCGATGGTGATGACAGGCGGTGCCTCTGTATCCTGTCCCAGGACGTTCGGCTTCTTCAGGCAGATGGTCAGCCCAAAGTCCTTGCACGCCCGATAGGTGGTCCATCAGTGACTGTAGTTCCTTCTGGGTGTGGAACACAACTGCTGCGTCATCGGCGAACAACATGTCTCTGATGAAAGCTTCACGTACATTTGTCTTGGCTCGGAGGCGGGTGAGGTTGAAGAGCCTGCTGTCTGATCTAGTACGCAGGTAGATCCCCTCTGTTGCAGTGCCGAAGGCATGTTTCAGGAGCAGAGCGAAGAAAATCCCAAAGAGTGTGGCAGCGAGGACGCAGCCTTGTTTGACGCCACTGCGGATGTCGAAGGGCTCCGAGAAACTGCCATTGAACTGCACTGTACCCTTCGTGTTGATGTGCCAGGATTCTATCATGCTCTGCAGTTTTGGTGGGCAGCCGATCTTTGGAAGAGCCTTGAATAGGCCATCTCTGCTGATTGAAGTCAAACGCCTTGGTGAGGTCAATGAACGCCATATACAGGGGCATCCGCTGTTCTCTGCACTTCTCCTGGAGCTGGCGAAGGGAGAAGACCATGTCTACTGTTGACCTTCCAGCTCGGAAACCGCACTGTGATTCTGGGTAGACACGTTCTGCTAGCTTCTGCAGGCGGATCAAGATGACCCGAGCAAAGACCTTGCCGACGATGTTGAGGAGTGAGATGCCTCTGTAGTTGTTGCAGTCGCCATATCCTGGGTATATCCTGGCAAGACAGAGTGTCCAACGCCAAGATTCTGTCTCGCGCTGGCCTCCCGAGTATGCACACTCTACACAGGCAGCGTAGGCTGCGGTGGCTGGGTCATGTCCACCGCACGGAGGATGACCATATTCCAAAAGACATCCTCTATGGAGGGCTAACATCTGGGAGGAGAACCATCGGCCGCCCCCATCTACGTTATGTCTGCAAGAGAGATTTGAAGGCGCTCGACATCGATGTGGAGTCCTGGGAGAGCCTTGCAGCTGACCGTACGAGGTGGAGAGGTACCCTGAACCAACATCTTAAAACGGGGGAAGAGAAACTGATGAATGCAGCGGCAGAAAAGCGGGTATGCAGAAAGGAGCGCAGCAACTTCAACCTTCCAGAGACCACACACAAATGTGACCTTTGCGACAGAGACTGTCACTCCCGCATTGGTCTCTTCAGCCACAAGTGACGCTGCTCTAGCCGAGGTGTGGAGCAAGCAGCCAACTAGGATGCATCACCCATGGTCAGCCATGACCAAGGGGGCCTAAGATGTTTCTGAACAGTCTATTTTTTTCCTCTATATCCTAGCATCTGTTGTCTCTAGTGTCTCTAGAATGATCGTGCTTTCCACCACTTTAAATATACTACACAGATGATTTACTAACATTTTACAATAAATAATTTGGAAAGGACTTGATAAGGAACTTTCAGCTCATTCAAATGTTATTTATTACTAAACTATAGGAATGCTTATAAAGTTACAGAATATATGTAGGTCAATGCTGAAATACAAAAAAAAGTTCCCACATAAGAACATAAGCACATAAGAACACTAGAACATTACCATTCTTGAGCTTGAATCATAAAAACTCTGCATACATAACGTAGTGCAGAAGGTAAATGTAATTTTATTGCAAAGGTGTTGAACTTTAGAAATGAGGAAGCTTTGCTACAAATGTACAGGGTTTTGCTCTGCTTACTTAAAAAAGAATAGGGTAGCATTGGAGATGGCCCAAAGAAGATTCAGCAGGCTAATTCCTGTGATGACAGGATTGTACTATCATGACTGGCTAAACAGGTTGGATCTGCATTGTTTGGGGTTTAGAAGACTGAAGGGTGATCATGTTGAAATATAGAAGTTTCTAAAGATCCTGCAACGTAGATATCAAGAGGTTTTCAGTCATGGAATGCCCAGGAATGAAGGACACTGGAGGGGCACTAACATCCTAGCGGGCAGGTTTGCTAATGCTACATGGAAGGGTTTAAACTAGATTGGCAGGGGGGTGGGATCTCATGCAGGCCAGAGGCACGTGACAGGCTAGAATAGGTGAAAGGCGGAGAGCAAAGAAGAAGGGTTGGTTTAAACTGCACGTATTTTAATGCAAGGGGCCTGACGGGTAAGGCAGATGACCTTAGGGCATGGATAGGTACGAGTGACTGGGACGTTGAAGCCATGACTGAAACCTGATTAAGGGAGGGACAGGACTGGCAGCTCAATGTTCTGGGGTAAAGGAGCTTCAGGTGAGACAGGGGTGAGGGAAAAAGAGGAGGGGGGTTGCATTGTTGGTTAAGGAGGATGTCACGGCAGTGATCAGAGGTGACATTATAGACGGTTCGTCTAGTGAGACTTTATGGGTGGAGCTGAGGAACAAAAAAGGGATGATCACCTTGTTGGGGTTGTAGTACAGACCCCCGAATAGTTAACGGGAATTAGAAGAACAAATGTGCCAGGAGATTGCAGACAACTGCAGGTCAAATAAGGTTGTAGTAGGGGATTTTAACTTTCCCAATATAGACTGGGAAAATCATAGTGTGAAGGGTTTAAATGAGGTGCAATTCCTCAAACGTGTTCAGGAGAGTTTTCTTAAGCAGTATGTAGAGGCCCCCACATGTGAGAGGGCAACGCTGGATCTAGTATTGGGGAAATTGGGAAGGCCAAGTTAATGAAGTGTTTGTGGAGAAGCCTTTTGGAACCAGCGACCACAGTTCGATTAGGTTTAAGTTAGTTATGGATAGGGACGGAGAGGGTCCATGTGTTAAAATGCTCAACTGGAGTAAGGCCAACTTTGAGGATATGAGAGAAGGTCTCGCTCAAGTTGACTGGAGCAGGTTATTTGAGGGAAAGGAACATAGGCCTGACGAAAGTGTGCTGACGAAAACTCAGGATATGTACGTCCTCGTTAGAGTAAAGGGCAAAGCAGGCAAACGTAAGGAATCCTGGCTGACGAGGGAAATTGAGGCATTTGTCAAAAACAAGAAGGATGCATGGGACAGGTATAGGCAGCTGGGATCAAGTGCATCCCAGGAGAAGTTTCGGAAGCTAAGGAGTAAACTGAAAAAGATCAGAAGGGCAAAATGGGGCCAGGAGATAGCTCTAGCGGGTAGCATTAAGGACAATCCCAAAAGATTTTATAAATACATAAAGGGGAAAAGGGTAACTAGAGAGTGGGACCTCTCAGGAATTAAAGCAGTCACCTCTGTGTGGAGTCACAGGAGATGGGCAAGGTCCGCAATGAGTATTTCTCCTCTGTATTTACCGAGGAAAAAGACAGTAGGACGTAGGAACTTGGGGCAATCAATGGAAGTGTCTTGAGAGCAGTCAGTGTTACCGTCGAAGAAGTACTGAAGGTACTGTCGTTTTTGATGGTAGACAAATCTCCAGGGCCTGATCAGATATATCCGAGGACATTGCGGGAAACCAGAGAGGAAATTGCAGGTGCCCTGGTTGAAATTTAGGAGTCGCCCTTAAATGCAGGAGAGGTGCCGGAAGACTGGAGGGAGGTAAATGTTGTACCTCTTTTCAAGAAGGGCTGCAGGGAAAATGCTGAAAATTATAGGCCGGTGAGCATAACATCTGTAGTTCAAAAGTTACTACGGAGTATTCTGAGGGATAGGTTATACTGGCATTTGGATGGGCAAGGTTGATTAGGGATAGTCAGCATGGTTTTGTATGTGGGAGGTCGTGCCTCACAAATCTGATTGATTTATTTGAAGACGTGACCAAAAAGGTCGATGAGGGCAGAGCTGTAGATGTTGTGTACATGGATTTCAGTAAGGCATTCAACAAGGTTCTGCACAGTTGGCTGCTCTGGGAGGTTAGATCGCATGGGATCCAAGGAGAGATAACTGAATGGATAGCAAATTGGCTCCTTGGAAGGAGCAGACGGTGATGGTGGAGGGTTGCTTCTCGGACTGGAAGCCTGTGACTAGTGGTGTGCCTCAGGTTTCGGTGCTGAGCCCGTTACTGTTTGTCATCTACATCAATGCTTTGGATGAGAACATACAGGGCAAGATTAGCAAGTTGGCAGATGATACAAAGGTGAGTGGTTTTGCAGATAGTGAAGATGGTTGTGAAAGATTGCAGCAGGATCTGGGTCGAATGGCCTGGTGGGCGGAGGAATGGTTGATGGAATTTAATACAGAGAAGTGTGGGGTGTTACATTTTGGGACGTTGAACAAGGGCAGGACCTACACAATAAACGGTAGGCCTCTGGGTAGTGTTGTGGACCTGAGGGATCTAGGGGTACAGGTGCATGGTTCCTTGAACGTTGAGTCGCAGGTGGATAAGGTGGCAAAAAAGGCTTTTGGCACTTTGGCTTTCATCAGTCAGGGTATTGAGTATAGAAGTTGGGAGGGCATCTTGCAGTTGTATAAGACGTTAGTGAGACCGCATTTAGAATATTCTGTTCAGTTCTGGGCACCATGATATATAAAAAATATTGTAAAGGTTGAAATGGTTCAGAAAAAATGTATGAGCATGTTGCCAGGACTAGAGGGTGTGAGTTATAGGGAGAAGTTGAATAGGTTGGGTCTCTATTCTATGGAGCGCAGGAGGATAAGGGGTGATCTTATAGAGGTGTACAAAATCATGAGAGGCAAGTGGGACTAGTGTAGCTGGGTCATTGTTGGCATTGTGGGCAAGTTGGGCCGAAGGGCCTGTTTCCACACTGTATCACTCTATGACACTACAAAAAGTGATGAACTCTGCCCAATCCACCCTGGGTACTGACCTCGCCACCATCGAAGGGATCTATGAGAGGTACTGCCTTTAAAACGCATCCAGCTGCATCAAAGACCTCTATCACCCTAGCAATGCAAAGGTAGGAGTCTGAAAACCATGATCACCAGGTTGAAGAATAACTTTTTTCCTACAAGCACCAGGCTCTTAAACACAACACAACACTCACCACTAACCTCAACTGTGAACTATGGACTGACTTTGGTTGCACTAAAGACCAGTGTAAGGATTACTAATTTATTGAATTTTGTTTATTATATACTATCTGTGTGTGATGTGTTTACAGGCGTATTATGCTGCTGCAATTAAGAATTGCATTGTTCCATTGTCAGTACAAATGAAAATTAACATTCTTGATTCCCTTGGGATAATTAATTTTTGAAAGATACAGCATGGAAACAGGCTCCTCAACCCACCAAATCTACGCTGACCATCAATCAACCATTCACACTTGTTCTATTTTATTACACTTTCACAACCATTTCCTACATACTAGGGGCAATTTACAGTGGCCACATAACCCACAAACCCACATGTCTTTGGGATGTAGAAGGAAACCGGAGCACCCGGAGGAATCCCTCATGGTCACAGGGATAATGTGTAAACTCCACACAGAGAGCATCCGAGGTCAGGATCGAACCCCGTCTCTGATGCTGTGAGGAGCAACTCTACCAGCTGTGCCATATTGACGTCCCATAAACAAGAACTTATGGTTTCAAGGCATTGGGGCTGATCCTTTGAAACTGAGGTAAGTAGACATTTCTTCTTGCAGAGGGTAGTGGATCTCTGGAATTCTCTAGCCCAGAGAATTGTGGAGGCTAGCAAACTTAAAGTGGAGGAAATAAATTCTTGAAAGATTAAAAATTGAGGGCAGTATGGACCTGGCACAGTGAAGGAGTTGAGGTCATGCTCATATTGAATGGTGTGGTAGGCATGGGAGGTGAGTTGGCCAATTCCTTCTATTTTATTATGTTTTTGTGATCTTCTTGTATTCACACAAGACATAAATAATGAAATGGGTCAGAGAGCCCTTTGAGCCTGCCATGTCATTCGTTAAGATCACCGGTGTTTTTAGCTACCTTATCCCAATTTTTCTTGATTTAATTAGTGACCACAAATCTATTGATCGATCTTAACTCTAAAAGGTATTCGGCTGAAGGATGAGAGTCATCTGTGATAGGAAATTCCAAAGTTTTACAACATATACAGTAAATAAATTTCTCCTAATTAATCCCTTTCCTTGAGCATTTATTTCTTCAATCTGAGGGACAAAAAAACCTAGCATCTACTTTAACACACCAGAAACATGTATGCATCAAAAATTATCTTTCAATCTTCTGAAAGTTATTGAATGAAGGCCATTCTTACTCAACCTCTGCTCACATACAACCACCTCATTGTAGATATATCCTTTCCCAGATACCAAGAACAAAGCAGCACACAATATTGCAGACGGGTTTCAACAAAACACTGCACAAGCGCAGTAGCACTTCTTTTGTACTTTATTTCATTTGCTTTCTTAATTTTTTGATCTATCTGCAAGTTTACTTTTTGCCTGTAACGCAAATTGATCTTTCTGCAGACCAATATGTACTTATTTCTTATCATTTAAAAAGTCATGTTTTTCCATTCTTCATGCCACACATTTTCCCCTACATTTTCCTACCAGTCACTCCCAATTATCTTTATTATTCTGCTTTCTTTCCACCATCTTCACAAGTTGCTGTTTTGTTTAGCTTTGTTACACTCTTGTCTTTTCATCTATTATTACAAATAGCAATTGGTGAGGGCACAGTCATGATCTTTGTGCCACTCCACTGGTCACAATCTGCTAATCTGAAAATAAAATCCTTGTTTGTGTCTTGTTTTTCCGTAGTTGAACCTTTCCTCTATACATGCTACTGTTACCCTAACCATATAACCTCTTATTTTATAAGCAACCTGTGGTTATAACCTGTAAATATTTTTTAATATTGTCTTTTTACCTATTTTTAATATTGTCTTTTTACCTTACTAATGTCTTTTTTTTCCTTTAAAAAAAAATCTTATTTATCCTTGGAATATTACTGCTGAGATGACCCATTGTCTTGTCAAATACATTTCATTGTACCGTTGACCCTGTGCCAACCTACATATGACAAATAAAATTTATTATTATTTTGGTGTGCGTGCCTTAAAACGCTTTTTACAATATATATATATTGCAACAACTGGTTTCCTCTTATCTTTCTCTTAAATTACAGCCTATTGTTAGATTCTATGAGATTGATCAAATATGATTTCCCTTCAATAAAACCATATTGACAACTTCCATGTGACGATATAGCAGCAACTGGTCTATTAATTTACTAGCTACAAATAATCTGCTCTAGAAATGTAATTATTTAAAACCATAGAAAGAAAACTTCAACAAAATTAATTCTATGTCAAAAATGTACAGTTTAAACAGTTGCACTTACCCAAACTTAAATAATAAAAAGGAAGGGCAGCTAAATTTGTAGAATACTGTGGCAGCATGTAGAGTCCACCTGGTGGTTTATTCCATATGAATTGATTTCTTGCTGTATGTGAATATATCCTATCGTGTATGATCTGGAGAAAAAAAATGTTAAAATGTAATGCATTTGAAAATATGACGGGTACCGGGAAGTCATATCCAAGACATGCCGACTTGTGCCTTACAGGGCAGGAACTGCATCTTTCCGGTATTCTAGCAAAAGTACAGATCCGTGGTATAGTAGCACTTACAGTGATTGACTTTCTGTATTCCATGCTGTCTCACATCACACTTTACTCGTTACAAGTGATGGAATACAAATGATCAAGGAAGTTGCACTAACATTTACAATTCCTGTGTTTTGGATTATTAGAACACAGATTCACAGCAATGATTGAAGTGCTTTATGCAAACAATTTACTTTTCAAAAACAGCACTGTACATCCATTTCTGGACTTTAGCAAGCTCAAGCTATAATTGAGCACATTAACTCCTGCTGTGAAAACTGAGATATCATCCATCAGGAATCTTGTTTATTTTAGCAAATACAGATAGAGCTTTACTTTGAGTGGCAATTATGTCCAATGGCTATTTTGACTTTACAGAATTAAAATACACATATCATATAAAAGCGCACTATTTTCTTAGCCTCTAAGAGCGACTTAAGATTGCATGAATAACATAGCCACCTTTACACGATTTGCTGATTGATTGGAAAGATTCTCATGCAGAGATAAATTGATTGATTCTGCATTCCTAGCAAGGAACCGTGCTTGAATAAAGTTTAAGTCACAACAGAGCTACAACATTGTGGTGCTGAATCAATACTGTGAATGCAAGATTCGTGAATTGGTTCCTAAAATATTATCAGGAAAATACTGGTAACATTGAAAAGATAATACCACTTTGTGTCCTAACAGAACTGGATGTGCATCTTGCAAAAGTGCATATGCCAGTAACAATCAATCATCCTACTTACAGTGTTCAACTTGCTGCGTTTTACATTGTCTCACGCTACATAACAGTACTTGTTAAAACAGATGAAATACAAACTATAACAGAACTTACACTGAAAGTTTAAAATTTTGTGCTTTGGAATGTTGGAACATAGACTCACAGCAGTGATTTCTTGAACATGAATTCTCAGTATCAGCCATATTTCAAAATAAAGATACCACAAAATGAATCCTGGATGACATTGTGAAAAAGGTAAAACAATTATTCTGTAATACTCTTGTGCATCGCCAATAATTGTTCCAAGATCAGAAATGGCAGAGAGCTGGGTGCAGAAAGCCTTCCAAGTCGACAAAAGGTGTCAGTTTATTCCAGCAATGGTCAAGATAAGAAACAGGGAGAAGACTGACAAACAAGAAATAAGCTTGTTATTTCAATTATTTTGAAAATTATTTGGGAATATTAAAAATGTCAGGAATCCATATTTGCTTATGGTAAGCCCACACTCAACGATTCAGTAGCTTTTGAGATTATTTTTTACTTTCTTATAATGGCTGCTGATTAGGTAACTTTTAAAGCTTTGTTTGAACTTAGAAACATAGAAAATAGGTGCAGGAGTAGGCCATTCGGCCCTTCGAGCCTGCACCGCTATTCAATATGATCATGGCTGATCATCCAACTCAGTATCCTGTACCTGCCTTCTCTCCATACCCCCTGATCCCTTTAGCCACAAGGGCCACATCTAACTCCCTCTTAAATATAGCCAATGAACTGGCCTCAACTACCCTTTGTGGCAGAGAATTCCACAGATTCACCACTCTGTGTGAAAAAAAACTTTCTCATCTTGGTCCTAAAAGACTTCCCCCTTATCCTTAAACTGTGACCCCTTGTTCTGGACTTCCCCAACATCGGGAACAATCTTCCTGCATCTAGCCTGTCCAACCCCTTAAGAATTTTGTAAGTTTCTATAAGATCCCCCCTCAATCTTCTAAATTCCAGCGAGTACATTGGTCAAGGTAGGCGTTTTACATCAGGATGACTAGCAGACAAAAGAGCAAAAGTCATATCACAGTTCATAAAGCCTAGATTAGACAAAATTTGGACACAAGAAACAGCCAGTTGGAATCTTGAGCAAAGTACAATGTACTGGAGGAATTCAGAGGTTCAGGCACATATATGGAGGGAATGGACAGACGATGTATTGGGCTGGGACCCTTCTTCAGACAGATAGGAGTAAGGTGGAATTATCTGCAATAGAGAGGTTGGCGCAGGACAAAACCTGGTATGTGATAGGTGGTACAGGTAAGGGGGAGGTTTGTTTGGCAGATGGGTAGAGTAACTGATGAAGGCTAGAGTTAAAAAGGGTGTCAGAGAAGGAGCGAAGAGTAGTGAAATGTAAAGCCAGAGAGGAGGATATGGATGGAAGGGGACGGGGACGGGGACGGGGGGGGGGGGGAGACGGGACGGGGGGGGGGAGGAGAAAAAGGGGGATTAACGTGAAATGGGGAATATTCAATATTTGGAATATTGTGAACAGTTTTAATAACCTCACCTTAGGAAGGATTTATTGTCCTTGGAGAAGGTACAACATGAATTTATCAAAATGTTACATAGATTGCAAAACTTAAATTATGAGCAGAGATTACCCAACTAGGTTTGTGAAGTTTAAGATGTGTTTTAATCAAAGTTTTCATGATATTGGGTCGAACAGAGAGGGCTGATACAGATCAACATTTTCTGCTGATTAGAAAGTCTAGGACTAAGACTATAGTCTAAGAATTAAAGAAAGTCCTCTCATAAATAAGTTAGGAAACAACACCTCACACAAATCGAAGGTATCACAAAATGCTGGTGTAACTCAGCAGGTCAGGAAGCATCTCAGGAGAGAAGGAATGGGTGACATTCCGAGTCGAGACCCTTCTTCAGACTGAAGAAGTTGTTTCCTGCACTACACACAAACATCTTCGATGAAATGTAAAATATTAATTCTGGATCACATCCATAGATACTGTCTGACCTGCCAAGTATTTCCACATTTTCTGTTTTTTAATTCATTTTTGGGATCCTGACATCGCTGACAAGAAGAGCATTTATTGCCCGTTTCTACATACCGTTGAAAATGCAATGATACACTATTTTGTAAACCACTGCTGCCTTGGTAAATTTAACCTCAGTGCAATTGGATAGGGGGTTTGATGATTTAGACCCAGTGGGAATGAAAGAACAGCAATACATTCCAAGTCAGCATAATGTGTGACTTGAATGAGAACCTGGAGGCGGTGTTCACCTTCTTGGTGGTAAGTGGTGTAGGATCAGGAGCTACTGTTTGAGTATCATGGGTGAGTAATTGCACCCATTACTCACCCATGAGGCGACTGTGCACCTATGGTGGAGGAAATGAATGTCTGGAGTGGTTGATGCGATAGCAAACAATTGGATAGCTTTGTCCTGGATAGTGTTTAGCTTCTTGAGTTGTTGATGGTGTACCAATTCTAGCTAGTGGGCAGTGTTACATCATACTTCTGACTTCAGCCTTTTAGGTGAGTTACTCACATCAGGAATCCCAGCTTCTGATCTGCTCTGAAAGCCACAGTATTTGGGTAACTAGTCGAGTTGGGTTTCTGGGGCATTGGCACCTATTCCTGCCCCCTGGTTCTGTTATCCACGTCCATCCCTCCCCCTTCGCAACATCCGCAACACTAAATGTGGTTAGGTGGTTAGTCTCTCTCTTTCTAGAGATGTTAATTGTCTGGCACTTTTGTGGCATGAATGTTACTTGTCACTTATTAGCCCAGGCCTGAATTTTGGCTGGATCATGCATGCAGGCAAATGCTGTTTCATTTGCTGAGGATTTGCAAAAGGAATGCAACTTGTATAATCATCAGCAAACATCCCCACTTTTGATCGTATGATGGAAAATAGGTCATTAATGATGGAGCTGAAGATGATTAGCCTACGACACTGCCCTGAGGAACTGCTGCTATGAAGCCCTGGGCTGCGATTTTTGATCTTCAACAACCATAACCATCTTCCTATGTACAAGATATAGCCTCAAATAGTGTACTGTTTTCCTTTGATATCCATTGATGAGCTTTAATGCTGCACTCAGTGGAATGCTGCCTTGGTGTAAGATTAATCACTTTCACCATCTCCCGCATTCAAATCTTTGGTTTATGCTTACACCAAAGCTGTGATCATATCAGGAGCTGAGTAGTCCGAGCAAAACCAAAGCTGAGCTTTTGACAATAGCTTGTTTGCCAACAGCCCTGATTTGTCCTTTTTTTTCTTCAATTCCTGTTTCCCCCCAATCGCCTATTCCAATCAGTCTGAAGAAGAGTCCCGTCCCAAATCGTCACCTATACATTTTCTCCAGAGATGCTGCCTGTTGAGTTACTCCAGCATTTTAAGTCTATCTTTGGTACAAACCAGCATCTGCATTTCCCTTTTATTACAGCTAGTTAGCATTGTTGACAACTTTGATGATGTTTGATGGGCCGATTGATTAGTAATTGGATATTAACTGGTTAGCAATGAATATATGAATCAGATTTTGTTGCATCTCCTTTTTATTGTAACTTCCATAGTTCTTGTTATATGTGGCAGAATAAATTTGGAATCTCCTCGATCCTGACTACCCCAGCAGAAGCCAGTGAACAAGACTCCTAGCTGGCAAGATCCAACATTCACTGCATTTACTTTCAATCAGCCCAAATATAGTAACCATTGTACAGCGGAGTAAGGAGTTGTTCTGAGGCAGCTTTAAAAATTAAGGCTTTTTACGATGACTAAAGTCAATGCATGAATTGAGTGTTTGACATAACATTATAGCACCTGTTCTGTGCCTCAGTGCATAGCTAACCCAAATATCTCTGCATTGTAAATTAAACAAATTTTACTGAAAGGAATTAATATGCTAACACATGACAAATATAATTAGAAGGACATTAAAGGATCAGAATAAGAATGATTTTTAACTTAGAAGTGGAATAAATAAGAGTCATTTATATTGTTCAAATGATATATACCTGAGCATTAACAGCCTTACACAGAACACCGCCAAGACCAAGTTCTCCTATCAAACTTTCAGCTGCACCACACCGCCCTTTAACAAGACTCTGGGAAATGTGGAATAGTTCCTATTTCTCGGGAGCCATCTCTCTCTCAGTAGAGGCAAAGATCAATGATAAAATTCAACTCTACCTTCAATGAGTCGCACAGACTATGAGGAAAAGGGTAATCGAAGATCAGGACATCAACCTGATACAAAATCATGATCTAATGGGTACCAAGTGATTCCTGCCCTCCTACATCCTTCTGAGACTCAGACTACACATAGCAGGCACTTCAAGGCAAAAGAAAATTACCACAAACACTGTCTCTGCAAAAACCTGCAAATTCACTGGAAAATCAATGACAGCGTCCCCTTCCAGGCCAACATCCTTGGCACTGAGGCCCCAGTTACACTTTGTCGACCAGCCGTGTCATAAGCATCCTTCACCAGACTCCTGAAACAGGCAATCTGTTCTGAGCTCTGTAATGGGATGAAATTTTAGTAGGGGGTGCTCAAAGCTTTCTTTAAGAAATGTAACATCCCCACTGACTCCAGGGAATCAGTCAAAGTGCAAAGGCAACGTTTGGGATTGTATTGAAAACCTTGAGGCACATTTGAAGCACATAGAAGCCCTGCATAGGCGGCACAACACCTCACAAATTTCCCACTTACTGACAGCACTATGCTGCTCCTGCCCACTCTGTAGAAGTAATTTTGATTCCCGCAATAGCCTCATTGGTTACTTCAGAATCCACAGAATCCATAGTGGAAGCAAGTCATCCACAATTCCAAGGAATGGCTGAAGAGGAAGAATATTCTGAGGAACCTAGAGTATATTTCAATAAAAAGGTAGTATCTTTCCAATGTAAGCTTGTTACAAGGTTTTTAATAAAAATTGTATGTCCTGCCTTTGATAAGTTGTGGTCCAATATTGACAATAATTTTCCACAGAATTTATTATGTTATCATCTACCCTGTCCTTTTTTTAACTGCAAAGTTTTACAATTATTAACTGCAACGTATCAGTTGTAAACTCTGGCCATTGGCTTACTCTGAGGTCTACATTGATGCCATTTTGGATTTTTGATCTACAAAGCAAGAAATTGCCTCAGTCAATCAATTTTAATGAATAGTTTTACAAGTATAGATGTGTGATAATTAATTTCTCATCTTCAGGAAAGAAATAAAATTTCAAAGGTCTCTTTGGCCATTGCACTTGCTGGGCCTGGAATGTTTTCAACACAGTAAGTTGATTGCTGTGTCTTTCATTATACACTTGCTGTGCCAATAATAGAGGTGACTCTGCAGTGCAGATGTTAAGTGGGATACAGACTGGATTGCTCAACACTCATGTTCTGCAATCACTTCACTGATAAACAATGCATTACAACTGTTCCACTTTCTCAATGCAAACATCGCTCTCCCAAGAAACCCATCTATATTTTAATGAGCAGAATATCAGGTTCTGTCTGGATGAAGAGATCTGTTCCATCAGCTCAAAGGGCTGGACAGCCCACTGCGCAGAGTTCCTATCTATTCGACTCACCTAAGGTGGCCCTGGGAAAGATCAAGCAAAGTCCTGCATCCATGAGATGCAAAAAACACTTTGCAGTGAGAAGGGCTTCAATCAGTATGGTCCTGAAGCCCTGCCTCCAGAACCTCTGACAGAAGCCTGTCAAAGCTGTCATGGCCTTGAAAGAGTTTTTTTTTTAAACACAATTTTTAAATAAAGTTCCTCATCATTCATCTTCCTCCTCATCATTCATCTTCCCTCACTTCTTCATCTTCTCTTGGTTTTATCCAATGTGTATCAGCCCCTCGCATTATCTCCCTGATCCATTTTTCCTCTTATTGAGTTGCTTCTTTGACTCTTTACACTGCCTGATCCGAATGCTTGGTTTAGCCTATTTGTATATAATACCACAGAATGTTTGCACTAAATAATACTTTATGCATTTAACTAAGCTGTTACTTTGAATCAATCCTATCATCTGATTTACTCAAGTCTTTTGTAAATAATTATCTTGTTCGGTCCAGAACAAGATTATGTCCTCTGTTAATGCCCTTATCAAAATTTTCATCAGGACATAAATTAATCTATCCAGAAAAAAGATATTAGATAGTTTCTTCTCTAGCACATACAGTTCCCTCCATAATGTTTGGTACAAAGACGCATCATTTATTTATTTGCCTCTGTACTCCACAATTTGAGATTTGTAATAGAAACTCACTGTTACAACTATTAACAAATGCAACTTTGAACCATGCTATTTCAAAACTGGATTGTTCATTTTGGATTTGTGAATTTCATTTTTTGCTGCATTTCCAGTGTTCAGAGGTTTAAGATAGTTATGGATAGCGACGGAGAGGGTCCATGTGTTAAAATGCTCAACTGCGGTAAGGCCAACTTTGAGGGTATGAGAGAAGGTCTCGCTCAAGTTGACTGGAGCAGGTTATTTGAGAGGAAAGGAACATCAGCCAAGTGGGATGTTTTTTTAAAGTGTGCTGACAAAAGCTCACGATATGTACAGTGCCCTCCATAATGTTTGGGACAAAGACCCATCATTTATTTATTTGCCTCTGTACTCCACAATTTGAGATTTTGTAATAGAAAAAATCACATGTGGTTAAAGTGCACATTGTCAGATTTTAATAAAGGCCATTTTTATACATTTTGGTTTCACCATGTAGAAATTACAGCAGTGTTTATACATAGTCCCCCCATTTCAGGGCACCATAATGTTTGGGACACAACAATGTCATGTAAATGAAAGTAGTCATGTTTAGTATTTTCACTCAAGAATTGACCATTTTTTAGCTTTGAAAAACTCCTTTATTGCTTAGGCAGTATGTATGGGATCATTGTCTTGCTGAAGAATGAACCGCCAGCCAATGAGTTTTGAGGCATTTGTTTGAACTTGAGCAGATAGGATGTGTCTATACACTTCAGAATTCATTATGCTACTACCATCAGCAGTTGTATCATCAATGAAGATAAGTGAGCCAGTACCTTCAGCAGCCATACATGCCCAGACCATAACACCCCCATCACTGTGTTTCACTCATGAGGTGGTATGCTTTGGATCTTGGACAGTTCCTTCTCTCCTCCATACTTTGCTCTTGCCATCACTCTGATATCAGTTAATCTTCATCTCATCTGTCCACAAGACCTTTTTCCAGAACTGTGGTTGCTCTTTTACGTACTTCTTGGCAAAATGTAACTTGACCATCATATTTTTGCGGCTAACCAGTAGTTTGCATCTTGCAGTGTTGCCTCTGTATTTCTGTTCATGAAGTCTTCTGCGACAATGGTAATTGACAAATCCACACCTGACTCCTGAAAAGTGTTTCTGATCTGTCGGACAGGTGTTTGGGGATTTTCCTTTATTATAGAGAGAATTTTGTCTGTCATCAGCTGTGGAGGTCTTCCTTGGCCTGCCAGTCCCTTTGTGATTAGGAAGCTCACCAGTGCTCTCTTTCTTCTTAATGATGTTCCAAACATTAGAGGCAGGAAACATGTTCCCAATGTTGGGGGAGTCCAGTACCAGGGGCCACAGTTTAAGAATAAGGGTAGGCCATTTAGAACGGAGATGAGGAAAAACGTTTTCAGTCAGAGAGTTGTAAATCTGTGGAATTCTCTGCCTCAGAAAGCAGTGGAGGCCAATTCTCTGAATGTATTCAAGAGAGAGCTGGATAGAGCTCTTAAGGATAGCGGAGTCAGGGGGTATGGGGAGAAGGCAGGAACGGGGTACTGATAGAGAATGATCAGCCATGATCACATTGAATGGCGGTGCTGGCTCGAAGGACTGAATGGCCTCCTCCTGCACCTATTGTCTATTGTCTATAAAGAGAATGGAGCAGGGGTCTAGACATGTAACCATAAAGTACCATTGAACATTGAGGTGCACCTGTGTTAATGATCAATTTGTAGAAGATGTTGTTACCAATCCTCACTGACTGAAGTCTGCTGATGAGGAAATTAAGGATCCAGTTGCAACGGGAGATACAGAGGCCTAGGTCTTGTTCAAACCTACTTTAGTATTATGCTTTAAATATTTCCTTCAGGAAAAGTTTTTAATAAAAGCTATTTTGAGTGCCCCTTCTGAATGACTCAAAATTATCTGGGCTGGATATAAAAGCTATTGGTGATTATTCATGTCCAAGACGGATAAAATGGAAATATTCCACAAAGAAGTATTTTTCCTCTGAATGGATCCATTTGAAAGCTCACCTGAAACTCACCATGTTTCCAGAAGTAGGAATAAGTGCAAAACCATTGGCAAAATCAAAGATTTTTGGGAAAAATGCATTGAACGATGGGCTGACAAATGCGTTTTGCTGTAACTGTATTTCGTAACGGAAAGTTGTTAAAGTTTGTAATTGTGTGTCTTGTGTTCTTTATTGTCTACTGCCGGACCCTGACGTGAGAGGACGCTGGCGCTATTTGTTCGCCGCTTCTCCGTCAGGACAGTTCGTTTGTTTGTTTTTATGTCTTGACTGTATTGTAAAGCGTCTTTGAGCATTTGGAAAATCGCTATAAAAAATAAAATTAAAAATTAAAAAAAAGCCTGAGGTGAACTTGACAATAGAACAGACCCTGCACTCTTAAAAAACACCGTTCTTATGTCTATATACATATGTTCCTAGTGTGGAGTGCTGAGATCACATATTGAAAACAGAAGGAAGGGTAAACAGATGCCTCAGACTTTTCTGTCTATTCATGTATTTTTCCTTTCTAAGAAATGGATTTCATTTAAAGACATTTTTGAACTTGATAAGATGTGGTCGAAAAAGATTTAAAAAAATCATTGTCTTAAAACTGCACTTACTTTTTAATAATCCTGTTACTTTTATACAATTGGTAGTCCAGCTAGTATGTATCACCTTCCATATTACTGAAATAAGCATCAGAGTATGACTAATCCAGTAATGGCATGACCCTTTGGATAAATGTTCAATGGCACACACACACTCTGAATGGCAGAAAATATAAAAATTAGAGATCCCAGAAAGGAAGATCTATGATCCATATTTGGAAGCTGTTATCAAGGAAAGATGATGAAAAAATTACCCGATTACGATATTTAGCATTAAAGACATGCAAATTGAGTTACTCACCTCTAAAGTTGTTAATACTATTTTTTTTGCAGAAGAAAAATAAGCATCCCATAGGAACTGTGTTTGTTGCCTGAGAGCTAATATTTTCTCATGACGAATAGATCGAGTTATTGAAGGAATCTGTAAAATAAGCATAGACAGCATGATATTTTAAAAAATGCAACTCTTCAGTGACACAAATACCAGAAAATAATGTAATATGCATCTACCACGGCCGTTGAGATCATGGAAGCTTCATATTTTCTTGATGTGAATCCATTCTTCAGACTTCCCTTTCAATATATGCTTTTGTTGCTATTTCCTCGCCATTCATTCTAAATTAACTTTCCTTCCCTGACCATTTGCTTGCTGGTATTGAAATGTTTAGGTTGTTCCTCTCCCTTTCAAATTTCTATTATTATGCTTCTTCAGACGTAAACATGCAAATTCAAACCCCTGCAAATTCCTGCCTCACCTTAAAAAACCCATTTCTCCAAAATCAAGATTGTGTTGTTGATTATCACATCTCGGACAATCTTACCCATAAATGCAATTGTGGACATCAGCGATCAAGTTCATTGCCCAGCAGCCTGAAACTGCCCTAATCCAGTTCTCCTCCAATCATGAATAAATTCTGCCATTCAGTAACTATTAGCACAATTTCTCTTGACATTGTGTTGCAACTATTAAAAGGTTTTTATTAATATTATATTATTATTAATATTATAATTCTATAATATTATTAATATTAATATTATAAAATTATATTATTCATATCACTTAAGTTTTATATGGACAGATGACAGATGAGAAATGTCCATTTTCTAGTTTTTAAATGGAAGCCAGTGGAAATTCAAGTTTCCTGAGAATCCAAACCACAGTTTAAGAATAAGGGGTAGGCCATTTAGAACGGAGATGAGGAAACCCTTTTTCAGTCAGAGAGTTGTGAATCTGTGGAATTCTCTGCCTCAGAAGGCAGTGGAGGCCAATTCTCTGAATGCATTCAAGAGAGAGCTAGATAGAGCTCTTAAGGATAGCGGAGTCAGGGGGTATGGGGAGAAGGCAGGAACGGGGTACTGATTGAGAATGATCACATTGAATGGCGGTGCTGGCTCGAAGGGCCGAATGGCCTACTCCTGCACCTATTGTCTATTGTCTATTGTCTATTGTCAAACATCTCAAGTAGACAGCTCCAAAGTAACCATGGCTTAGTGCAATGCATATATTGGTACATAGTAGGGTTAGTATAAAAATAATTTTGTTTCTGCAATCCATGAAGATTTCTAAAGAGATGCAGATGTTATTAACCATTCTACCACATTGTTCAGATTAACATTTGCAATCCAAGGCCAACATTTGGCTCCACTGCAAGAATTCCCAATTTTCCTACTCTTATTACTATGTTTTTGGTGTTGTTGATGTCAATGATAAGTTCCAATAAAAAATAGAAAATGTTGGAAATACTGAGTAGATCAAGCAGCATCTATGGAAATAAAAACCGAGTTAACATTTCAGGTCAACAGCCTCGTTGCTCATCGGTTGTAACTCTGAGTATCCTTGTTCCCCATGTCTTAACAGCTATCATCCACATGAGCTATGTGCTCTGCATCACAATTTATCATGTCTTTATACAAGATATCACAAAACAACTTCTGTAAAACTGCGTTCATATTTTCTTATCTATTTAACATTTCTATATAATTTTCCTTGAACATAATCCACATTGTGTTTTCAGATATAAAGTTAAAAAGATTGTAAATTGATGTTTACATGTTTTCAAGTATTACCAGACAAATGGCTGTTCATCTATTGCATATGTCCGAAACACTATTTAAAACTTGTCATAAGTTTATGAAGCTCTGGATTAAAAGAAAATTGACTTTTAATTAAAATTCATTAAAATAATTGATTAGTTAAAGTTCATATGGCCAACAAAATATGCATAGTAACAGAATCTAATTAGCAGCTGCAATAATCAAAAACTATTCAAAGAACTTAAAACCATAAAATTTCATTTGTCAGATCTTTCAAAACTGCATAGTAAATCTGACCACAATAGTTACGTAGTTTTTTAAGATATAGTTTGGACAAAATTCTTCAATAAAAATTCCAAATCAAACAAAGTGTCTCGACCCGAAACGTCAACCATTCCTTCTCTCCAGAGATGTTGCCTGTCCCACTGAGTTACTCCAGCTTTTTGTGTTTATCATCAATCTATATAACCTTTAGCGTTGATCTTGTTCCTCATAAATGGTATATGAATGTTGTAATTAAAAGTCTTGTAAATCATGTCAACGGCAGTCATTTCACTTTAGAATCAACTGGACTGACAGAATTGAACATGGTAATGCAGGAAACCTTTTATATGATTTGAGTAGTGTCTGTATTCTAAAATCAGTGAATAAATGAATGGAGGACTGCACCTCTACAGACTCCTCTGCAAAGCTCCTCAAGTTTGCGGATCACACTACCCTGATTGGACTGATCCAGGATGGGGAGGAATCTGTCTACAGACGGGAAGTGACACAGCTGGCGTTCTGGTGCCATCGCAACAACCTGGAGCTCAATGCTCTCAAGACAGTGGAACTAATTGTAGACTTTCAAAGAGACCCCCCTCCCCTTCCCCCACTGACCATCAACAACACCATTGTCACATCTGTGGAGTCATTCAAGTTCCTTGGAACCATCATCTCCAGGGACCTTAAATGGGGGGCCACCATTGACTCCAGAGTCAAAAAGGCCCAACAGAGGATGTACTTCCTGCGGCAACTGAAGAAACACAATCTGCCACAGGCAATGATGGTCCAATTCTATACTGCTATCATTGAGTCCGTCCTCACTTTCTCCATCATAGTCTGGTTTGGCTCAGCCACCAACCACAACATCCGGAGGCTGCAACGGATCGTTCGCACAGCTGAGAAGGTTGTTGGCTGCAATCTTCCCCCCATTGATAAACTGTACACTGCAAGGGCCAGGAAGCGAGCGGGCAAGATCATCTCTGACCCCTCTCACCCTGGCCACAAACTCTTCGAAGCACTTCCCTCAGGAAGGTGACTCCGGACTGTCAAAGCAGCCACAGCCAGACATAAAAACAGCTTTTTTTCCACGAGTGATAGTTCTACTCAATAACCAAAGCCTGTAGTCTCTTTTATGCTATGGTTTATTTTCACCCACATGTTTAGACCGTAATGGTGTATCCTTATTGTTTTGATGTGTTTTGATGCTCATCTACCATTTCCTGTTTGACATTTTTGAAACGATACAGGAGACCAAAGACAAACAAATCAGATTGGGAGAGTTAGGCAGAGAATTCAAGTTATTGTCCTGTAGACAGGGCAAAGATGATCTGGCATTTTGTTTCTCTAATATCAAGGAGACCACATCATGAGGACAGAATACTAACTGTAGGAGCCATTTGTGCTTATTAGCTATTTTAGCATATTATATTATTTTGTATCTTGTTGTGTTATTTTTGGACACTTGGGGGTTGTCCTAAGATGAATACTTGGCTTACGTATATGGATTGGAAGGAGCCAGAGGAGGAGTTACAATACGAGTATAATTCAGCCAGCACTGACATAATGCTTCAGTCACGTTAAGAGCGTACTAAGACATAAGGTTTTAGCAAGCCATACAAGTCACGATAGGAGCCTGGTAAGATATGTCTTATCAAGTCAGAAGTTATACGACAGAAGTTATACAACAGAAGTTTTACGACGGGAGATATACTAATCTGTTTGCATTATTACTTCAATAAACGACTAACTAAACTGAAACGCATGAAGATCTCTCTGGTGTTGTTTTGCGTCAAGAAATATTGCTCCACTCCTTCGTCAATGGTAAGCTTAAGGACTTTATTGGGAAGGACTAAAGTTGCCGCTATACTAACACTAAGTTGGAAGAAGTGGAAAAAATTGCTCTTTCACCTGTAAGGAGTATGTGTGTCCATTGATGATGGGAAGGGAATCGGTTAAAGGGTAGGTGATGCTTCTCCAGTGATTGTATGGAAAATGTGCTGTGAGAATGGGAGTGTTTGATGGGAATTATAAAGGATGATCTGTTGAGCTGGTGGGGTGGAAGATGTGGACAAGAGAACTCAATATGCCTTCTAGCTGGAAGGGTGGAGGTGAGAGCAGAAGTATGAGAAATAGAGGAGATGTGATTAAGAGTCTTGAGCAAGGCCATGTTTGAAAATAAAGGAAAATATCTTAAAGGCACAGGTATAGAAAGTCTTGTCATCTCAACAGAGAATGGAGAAGGGAATAGAATTCTCACAAGAAATTAGTGGGAGTGGGGAGGAGGTGTGTTCAAGATAGCTGTGGGAGTCCATGGTCTTTTATTTTGTTTTATATTTACAGCATCTTCAGTATTCTGCTTAAAGCTACAGAGGGATGGCAAACCTAGATGATCTCGAGGAGAGAAATGAAATTGACAATTTTTTTTGTGTAACCAACTCTTCAATTGAAATGTGTCAATGTGATTTTCGGCAATGTGATTCCATCAAATTGAATATGTGGATAAATACATTCCTTGGTTTATCAATAAAAAGCAAAAGGCAGCTATTGGAGTGTTTGATTCTGAAGAGACTGCTACCTAGCATAGTCAACATGGAATTGATGTGAGGATTTTGAAAACAAATAGAACACATTTCTTTCATGGAACAAAGATGAAGTTGGTTCTGTAAAGAATGGATACAAAGAATGATCAGTTGTACTTGATTGGTGACTGAAGTTAAATCGTTAAATGAATTTTCCTTATTCTTCTCATTTGGATTTTAAAATATGCTTGTTGAAAAATTCCTGAGGAACATTTTAGTTAACTTTGAAGTTGCATTGAATTCAGAAACATTTTATCTCATGTTATTGTTTGACTACGTTTGGGCAAATTATAAACTGAAATTGTATGTATTTTGATAACTACAGTATAATCAGCATTTCAAAGAATACATGAGAGCTTCTTAAAAGTTTCATAGGTTTCTATGTAAGTTTTGATTGAGAATATTAAATTAATTTTTGCCAACAGTGTCAGACATTAGCTCTCCTAGCATTTTGATTTGCAGCTTTTGAATTTTTAGAACTTTGACTGGTCTACTTTATTAGAATTTTTTTTTACATACTGATTAATTCTACTCCACGGAAAAATCAAATTAATTGCTGAAACAGAAGAATACAAAACAAAAGGGTACAAATCAGAAGAAGATATGGTCAATTGGTACACTGTCATAAGGCAGAGACCACTCTGCAAGTACACATACAGTCTTAGTTACTGAGGAAACACACTGTGTGGATAGGCTGAGAGAACATAGATTTGAAATAATGATTGTTAATATTACAACTAACATCAGAGCAGAGTATGAATAAACTTTCAGATTTATAGAAATATACATCTGTGGGGAATTAGAAAAAGTTCAGAAACGGATCAAGCAGCAGAGAACAATAAATCTTCCACATGCAAAACCCTTTTTATCTTGTAACCAAATATCTGCCAGGACTTTATTTTGCTATAATTCATAGTTATGTTAATTTCAGCTTACATAAACGTAGTCCCTGTCTCATATTCCTCATCTAGTTTTGTTTTACTGTACAAATAGTATACTTAATGAATAGTCAAGGAGTTTTGTAGTTGGTTATAGGTTCCTAGTGCTTCTGAAGTTTGAAGCCTTTAACATTACAACAGAGTAGCTTTTATTTTTTGTCAGTGGAGAAAACAGGAGATGCTGGATTAATTGCCCGTTTTATTGCCTTCCCAACATCCCAACTGATGCAATGCCGCCAACTTTATCAAGCTAATATTTGGTCAAATGGTTTGTTGTTTTGCATAAATCCACTCAGAAGCTGTCTCTGTAACTATTCAATGCAATACTCGACAGGAAATCACACCATAAGTAGTAAGTGTAGAAATTCATGAGATGAGTGACACCAAATGATGCATGCTAGCAATAAAAGGATAAAAATACAAATCTCTTCCAAACACATCACAGCCTCAAAATGTGTTGAATCCAGCTACTTTAAGATGCTGCCAAATTTGACGTCTAAAATTATAAACCAAAACTAATTTTTTTTGCCGATTGTAATATCAGAGGATGTCATTCTTATTTTGAAATCTAAGGAATTTGGCTGAGAATTAATTAAACTTTAGGAATAAACAATGGCTACTTATGTCAAAAAATCAGAAATTGGATACCTGGGAAGCAACAGTCAAGAGAGAACATTTTACAAATTGATGCATATTAGCCAAGGAGCTGGATATCAAATGGCTTTATGACATCTTTTCTCCATCAATTTTAATGGTTAAACTTATAACTATAAAGGATCCTGCATGGTACATAAAACATTGTGTCTTAATGCATGTAATGTGTGTTGTTGGAGGAGCTCTACTGAATCATAATCATAATAATCATAATCATAATCATACTTTATTAGCCAAGTATGTTTTGCAACATACAAGGAATTTAATTTGCCATACAGTCATACCAATGAAAAGCAACAGAACACACAAAATACATTTTAACATTACCAACCACCACAGTGACTCCTCCGCATTCCTCAATGTGATGGAAGGCAAAAAAAAGTTCAATCTCTCCCTTCTTTGTCCTCCAGCGGTCGGGGGCCTCTAACCTTCCGTTGACGGGATGATCTTACTCGCATAGCCGGCGATGGGCCTTCCTCTTTGGGGCGATCAAGCTCCAGCATCGGGGGGGAACCTCAGCTCCTCCGCGCCGGGCGATCTACCCCGGATCAGGGCTATTCGAACGTCGTGCAGTTTTTGGAGCTTCCCAACGTCGGTCTCAACACGAGACTGCGAGCTCCTCGATGGTAAAATCTGTAGGCCGTAGTTGTAGCGTCGATCCCAGGTAAGGGATCGTATGCTCTAATGGTAAGTCCACACCCCGCGGTGAGGCTCAAAGTCAGACCCGAGCAAGGCCTCCAGCTCTACGTTGTTAGGCCGCAGTGCAACTGGAGATACGATCCGGAAAATAATCGCATATCCGGCAAGGTAAGAGATTGAATGGTGTGTAATTAATTGCAAGTTCAATCCTCGGCAATGATCAGACATCTTGAATGGATCAGATCTTGAGAAATTCTAAAATTAGTTACTTTTATGAGAAAACAGTCAAGTAAACAGTATTTATATTTAAATATCAGTAACGTCTCACTTCCTACACACTTCATTTCTTTCTATAGCCCACAAATTTTACAAATTGTAATTAGTTTAAAGACATATTGATTTTATGACATTCTTTCCAAATCATGGACTCTGCTGAGTTATGAAATTTGATTCTACATCACAGTTTAAATTTTTTAAATATTCTCATTCACAGTGGCAGAGTGATTGGATAAGTAGCTACCACACATTAATATGCATCAATTTGTAAAATGTTCTCTCTTGATTGTTGCTTCCCAAGTAACAAATCCGCCGAGAACATTTGCCTCTCGAGATAGCATCCATTCATATAAATTCAAAGGCCTAGAACTGGCCTACACCTCTCAAAGGCCTACACCTCCCAAAGGTGTTCAGGAGAGTTTTCTACGGCATATGTAGAGGTCCCCAAGGGTGGGAGGGCAACACGATCTAGTTCAGGGAAATTGGGAAGGGCAAATGAATGAAGTGTTCATGGAGGAGCCTTTTTGGGTCCAGTGATCACTGTTCGATTAGGTTTACGATAGCTATGAATAGGGACAGAGAGGGCACACGTGTTAAAATGCTAAATTGGGGTAAGGCCAACTTTGAGGGTATGAGAGATAGTCTCGCACAAGTTGATTGGGGCAGGTTGTTTCAGGGGAAAGGAACATCAGCCAAGTGGAATGTTTTTAAAAGTGTGCTGACAAAAGCTCAGGATATGCATGTCCCGATTGGAATGAAGGGCAAGGCAGGCAAATGTAAGGAAGCTTGGCTGATGAGAGAAATTGAGGCATTGGTCAAGGACGCATGGGACACATTTTGGCAGCTGGGATCGTGTATCCCTGGAGGGGTTTTGGGAACTAAGGAGCAAAGTAAATAAGGAAATCAGAAGGGCAAAGAGGGGCCAGGAGATAGATCTGGCAGATAGCATTAAGAGCAATCCCAAGAGATTTTATAAATACATAAGGGAGAAAAGGGTAACTAGAGAGAGAGTGGGACCCCTCAGGAACTAAAGCGGTCAACTCTGAGTGGAGCCACAGGAGATGGGTAAGGTCCTCAATTAGTATTTTTCCTCTGTATTTACTGAGGAGAAAGACAGGAGGACATAGGAAATTGGGGCAGTCAATGGAAGTGTCTTGAGAGCTGTCAGTGTTACTGTCGAAGAGGTGCAGAAGATACTATCGTGTATGAAAGTAGACAAATCGCTAGGGCCTGATCAGATATATCAGAGGACATTGTGGGAAACCAGAAATGAAATTGCGGGAGCTCTGGTTGAAATTTACGAGTTATCTTTAAATACAGGAGAGGTGCCGGAAGACTGGCGAAAAGAAACATAGAAAATAGGGGCATGAGTGGGCCGTTCAGTTCTTCGAGCCAGCACTACCATTCAATATGATCATGGCTGATCATCCAAAATCAGTATCCCGTTCCTGCTTTCTCCCCATATCCCTTGATTCTGCTAGCCCTAAGAGCTCTATCTAACTCTCTCTTGAAAACATCCAGTGAATTGGCCTCCACTGCCTTCTGTGGCAGAGAATGTTGTGCCTCTATTCAAGAAGGGCTGCAGGGAAAATGCTGGGAACTATAGACCAGTGAGCTTAACATCTGTAGTTGGAAAGTTACTGGAGAGTATTTGAGGGTTAGAATATACAGGCATTTAGACGAACAAGGGCTGATTAGGGATAGTCAGCATGGGAGGTCATGTCTCGCAAATCTGAGTTTTTTGAAGACCAAAAGGTCGATGAGTGCAGAGCTGTAGATGTATATATGGACTTTTGACAAGGTTCCGCATGCTAGGCTACTCTGGAAGGTTAGATCGCAAGGGATCCAAGGAGAGATAGCTGAATGGATAGAAAATTGGCTTCATAGAAGGAAGCAGAGGGTGATGGTGGAAGGTTGCTTCTCGGACTGGAGGACTGTGACTAGTGGTGTGCCTCAGGATTCAGTGCTGAGCCCGTTACTGTTTGTCATCTATATCAATTATTTGGATGAGAACATATGTGGCAAGTTTAGCAAGTTTAAAGATGATACAAAAGTGGGTGGTTTTGCAGATAGTGAAGATGGTAAAAATTTGCAGCAGGATCTTGATCGATTGGCCAAGTGGGCTGAGAAATTATTGATGCAATTTAATACAGAGAAATGTGAGGTGTTGCATTTTAGAAAATCTAACATGGGCAGGACCCACACAGTGAATGGTAGGGCTCTGGGGAGTGTTGTAGAGCAGAGGGATCTAAGAGTGCAGGTGCATGGTTCCTTGAAGGTGGAGTCACACATAGGTAGGGTGGTCAAAAAGGTGTTTGGCACATCGGCCTTCATCAGTCAGAGTATTAGGTTTAGAAGTTGGGAGATCATGTTGCAGTTGTGTAAGACATTGGTGATGCCGCATTTAGGGTATTGTGTTCAGTTCCGGGCACCATGTTATAGAAAACATGTTGTCAAGCTAGAAAGGGTACAGAGAAGATTTACAAGGATGTTGCCAGGGCTAGAGGGTCTCAGCTATAGGGGGAGGTTGGGTATGCTTGGACTCTATTCATGGAGCGCAGGAGGATGAGGGGTTATCTTATTGGGGTATATAAAATCACGAGAGGGATAGGGTAGATGCACAGAGTCTCTTGCGTAGAGTAGGTGAATCGAGGACCAGAGGACATGGGTTTAAGCTGAGGGGGAAAAGATTCAATTGGAAACTGAGGGGTAACTTTTCACACAAAGGGTGGTGGGTGTATGGAACAAGCTGCCAGAGGAAGTAGTTGAGGCAGGGACTATCCCAACATTTAAGAAACAGTTAGACAAGCACATGGATAGGACAGGTTTGGAGAATATGGACCAAACATGGCCAGGTGGGACTAGTCTAGCTGGGACATGTTGGCAAGTATGGGCAAGTTGAGCCAAAGGGCCTGTTTCCATGCTGTATCATTCTATGACTCTAACTGCTTTTATCTACGCAACAGTTATACAATTATACAAAAGGATACTATCACAAAAAAGACTGGATGCCCTGTGTCATGTTTATTCCAGGTCCTTAATGCTTAAACACTGAGGTCATTAACCACATGCAGTGATGTCATACCACGCACAATACTTTATTGGCATAGCTTACCCAACATTTTTACTGATGCAAGCATTAAAATTGAGGCCTGCTTTGGCATCAGTTAAAGGGTCTAGATATTGGTGCAAAAACACAATTAGAAAAATAAAACACGTCCATAGAAGAACAAAAGATAGTTCACTGTTGCTACTGTTGTACTGTTGCTAAGGTAGGTTGGTTCAAGAACCTGTACGAAAGAACTGCAGATGCTGGTTTAAATTTAAACTTTGACACAAAACCTTCCATCCCCTCATCCAAATCATGCAGTGATCAAAGGTAGACACAAAATGCTGGAGTAACTCAGCGGGACAGGCAGCATCTCTGGAGAGAAGGAATGGTTGACGTTTCGGGTCGAGACCCTTCTTCAGGCTGATGTCAGGGGAGTGGGCGGGACAGAGATAGAATGTAGTCATAGACGGTAAGACTGGTGGGAGAACTGGGAAGGGGGAGGGGATAGAGAAAGAGGGAAAGCAAATGCTATTTGAAGTTACAGAAGTCTCTGACAATGGAGGAAGACAATGGAGGACAGAAAGGTCAGATTGGGAATGGGAGGGGGAGTTAAAGTGCTGAGCAACCGGGAGATCAGGTAGGTTAAGGTGGACTGAGCGGAGGTGTTCAGAGAAACGATCGCCGAGCCTGCGCTTGCTCGCGCCGATGTACAGAAGTTGACAACTGGAACAGCGGATACAGTAGATGAGGTTGGAGGAGGCGCAAGTGAACCTCTGCCTCACCTGAAAAGACTGTTGGGGTCCTTGGATGGAGACGAGGGGGGAGATAAAGGGACAGGTGTTGCATCTCCTGCGGTTGAAGGGGAAAGTACCTGGGGAGGGGGTGGTTTGAGTGGAAAGGGACGAGTTGACCAGGGAGTTGCGGGGGGAACGGTCTCTGCAGAAAGCAGAAAGGGGTGGAGATGGGAAGATGTGGCTAGTAGTGGGATCCCGTTGGAGTTGGCAAAAGTGTTGGAGGATTATATGCTGTATGCGACGGCTGATGGGGTGGAAGGTGAGGACAAGGGGGACTCTGTCCTTGTTGTGAATGAGGGGAAGGGGAGCAAGAATGGAACTGCATGATATCGAGGAGACCCTAGTGAGAGCCTCATCTATAATGGAAGAGGGAACCCTAATTTCCTAAAGAACGAGGACATCTCCGATGATCTAGTATTGGAAAACCTCATCCTGGGCGCAGATGCGGCATAGACGGAGGAATTGGGAGTAGGGGACAGAGTCTTTACAGGAAGCAGGGTGGGAAGAAGTGTAATCTAGATAGCTTTGGGAGTCAGTAGGTTTGTAGAAGATGTCGGTCAATAGTCTGTCTCCTGTGATGGAGATGGTGAAATCCAGAAACGATAGGGAGATGTCGGAGATGGTCCAAGTGAATTTGAGTACAGGATGGAAATTAGTTGTGAAGTTTATTCAAGAACGTGATGGTTGTAGGAAAGAAGCGGTATATGATTTCAGGCTTCTGTACCTCCTGCCTGATGGTAGCAGCTAGAAGAGGGCATGACCCGGATGGTGGGGATCCTTGATGTTGCCTTCTTGAGGCAGCAACTCATATAGAAGTGCCTATAATGTACTGGGTTGAGTCCACCACTCTCTTTAGCCTCTTGCATTCTTGTGTGTTGGAATTGCTGCAACATGTC
Organism: Rhinoraja longicauda; assembly: GCF_053455715.1. Lineage (NCBI taxonomy): Eukaryota > Metazoa > Chordata > Chondrichthyes > Rajiformes > Arhynchobatidae > Rhinoraja > Rhinoraja longicauda. The sequence continues at coordinate 44,674,848 of NC_135957.1, read as the reverse complement.
ATGGAGCAAACAGTCAAGACAGTTTCTAAAGAGCATCTGTAGACGTTTGTTGCAATATTTAGTAACATGTTGATATTTTTTAAACCTTAAGAAAGTAGATGCGTTGCATGGGCTCTTCGTGATTACATTTATGTGCTGAGTCCAGGACAGTTTGTCCAAGATGTCTTGATAAAGGACATGGTAAATTACTGATGGGAATGGAACATGGGGTCGAGGTTATGGTCAGATCAGCTGTGATCTTATCCAATGGAGGAGCAGGCCCAAGAGGCCGAGAGCTCTACTCTTGTTTGAATTTCAATGTTCAAATGTTATTTTTGGTCCAACAAGAATATAGCCTTCTCTGTACTCCCTCTATGGCAAGAATGTCTTTCCTCAGATTAGGAGACCAAAACTGTACGCAATACTCCAGGTGTGGTCTCGCCAATGCCCTGTACAACTGCAGCAGAACCTCCCTGCTCCTACAATAGACAATAGACAATAGGTGCAGGAGTAGGCCATTTGGCCCTTCGAGCTAGCACCACCATTCAATGTGATCAAGGCTGATCATCCACAATCAGTACCCCGTTCCTGCCCTCTCCCCATACCCCCTGAAAGGAGTTTCGCCATCAACATAGGCAGTTATTCCTCTGCTCCAGCTAGCCTCTCCTGCGGAGTTCCACAAGGCTCCATCCTAGGCCCCATTCTCTTCTCTCTATACATGCTTCCCCTTGGCCAAATCATTCAAAGGCACGGCATTTCTTTCCACTGCTATGCCGATGACACTCAGCTTTACCTCCCCCTGAAACCCAACAACCAGTCAAATTTAAACAGCCTCTTACACTGCCTTGAGGACATAAAATGTTGGATGGCACAGAACTTCCTTCAATTAAACGAGAGCAAGTCTGAGGTCATCCTATTCGGCCCCCCCCGACTCCATCAAATCGATAACAGGCCTATCCTGCCTAGTCAAACCGCATGTCAAAAACCTCGGCGTGATATTTGACTCTTCATTAAAATTTGACAAGCAAGTCAACGCTGTGGTAAAAGCCAGCTTCTTCCAACTTCGTACCATAGCTAAAATCAAACCTTTCCTCCAATTCGACGACACTGAAAAAATCATTCACGCTTTCATTTCCTCCCGCCTAGACTACTGCAACTCCCTATACACTGGGATCAGCCAATCTTCCCTGTCCCGCCTGCAACTAGTCCAAAACGCCGCAGCGAGACTCCTGACGGGTACCCGTAAAAGGGACCACATCATGCCGATTCTGGCCTCTCTCCACTGGCTCCCTGTACGGTACAGAATCAACTTCAAGCTCCTCCTATTCACATATAAAGCCCTAAATGGACATTCCCCCCACTACATCAAAAATCTTCTAACCCACCTCTCTAACTCCAGGTCCCTCAGGTCGGCCGACTTGGGGCTACTCACTATCCCGCGGTCTAGGCTTAAGCTCAGGGATGACTGCGCTTTTGCGGTTGCAGCTCCTAGACTGTGGAACAGCATCCCTCTCCCCATCAGAACTGCCCCCTCCATCGACTCCTTTAAGTCCAGGCTCAAAACCTATTTCTACTCCCTAGCGTTTGAGGCTCATTGAGGAGGCGCTATGAACTGTTTTGTATGTGCTGTTATGTTTGCGTGCTACTGTATGTTTCATTTTTTCCTTAGTACCTAATCAGATGTACAGCACTTTGGTCAACGTGGGTTGTTTTTAAATGTGCTATACAAATAAAATTGACTTGACTTGACTTGACTTGACTCCAATATCATTAAGAGCTCTATCTAACTCTCTTGAAAGCATCCAGAGAATTGGCCTCCACTGCCTTCTGAGGCAGAGAATTCCACAGATTTACAACTCTCTGACTGAAAAAGTTTTTCCTCATCTCCGTTCTAAATGGCCGACCCCTTATTCTTAAACTGTGGTCCCTGGTTCTGGACTCCGCCAACATTGGGAACATGTTTCCTGCCTGTAGTGTGTCCAATCCCTTAATAATCTTATATGTTTCAATAAGATCCCCTCTGATCCTTCTAAATTCCAGTGTATACAAGCCCAGTCGCTCCAGTCTTTCAACATACGACAGTCCCGCCATTCCGGGAATTAACCTCGTGAACCTACGCTGCACTCCCTCAATAGCATGAATGTCCTTCCTCAAATTTGGGGACCAAAACTGCACACAAAACTGCACTCCAGGTGTGGTCTCACTATGGCCCTGTACAACTACAGAAGGACCTCTTTGATCCTATACTCAACTCCTCTTGTCATGAAGGCCAACATGCCATCAGCTTTCTTCACTGCCTGCTGTACCTGCATGCTTACTTTCAGTGACTGATGAACAAGGACACCCAGATCTCTTTGTACTTCCCCTTTTCCTAACTTGACACCAGATAATAATCTGCCTTCCTGTTCTTACCATCAGTGGATAACCTCACATTTATCCACATTAAACTGCATCTGCCGTGCATCTGCCCACGCACTCAACCTATCCAAGTCACCCTGCATCCTCATAGCATGTTCCTCACAGTTCACACTGCCACCCAGCTTTGTGTCATCTGCAAATTTGCTAATGTTACTTTTAATCCCTTCATCTAAGTCATTAATGTATATTGTAAATAGCTGCGGTCCCAGCACCGAGCCTTGCGGTATCCCACTAGTCACTGCCTGCCATTCTGTAAATTATTAAGATATAAACATGTTGGAAGATTTTATTTAGTGTAAAGTAGGCTCTGATAATAAGCTGTTTTGTTTACTAAGACACAATAACAGAATAATAATTGGGATGAATGAGGCTAATTTGTATTTTTTGGATTTGTAGCTCAAGAATGATAATGTTTTAATAATCAATAAGAATCTGGATAATGATAATAAAAATTCATATATTGCACAGTTTTGGATGGGTAGAGTCCAGAATGCTTTTACAGTCGGTGGCAAGGTTGCTTAATCAAACATAGAGGAGGCTATGGAGCAAACAGGCTTGCAAACAAGTAGAAGGACACTGAGATGCATAACTGAGTTATATGGTAGAAAGTGAAATATGGGGTAGGGAGTAGCAAAGATAATTGATGGTGGCTAATGCAATGGTTGGCTGTTTGCTTTAGCCTACCTGGGTGAACAATTGAAGAAAACGGCTGAAGACCTTTTTGTATCTTATTGGCTCGAGTATAGTCACACAGAGGTTTGAGAAGGAAATACAGAGACACTGGTTGAAAGAAAACTACTTACTTTTCAAGCTAATTTCCAACCTGCTTCACTGATCATTACTTACAAGTTTGGGTTTTCAGAGTGGCACAGTAAGGAAACTGTCCTCCAAAGGTGGGCCAACACTGAATGCACAATCAACCTGATTTTTCTCCCATGAAGTCTCACTCTCTTTTAATCAAATATTAGTTAGGGAGAACCCGTTATATTTCGCCAGATCAAGCTGGAAATGGTGCACACATGGAGTTTGCCTCTCACCAGATGATCAATGTTGCTCTGAACCTTAGAGAGATAGCGCGGAAACAGGCCCTTCGGCCCACCGGGTCTGCGCCGACCAGCGATCCCCACACACTAACATTATCCTACACACACTAGGGACAATTTTTACATTTACCAAGCCAATTAACCTACAAACCAGTATGTCTTTGGAGTATAGGAGGAAACCTAAGATCTCGGACAAAACCCACGCAGGTCACGGAGACAACGTATAAACTCCATACAGGCAGCACCGGTAGTCGGGATCGAACCCGGGTCTCCAGGGCTGCATTAGTTTTAAGGCAGCAACTCTACCGCTGCGCCACCGTGCCGCAGTAACCTTGTCCATTCTACAAGTTGGAGTGTTCAGCAAGTTACTACTAGATTGCCAATAACGACCTTTTAATAGTTTGTGGTATCAGCAGGCCTTTTCATTGTTTCCAATTGTCTCTGATGATCAATACCATTTCGATAAATGGAAAAGCATTTAAATAATTACAAAAAATAATAAATTACATTAAAATGCATGAATTAAGACATTAACATTAATTAAAACAATATTTAAAAACAATCAAATCACTTAACTTAACTTTTTTTGGAAAGGTTGACAATCCCATTGAAATGCTAGATCCATCAGCAATTTCTGATGTAAAGCTGAGGGCTTAGATATGGCACATCTGACTTTCAGCTAATTATGTTACCACATCATCATCTGACCGCCAGCATGATCTGCACATCAGCTCTGCAGTTGTTGGCACATAATTCCATGATATATTGATGTGTGCACCTGGTGCAACTGTTCAGAACTGTCAGTTCACCATTAGTGTGATCTGTCCTGTTATTTATAATGATAGAGCTCTCCTCCAAACTGTCAACTATTGGCCCAATTAGTGGAACAATTGACAACATACTTTTTCTCACCATCTTGCACCGCAGAGCACTTCTGGATTTAATTTCAATGGTTAAACTCAAATATATTTGGATTTTAATAGAGTATGGATACATATACAATCCACATTTCCACTCCATTGCATTTCAGACATCATGCATTGCTCAATGGAAATCACTGTGTCACTTTAAAAGAAGAACACAGGACAAGAAAAAATCAGAATTAGAACATTTGCAAGTTCTCAAGCTTCACATGAGGTTTCATTGTATTAAAAGAATACATCATCAGGTAAATTCCTGGAGGTATACAATTATTCTGAAGAGTATACTCTGAAATACATGGTGTAATGTTCATTTTCTTATGAACAACATATCCTAATCCTAAAATGAACAGCAGAGCAATCAGGTTACTTGCATATGACAATGTGGATCTTTAAGACATAACAATTCCTGTTGGTTCTGATGAAAATGTGGTATTTTATCTGATTTGGGAGAGCTGAGAGAACTAGTGATGTAAGGCTGTGTGTGAGCTACTTACAGACTTGTGGAAAGACACAACATGCCATTTGTTCCACTATGGCTGCACTGTTACATTGCAATTGTCATACGCACGAGTACGGTAAGAACGTTAAAAATAAGGTACCCTCCGGGTTCTTTTATCAATTACCTTCAATAGATAAACTTTAGTTTCCCACCTTATTTTTGGTGTAGGAAGGAGACCAAGCACCCCTGGAGAACATGGATAGAAGATTTTTTGGTTTGGGACCCTTCTTTAGACTGATTGCAGGGGTAGGGGGTAAGAAAGCTAGAAAAGTGTTGGGCCAGTGCAAAGCATGGCAGTCACAGGCGAACACAGGCCTGTGTTCACCTGTGATTTGCCATGCTTTGTCCTGCCCCTCCACTCTCTCCACTAACTTTCCTTCTCTGCACCCCTGCAATCAGTCTGAAGAAGGATCCTGTCCCAAAATTCACTTATCCATGCTCTCCAGGGATGCTGCCTGATCTGTTTGAAGAAGGGTCTCGACCCGAAAAGAGTCTGAAGAAGGGTTTCGTCCCGAAAAGTCACTCATTCCTTCTCTCCAGAGATGCTGCACATCCCGCTGAGTTAGTCCAGCATTTTGTGTCTTATGCTGCCTGACCTGTGGAGTTACTCCAGCAATTTGTGTCTCCCCATGGTAAAGTAGCATTAGCAGTTCCTTGTTTCCACTTCTTTTTTCCATTTTCTCAATTATTACCATTCAATTTTAAAAACCTCTATTAATACCATTCACTTTTAAATATGTCCATTAAATTTCCCCTAAACATAGCACTTAGTCCATGGAAATTTATCCCTGATGTCTATCTCAAAATGTGTGATGCCGAAAAATGGAATCAGTTCTCCAGCCGAGGCTACAGTAGTAATTTATTAAGCTCAGCATTATTTCCTTACATCTGTTATATAAAATGCTGGTCTCCCATTTTATTTCTGTTTATAAACAGCTTATCTTTTTTTCCAACTCTTTTTAGCAACTGTGAGAAATAGTGAGATTCACTTTAAGATTACTTCTTAAACAGAACACAATGCTGAAAGTAAATGAGGGCTTTGGATTAATAGCACCCATCACCACAGCAAATTTAGAAGCAGGATCTATCACTCTATATCAATATCATCAAGGACAAATTAAACTCAACAAATAGAGATTTTACACAATTTTTCAGTTTGTCTGAATGTATAGGGAATAATCTTAACCCAAACATTTGATCAGGCAACCAAAATAATATATTAAGTGTTTTGGTCACCACTGACTAACTCTCTCTTGCCAGTAAGGTTAGATTAAAACATTCCATAGGTTGTTTGTGGTTCAAATAAATCAGTGAAAATTTTCATTAAACCTTGTGAAATTCAGTTCCCATATATAATTGGAAACAAATTATTCTAATGTAGAGTCAATATTCCAGGTTTACCAAAAAATAGAGAGATGGGATATAATGTGTTACCTGAAGAAGAAGCCTCTCATCCCCAATAATTGCTGCTTTATTCCAATCTATGATCTCTGAAAATGGCAACTCCCATCCATTACTCAGTAATACTGGGATACATGCAGCCTGAAACAAAGGATGTTGAAATCTACAATAATGTTCTTTAAAATATTAGCAATAAATAATCACAACAGATCTCGAAGATAGGACCAGTTAGTTTACTTCAAGCTTTATTGCATGGTTCAGTGACGGTCAGAATTATAAAGCTGTAAGGGAAATGGGCCAATGCTCAGGCCATGGAATTTTACTTTAAGCAATAATCATACATTTCCTGGAGCGCTTATTGTGCAAACATAAGAAGATTGAAGATACTAAGAACTGCAGAATACTGGAATCTTGATTAAAATATTAAGTGCTACAGGAACTCAGCAGGCCAGAGAGCATCTGTGGAGGGAATAGACAGATGACCTTCAGGTCTGGATCCTTCTTCAGACTTCAGAGGATTGACATTGATGTAAACGCATGATAGAAAGGGGAAGACATTCATGAATACCCTGCAAGCATCAAAGCCAAATAAGTAAAAGGGAAAGGAAAAGTGACTTATGATGGAGAGAAATTGGTAAGAAGAATGTTTGCGAAGATAGATAAAATAATAATGTGGGATTCAAAGGAAAAGTGCAGTGTAAAATATGCGAGGCATTATAAAAACTGCAAAGAACAGATAAAATGAATAGGGGCAGAAATGGTGCTTTGGATTCATTTCCCATTTTTCTTGAACTCATAGATGTCACCAAAAGGATCAAAAATCTATTGCCATTCCAATCTGTACAAGGTTGATCCAGAAGGTAAAGATGCACGGGATTAATAGTGACTTTGTTGTATGGATTCAGAACTGGCTTACTGATAGAATACAGAGGGTGGTGGTGGAAGGACAATATTCAGGCTGGGGGGCTGTGACCAGTGGATTTCCACAGGGATCTGTGCTGGGACCTCTGCTGCTTGGGGTAAATATAAATGACTTGAACATAAACATAGACGAGTTGATTAGTAAGATTAAAGATGGCATCAAGATTGCTGACTGTGAGGAAGGCCGTCAAGATATACAGTGGAATATAGATCAGCTACAGAAATTGGTGGAGAAATGGCAGATGGAGTTTAATTCGAGCAAGTGCGTGGTTGTACTTTGGGAGTTCATATGTGCAGAAAGATCTTGGGTTCCCTGTCCAAAACTCCAACTCAAGTAGATAGAGTGGTAAAGAAGGCACATATATGCTTGTCTTCATAGGTCATATAAGAGACAGGATGTCATTATGCAGCTTTTTCGACTTTGGTTAAGCCACATATGGTATATTGCATTGAGTTCTTGTCGCCCCATTACAATGAAGACATGGAGACTTTGGAGTGGGTGCAGAGGAGGTTTATTAGAATGTTCCTGGATTAGGAGGTATTAGCTACAGGGAGACGCTGGACAGACTTGTATTGTTTTCTCTGGGGGTTGCAGGAAGATCTGATAGAAGTATTTAAAATTATGAGAGGCATAGATAGCGTAGACAGTCAGAACTTTTTCCCAGGAGGGAAAAATCAGATACTAGAGGGCATAGGTTTAAGGTGAGAGGGGCAAAGTTTAAAGGAGATGTGCGGTGCAACTTTTTGTTTACACAGACGATCGTGAATGTCTAGAATGTGCTTCCAGGGTTGATGGTCAAGGCAGATACTTTATGATATTGGCATTTATGAAGCTTTTAGATGGGCACAAGGATATGCAGGGAATGGAGGGATATAGATTATGTGCAGATGGATAAGAGATGGCCTTGGCATCATGTTCGGCACGGACATTTTGGGCCACAGGCCCTGTTTTTGTGCTGTCCTAAGTGTTTAGAGGATGATGATGGAACTAAAATCCATAGGGAGAACTCTGACTCTAATTTAGAGCTAGAGTAAGTGTGGAACTAATAATACTGTAACATTATACATTAATTCTGTAAAAATATTTACAAATATTTACAATTAGAATAGAAGTATTTTGTTATATCTATTAAAAGAAAACAATTCAAGAGAACAGTTATTACCCCAATGTATTTCATGAAAAGCATGACATTTCAATATTAAAGTTTTAAAAGAATGTAAGATGTTGAGATGATTAATAAAATAATTTACAGAAAGCACCGGATAATGTTCCAGATTAAGGTATTAACTCTTGGAGTTGAGAAAACAATGGATAATAATTTTCCCAGAGAGGAAAAAAGATCAGGTAATAGTTAGTGATAATTAAATTGGAACAAATTGTATGGCTTGATTAAAAAAGCACTAACAACTCACCAATTTCATGGCCTATACTGCAGTAAGCATTTAAGAAAGGAAACAACTAAAATATCTTGATCTGAACATTAAAATAAAATAGAATTTCAGGTGTAAATTATTTGCAGAGTTACAGGCCAAACAGTGATTCATCCGTGTTAATTTAGCTGCAGTATTTGACGAAAAGGAAATTATAAAAATCCAATATGGAAATAAGCAAGCATAATTTAAGGATAGCAGAAAAGAAAATATTATTTTTTGATCTAAAGTGAGGGTCTAAACCAAGAAGAAAACTGTCAAGCTGCAGGATTTTTTTCTCATTCCCAGTTTACTTTAAATGCATATCTAATTGCGTGATGTTCTCCTCGCACTCAGGCCAACAAAATCCTCATTAAATAACAGCATTGGAAACAAACCTGTCATTCATTTTATAGCAGCTTGGGGGAATCTTGTTTGCAAAATTTACTTGTTTTGGTTTTGGCTTCCAAAGTAATTCACTGGACAAAGTGCTATAAGATAAATGATAAGGTACTTGAGAGAAGCAAATTTTTTTCCTCTTTCTACTATTCTGCATCTCAAACACGACTGTGTTTTCTTCTTTGAAAATGGTTATGATTTGTAACTGGTGGATTGCATTAACCATAATGTCATTAATTCTCTGAAACCTAATAAACTGCTCTATTACCCAGGAAAGATCAACTTTTGTTAATCTGTTTATTTAATGTTTCTATAATGGACCTGATATCAGTACTCTGACTCTAATTTAGAGCTAGAGTAAGTGTGGAACTGATAATACTGTAACACTATACATTAATTCTGTAAAAATAACTATACCATTGAGCATTAGGACACAAGATGATACTATTGTAATTTCACACACAGCAAGTTACAGAATATTTGCAACATAAAAGCCAAGAATGGCTCACGGGAAGAAAGTGCTGGCTCAGTTGCCTAGCTACTCTCTTATTTGAGGAACGATGAATGCTGTGAAGATGACAGAGCAAAGAAAAACATTTATTTTATATGTGGTGGGACTACACAAAATTTGCTAATGACCAGTTTGTTTTCTAGTCTATAGATGATCTAAAGGTAAAAATCTTTTTTTTAAACTGCACTATTATTTAATACTGGCCCCATTTATGAATCATGTCCATTTACTGGGACTTATGTCAGCTAGGAAATTGGAGAGGACGGTCCCTGCATCTTTCCCCCACCTGTAATCAGTACAAACGAAATACTGCACATTCAGTAACCAGACTCCGTGTAGTATAGGCTACTGAATAATTACTGAATGATAGGGAAAAAGTAATCGTTGCTAAATTTTTGATTAGTTAACTATATCACATATCATTTTTATGATATAAGATTATCATAAAAATATTACTTCCATCATATTTTTTCACCTTTGCTACTGCAATAATGTTTGCCAAAATTCTATTAAAACATATATTATATATATGATAGGTTGTTTTACATGTATTAATTATGATAACAAAACAATAACAATAACAAAAACAACAACGACAACTAATAATAATAATAATAATAATAATAATAATAATGTAACATTTGGCATGCACTCCAATATTTTCCAAAATATCTACACAAATTTATTATCACCTTATCAGGTGAAATATTCACTGAGCTCAATGGGAAAAATGAAAACTTTCTATCTGAGTCCGACAACTCAGAATAGGAATCTGTCCTAAACCCAGGAAAACCATGAATAGAATTAATTGTATAATGAGATGATTGTGCTACAATACTGAAGAACCGTGCCATCTGTTGCTTCTCAACTAACCTGAGGAGAGCAAAAGGGGGCATTGGGTGACGGGGTTACAAATGACAATGCATTTAAAATTTAGTATCCTAAATGGGATAATTTTAAAAGAATATTAATATAGCTTTAAGGTGCCACTATGAATAGCAATTAATCATTAACAAAGTCTTCCAAAGATCCAAATAGTACATTTGGAATCTCAAGATTAAAAAGATAACGTTAAGATTTACTGATTATGTAAAGGAAGACTAATAATTTCTAATAAGATTAAGCATTTGTGCTTCTCCATTACTTTACCTGAAGAGCCTCCAGAAATCGGAAAGAGCCTAGTCTCCTGCCTCTTGGGACGAGACAAAAGCTTGAATTATGAAGCAATTCTTGGTATTCAAATCTGTGGAGACAAAGTAAATAAATATTTTTAAATATTACATTGCAATGTAAAACATATTTGTAAAACATGAAGACCAAGTAGTAGTAGTTTCTGCTGCAGTATATTTGACTTAACATATATCATAACCAATATGGGAATCGTATTAATTCACATATAAACCAAAATGTGGGGTGAACTTTTCAATTAGGTCTACATTGTGAAATGAATAGTAATAAAACCAACCATCAAGTAAACAAGCAATGCAATAATTTCATTGGAAAGTGGGGGAAATAAAAGTCAGGGTTGTTATACAATATGTGTATATTCGGCTACTACTAATTTCCCCTGCTTTTGAAGGTGAAGGTTTTCCTAATTCAAGAGAAAGTTTAGATAAATACTGAAAAGGCAAAGTGTGGTAACCTAATTATTACATCTACCTCCTATTGCAAATGAGTAACGCAAGCTATTCTCAATTTTGGGTTTCATTTTTGTTTTCTTGGTGGATTACAGGTGTCAAATGCTTCAGTGCTGTCCAGTCATTTCCTGTCCATTTATTTCATGGGACCTTGATTGGATTTTCGATACAAATGGAAGGCAGATTTGATGTGTTTTGGGACAACAAATGCAAAAAATGTCAAATTGGGCAGATAGGAGGTCAAACGGTTTTTGTGGAGCCGGGAGTACTCCTGCTTTTCCTGGAATCATAAAAATCTTTTGATTGCACTGGACAAGCATTCAACTTTCTTTTTTTGGATCCAAAGATGCTTGATACGTGGAGAAAAAAAAGGAGGTATTTTACAACTTATACTTAACAGATTTCTTCTCAGAAATTAGAGCTCCGCAATCCTGAATGTAGTGCCTGTAGTTTCATATTTACATAGCTTCTGCCCACTTTGAGCTGACCATCCATTTAAAGATTTATTTTAAAGTATATTTACATTGATAAATCAGTGCACGAGATTATCATTTTGGTCAAATGTCCTGTTAAAGGGAGAGGCAGCCAGCGCAAGAGTTCCTTCATGCTATTTGTGCGTGGATCATTTCTTTCACATGTTTTTTTAATGAGACTGCGCTGACCAACAATCACCCGTACAGTAAAAACGTCACCCATTCCCTCTCTCCAGAGATGCTGCCTGTGCTGCTGAGTTACTCCAACATTTTGTATCTACCTTCGATTTAAACCAGCATCTGCAGTTCTTTCCTACACTAATTCTATCCTTCACACTAGGGACAATTTACAGAAGCTAATTAACCTACAAACTGGCATGTCTTTGGAATGTGGGAAGAAACAGGAACACCCAAAGAAAACCCACATATGCCCAAATGTATATTTAAAAATGCAAGTTTTGGTTTTTATACATGTAATCCGTAGTCAAAAATATGCCTGTAAACATGAAAATATTATGTTTTCTCTAGCATTATTGTTTAATTATCATCAAATGGTTTGGGTTCTTTAGGAAGGCAGTGTCATTCATAACATATTTTCTAATTCCCATAGGCATTATTAAAAAGAGCCCATTAAAATTGTGTGTGGTTCAAGGTGTGAAAAATGCAGTAGAGAGTTTGATGTCTTGTGAGTGAATGTAATTTTTGACTACTCTGCATATTTGGAAATTATCCATTGCAACGGTATTTTAAAAAGGTCCCAAAGACTGAAGTGACACAGTAGGTCAGGCAGAATCTCTGGCGAGTATGGATAGATGACGCTTCGGGTTGGGACCCTTCTTAAAACTGATGGTGGAGGGTGGGAGACACAACTGGGAAAAACCACAGCAGGTAATAGGTGAAAACAGGCAAAGGGGGGTTTTGATTGGGCAGATGATTGGAACAAAGGCCAGAGATTTAAACAGCAGGTGTGAGGCAAAAGGATTGTAGTGTTACAAATTGTGAAGCCAGAGGCAGGAATGTGGGTGAAGGGGGAGGCTAGGTGACGGTTCAGGTGGGGCCACAGGGGAGGGAGGTGGAGAAAGGGGGTGTGTGGGGGAGAAAGGGGAAGAGGATCTTGCTAAAGGTTTCCTAAAATTGTAGAATTTAATGTTCAAACCATTGGGTTGTAAGCTACCCAAGCAGAATATGAGGTGCTGTTACTCCAGTTTGCTTGTGGCCTCACTTTTAGTTTAGTTTAGTATTGTGATACACTCTAACAATGGAGGAGGCCCAGTATGGGAATGTGAGGGGGAGTTAAAATGGTTAGCAACTGGGAGATGCAGTAGGCCCTGACGAACTGAGCACGTGGCCGGCGAAATAGTCTGCATTTGTTCTTGACGATGTACAGGAGACAACATTGGGACACTGGATGCAGTAGATGAGGTTAGAGGAGATGCACATGAACATCTGTCTCACTTGGAAGGACTGCTGAGTCCCTAGATGGAAGCAACAGATAAATCTAGGGACAGGTGTTACAACTCCTGCGTTTGCAGGCCAAAGATTCATGAAGAGAGGGTGGGTTGAGCGGAAAGGGATGAGTGAAGCAAGGAGTTGCGGAAGGAGCGGTCTCTGCGGAAGGTGGAAACAGGTAAAGGTGGGAAGATGTGACTGTGGGATCACGTTGGAGGTGAAGGAAATGTCGCAGGATGACGTGTTGTGCAATTCAATATTATTCAACATGTTGGAAATATTATGTGTCACTATCTGGATTAGAAACCTGCACAATTCCATTTATTAAGAATATTATATATTATATAGAGGTATATAAAATCATGAGGAGTGGAGATAAGATCCAAATGTATGGTAACACCACATGTAAAATCTCTCTGGATTCTCCTTTACCTTATTGCCAAAACTATTTCCTGGACACATTTAACAAATTTTTCCTCACACAAGCCCTTTGCACCATGGCAGTCTCAGTCAATACGTAGAAAGTTGAAGTCACTAAAAATTACATTCCTTACTTTTCTTATCAATCTTACAGTTATCCACAATCTACCTACATATTTGTTTCTCAAATTCCCGTTGACTATTGGGGACCTATAATACAATCCCAATTAAAGTGATCAGCCCCTTCTTATTTCCAAGTTCCTCCCATATAGCTCGATCCCCCAAGAGTATCCTTTCAAAATACTACCATGATGGTCTCCCTAAACATCTTACCTCCACCCCTACCATGCTTGTGGCATCAGTATGTTGGAATATTGAGCTGCCAGTCTTACCCATCCCTCAACCAATGTTTCCATTATGGCTACTATATCCCAGTCCCATGTGCCAATCCATGCTGAGTACATACAATATGCAGGTACTCTTGCGTAAATAATTGCCATTCTTCATGCCTCTGCCTTTAAGTAAATTTTCCATGTTAGGGATGCTATGCATAATTTAACAAGCTTCAAATAAATATTGTGAACGATTCTGCAGAGATTGAATAGTTTACAGAAATTTTACAGGAAATCATGTAGCAAAGTAACTTTTGTCAAATAACATTCCTGAAAAATGGAGACTACACGAATCATGACAATATGCAAGTAGATTTCAGTAATAGTTCATAATTACTATGAAATACACATTTCAATTACTATGAAATACACATTTCAATCTCAGACATTTGCATCAAAAGAGTTCCAAATTTTAACGCATTGATAAAATAAAAATTGAAATGGCCGAATTGCATTTATTAAGATTTTGGTGAAATTGATGCAGCTGATATCGGCAAATTGGTCTTCATGATGAAAGGATCAAATATTAAGGAAACGTTTAAAAGAAGGATAAAAAGTGATAAATAGGCATTTGGACCATGATGGACACTAGAAATAGCACTGGCAAACTCATATTTTCCTGAATAGACTTAACAGACAGGCAGGTGAAGATCATCATTCAACCTTTGTTGAACTTATGATTCCTTTAAATTGTGTCCGTAGAGAAAAATCCCTTTGACTGAATAGGTTTGCAAAGTTAGTGTAGTTTAGTTTATATTAAAGATACAGCATGGAAATAGGCCCTTCGGCCCACCAACAATCATCCTGTGACACTAATTCTATCCTACTGTTAAAACCCGTTAGGTTAGAGCATTAATTGGAGCAATGAGCTTCAACATGGCATATTGGTGCCAAATCAGCACTGCATTGATGATCTGCCCAATCTGTCAAGCTTTAGATATGCATATACCAATGCCTTCACCGAATTAACATGCGGTGTGACTTGTGCCACAACATATGTGCGCAACAGATGCCATTTTAGGATGCAAACATTATTGTCACATCCAATAATAGACCACTGCAGCACTGAATTTAATACTCTGAGAGTTCTTATAAAAATATTCTAAATGAAACAGAAATGCCATAGCTACTTGTGATGCAAAATGAGTTCAGTCTTTCAACACTTAAGTTGAAGAAGCTTCTCAATTTCTAGTCGAGTGCCCTCTTCTTCATAATTTTGAAATATTATCAGCCCATTTACAATTTTACTTGAACAGTTGGTTACTGGTTCAGAGAGATCTTGCATTATCTGGGATCCTTGAATGATCATAAACTCTCTGCAGCTGAGTTCTACTCTCTGCAATTTTCAGTTTCCAGGCTTTGCCTCATCATCACCTTTCTTTTCTAGGTTTCTCCTCTCTAGTCCATCAGTCTGAAGAGGTGTCCTGACTCAAAATATTGTTAGTCTATTTGCATCCACAATGGCTGCCTAATCTGCAGATCTCCAAAACTGTATTTCTTACTGAAAAATAATTTGTTATGAGGTTGAGGCAAGGAAAGACAGCAAATAATTGTTACGAGATGTTTTTCAAAAAAATCCTAACCCTAACCCTAACCCTTCTGTTTACTTAAGTCTCACTTTCCTTCTATAAATCCAAGTTTCATTCAACATTTATTTATTTTTCTCTGTATGATTTGTCACTCACTCTTATTTAAAATTCCTTCTTAGTCTTTGCAGTTGTTTTTATGTTCCTTCAGCCTGATTAGTTGAAGAGATGCACAACTCTTATTCTGATAACTCTTTAAAATGCTACAAAGAGCAGAGATTTTAGCTGCAGGAACTGCGGTTGTTCTACTTGGAGCAAAGAAAATTGAGAGGAGAATTGTGTGAGGTCTACTTGATTATGACCGGTATAGATACAGCAAATACAGAGTTCCCACTGACATCTTTTTGTAAAGAAATTATCTTGAATCCACTACCTTTAAGGATGATGAAAAAAAGAGTCAATTGAGATTTTCAAGTTAACTGGGTAGGCACTCAGTCTACTTGTAAAGACTAATATGCAAGGCTATAGAGTATGAGTAGGTTAATGGAACTCACAGAATTGCTCTAAAAAAAATTTGACATGGACTTGATGGGCAAAATAACTTCTTTCTGGGATGCAGCAATTCTATGATTCCAAGACTTCAATCGCTATAATGGGATTAGCTTGCACTCACAGCAATTTATCGCCAAAACATTTAAAGAAATGCAGAGCCATTTGACAACCTAGTGAAATATGGGCCATCATGAAAATTTAATGCAGATTGCTGGCTTTCATAGCATTTTAGTTT
The DNA here is from genome assembly GCF_053455715.1 of Rhinoraja longicauda. NCBI lineage: Eukaryota > Metazoa > Chordata > Chondrichthyes > Rajiformes > Arhynchobatidae > Rhinoraja > Rhinoraja longicauda. The sequence continues at coordinate 44,658,660 of NC_135957.1, read as the reverse complement.
TCAGCAAATGTACTACTTTTGATTAAAAAATACCATTATTTATAAATTGAATGAAGCTGCTGACTTTAACACTATTAACTTAGTTTAATTTAGTTTAATGATACAGCATAGAAACAGGCCCTTCGGCCCAACGAGTTCGTGCCGACCATCGATTCCCCGCACACTTCCACTATCCTACACACTAGAGACAAATTACAATTTTACCAAGCCAATTACCCTATAAATTTGTACATCTTTGGAGTGTGGGTGGAAACTGTAGCACAGGGTGTAAAACTATGTGGAAACGGGGAGAGTGTACAAACTCTGTACAGACAGGACCCGTAGTTAGGATCGAACCCGGGTCTCTGGGGCTGTAAGGCAGCAACTCTACTGCTGCACCACTGTGCTGCCACTATTACTTAATAGAATAACTAAAGGTAAAATATTCTGATTATGTCGATAACCTTCGCAAAACAGTAGTAGCCATTGCTTGCAACCAGTTCCACCACCCAATAACACTTCTGATACAGCCAATTGATTCAGATCAATCATGTGATCGGGGTGAAAGGTGCTCATACTCAAAATAATTTGATGGTGCAAGTTGGTTTCCAAACAATGTGAAACTTTAGCTTGAATCAACATTAAACTAAAACCCTGCATGAGAACGGAGAATAAAGTAAGCTTCACTCTTCCCAAACTGGCTTTTAACTCAGTTCTGCTTTCCTCTCTGTTGCCCATAACCCTCAAGTCCATTGACCAAAAATCTGTCTCGCTAAGCCATGAAAATATTCAGTGATTCATTCTCAGTTGCATTGGGTCAGAGTATTCTAAACAATATTGTTTAACTGAAACAGTACAGAAGTATTTGGCTGTCCTCATTAATGAAACACCAAGTTAGCATGCAAGTATAACTCGGAGGAAATTGTTTTCCATGTTCATTTTAACTGGATGACCACTGGTTCTGAGACAATGACCTCTTGTGCAATAATCCTCCTTGAAAAGAATTATCCCCTCAAAATTTATCCTGATGAATCTTCTCAAAATTGTGTACGTTTAAATCAGATTATTTCACAGCTTTCCCAATTCCATTAATTAAAGGCCCAACCTGCTCATCTACTCTTAAGATAACTCTTTCTCAGGAATTAAGCAATTTCCTGAACTGTCTATGTATCCTATATTGTTCTAGCAAGACTCCCTTATGTTTGTACAACATCCCTTTTGTAATAAAGGCTATCATTCCATTTGCCTTCCTCATTACTTGTACCTGTGTCTTAATTTATTGTTTCATTCACTAGAACATGTAGCGGTCTGGACCTCGAACAATGACGAGATAGAGTACAAGAAGAAGATAGAGAGCTCAGTAACGTTATCAAATCAACAACCTCTCATTCTATGTTAACAAGACGGAGGAGCTAGTTATTGACTTCAGGAAATGAGTAGAGTGTAGGCCCCAATCAGCATCAAGAGTGCTGAAGTGTAGAAGGTGAAGAGATTCAAGCTCCCTGGCATAAATATCACCAACAAATTGGCCTGTACTAATCATATTGAAGCTGTGTCCCAGAAAGCAACACTAACACCTTTATTTCCTTAGAAGACTAAAGAAATTTGGTGTATCTTCAATGACTCGTGCCATCTCTACAGGTGCACAGTAGAAAGCATCCTATCAGGATGCATCACAGCTAGGTTTGGCAACAGCTCTGCCCAAGACTGCAAGAATTTGCAGAGAGTTTTAGATATAGCCCAGTCCATCACACAAACCAATCATTCCCCCATCGACTCCATCTACACTTCACGCTGCCTCGGAAAAGCAGCCAACATAATGAAGGACATTTTCACCACAGTCATTCACTCATCTCCCCTCTCCTGTCATGCAGAAGATACAAAAGTTTAAAAGCAATAGATTTAAGAACAGGTTCTTCCACACAGTTATCAGACTGCTGGGCAATACTCCCATGAACTCAGGATTGTGTAATCTACTTCATTGCGGACTTTATTTTATAAAAAAATAATATATATGCATTTCCTCCATAAGTTTAATGAATGAATGAATGCATGAAAAAGTTTATTGGCCAAGTATGTACACATACATGGAATGTGCCTTGGTTCTCCGCTCGCAAGTAACAACACGAACATACAGTAAACAATTAAGAATAAAGCATAAAACATTAAAACATTAAGAATACAACATTAAGGTTTAAACATGTGAGTGAAATAAACCAGAGCAAAAAGAGACTACAGACTTTTGTTTATTGAGAAGAGCTACTACTTGCAGAAAAAAAGCTGTTTTTATGTCAGGCTGTAGCTGCTTTGACAGTCTGGAGTCACCTTCCAGAGGGAAGTGCTTGAAAGAGTTTGTGGCCAGGGTGAGGGGTTAGAGATGATCTTCCCTGCTCGCTTCCTGGCCCTTGCAGTGTACAGTTCGTCAATGGGGGGGGAAGGTTGCAGCCAACAACCTTCTCAGCAGATCGAACAATTCGTTGTAGTCTGCGGATGTCATGCTTGGTGGCTGAGCCAAACCAGATCATGATGGAGAAGGTGAGGACGGATTCTACGATGGCAGTATAGAATTGGACCATCATTGCCTGTGGCACATTGTCTTTCCTCAGCAGCTGCAGGAAGTACATCCTCCGTTGGGTCTTTTTGACTGTGGAGTCGATGGTGGCCCCCCATTTAAGGTTCCTGGAGATGATGGTTCCAAGGAACTTAAATGACTCCACAGATCTGACTGTGGTGTTGTTGATGGTGAGTGGGGGGAGGGGAGGGGGAGCTCTCCTAAAGTCTACAATCAGTTCCACTGTCTTAAGAGCATTGAGCTCCAGGTTGTTGCGATGGCACCAGGAAGCCGCCTGTGTCACTTCCTGTCTGTAGGCAGACTCCTCCCCATCCTGGATCAGTCCAATCAGGGTTGTGTCATCCGCAAATTTGAGAAGCTTGACAGAGGAGTCTGTGAAGGTGCAGTCGTTGGTGTAGAGAGAGTAAAGGAGAGGGGAGAGCACGCAACTTTGCGGTGCTCCTATGCTGAGGGTCTGCGGGTCCGTGATGTGCTTTCCCAGCCTCACATGCTGCTTCCTGTCTGTCAGGAATTGATGATTCACTGACAGAGGGGTTCAGGCACAGTCAACTGGGAGAGTTTGGAGTGTAGTAGCTTTGGCACAATGGTGTTAAATGCAGAGCTAATGCCCACAAACAAGATCCTTGCATAGGTTCCCTGGCAGTCTAGGTGCTGGAGGATGAAGTGCAGGCCTAGGTATACTGCATCATCCACCGATCCATTGGCCCTGTATGCAAACTAGAGAAGGTCCAGCAGGGGGTTTGTGATGTTTTTCAGCTGGGCCAGCGCATGTCTTTCAAAGATCTTCATGACTACAGAGGTCAGTGCGAGAGTAGTCATTAAGACCAGTGATCCTTGTCTTTTTGGGTACAGGGACAATAGTGGAGACTTTGAAGCAGGTAGGGACAGTACAGGTTTGCAGGGACTGGTTGAAAATGTCTGTGCTGGCTGGTGCCAGTTGTTCGGCACAGAGCTTGAGGGTAGAGGGGGAAACATTGCCCGGTCCTGGAGATTTCCAGCTTCTCTGTCTCCTGAATAGCCTCTCCACCTCCTCAATTTCTTATGCTATAACACTGTGACACTATATTCTGCTTTCTGATTTCTTTCTCTTTACACTGCCAGTAGTATTTTTGTATGGCTTGATTGTACACAAGTACAGTGAGATTTGACTGGATAACACGCAAAGTTTTTCACAGTATTTTGAGTATCAAAACCATTTGGAAGGAATTGGTATACATATAAATACGTCATCTTGCAGAAATATCTGTGGATAACTGGAACAAAATTGTGTGATCAAGATAGAATGTCCTCCAGGTTCTCATGATTCGGATAAGGGCAATGATGTACCTAATACAGCTGGTAATTACCATTTCTGTTGGCCCTCAAATTTAGCGACTATCAGTGGGATACTTCTGTATTACACAATGAGTGGCATTGGGAAATTGAAGATTTTAAAGGTTTGCATTTATTCTATGCTAATTATTGCTTAAAAATCAATGTGATCCTCGAGACATGCGAATCAGGCACCTGAGTTTCTCTACCAGCAGTACAGAAATACCCGCCTTCCACTCGCCATTTCTCAAACAACAAAACTGAATTTATAGTAATGGCTAATACAACTACTTGCACTGATAACACACCTGATTATACCAATAACATATTTAGAACGGCACAGTGGTGCAGCTGGTAGAACAGCACAATAGACCCGGGTTGAATCCTGACCTCTGTTGTCTGTGTGGACTTTGCATGTTCTTGCTGTGATCACGTGGGTTTCCTTTGGGTACTCCGGTTTCCTCCCACATCCCCTAAGGATGTGCATGTTTGTAGATTAATTGGCCTCTGTAAAAATGCCCCTTGCGTGGAGGGAGTGGATGAGTAAGTGGGATAACAGAACTAGTGAACGGGTAATCAATGATTGGTGTAGACTCAGTGGGCTGAAGCGCCTGTTTCTATGCTATTACATAACATAAACTAACCTAAACTTTGTTATCAGAATTAGGAAAAGGTTTGTGGATAAAGACAGATTATGCAAAGCATATTTCGAGAGAATATAAAGCTGGTTGTAATAAACCAAAGTGGGAAGAGAACATCTGAATATGGTTGTATACTTCTCTGCTACAAAGAAAAGAAATAGAAACCAAAAGATTATACAGCCAAAAAGGAGAAAATAGGTAAATATTACTTCTTTGTTGTTCAAACAAAAATGAAAATATAAACAACATAGGGCTGCAAGTCCAAAAAATGAGGATGATTTTGAGTTTAGTGCATTGGAAAATAAAGTCAATGAAGGCAGTTGAAAGAAGCAATTTATTGGATACAATAATGGAGGTTCCACATTCAATGAGAAAGGAAAGCCAATATTGCCCTAGTGCACGTCAGCTCTGGGGAGAATTATGCAAAATAGTTGAGGTAAAAGGAATGCAGCCAATGCATGAGTTAGATATATGATATGTCCAGAGTATTCAAAAGGGTTGCCTACATTGGATTTTAATGTAATTTGTAAGTATTCATGCACCTTACCAAAGGCTGGTTGAGATAAAACAATTTATAAAAAACAAGTGAAGGCAAATACAGTGTGCAAACACAAAACTAAGTCAATGAACAAATATTTGAAAACCCAAACCAAAATATTGCAGATGCTGGAAATCTGATGAATGATCATAGACTTGACATGTTAACATTGCTTATTTCTCCATACGTGCTATCTGGTCAAGAGAATATTTCTGAAAAGTAATCAAGCTACTATTTACCTTCTGTTCTATTCCTGTTCATTGAGGTAGGTGGAGGATACAATATTTCTGGGAGAGAGCACTCGGCTCTATCTATATATTGCATATTCAGCACAACATCTTGCAGATCTGTAATCCCCACCATCTAAGAGGCAGCATATGCATGGAAACATGGTCCGATCTTGGTTGCCATGATAATAAACCACTAAACAGAATTTATATTCTGCTCAAGTAACACTTTAAACATCCTGAGAGCAGCATTTAATAAGCCTGAGGAAAAATCAACAGTTTGGCTGGAATACCAAGATTAATAAAAGTGATGTGAACAGAAGGATCAGAATGCTAATCATGTCTTGGTAATGAGACACTATAGACCACCTCTTGCACTATCAAGGACTTGTTTTCTAATTGAGTATTTATGCATTAATGGGGTTTTTTGCAGTCTTTTTCTTTTCACTTGAATTTATGTACAATTTATGTATAATTTATGTTTTTGTGCGCTATTGAAGTCTATCTGCCTGTGATGCTGTTGCAAACAAGATTTTTCATTGTATCTGTACCTCACTGTACTTGTGCATCTGACAATAAATTCAACTTGACTTGATTTGATTTAAGGGCCTGTCCCATTTAGGCGATTTTAAGGCGACTGTCGGCGACTAGGCTGTCGCCGACAGTTCGCCAGGGTGTCGCGAGCATGATCGTGAGGAGTCCTACAAAAATCGTAGTGGATCTCGGCGCGTTGCTGAGAAATCATCCGGTTTGAAATTTCTCGGCGACAGCTGGCTTGTTGGCAGGTATCGTTGCTTATTGCGGGCGCTGTCGCATGCTGTCCCCTGGTTTGATAGGTTCTCAGATGCATTTAGAAGCACATAATATTAAAATAAGTAAAGTCATTTCAAAATACCATAAAATGCTTGTGTTTAACCAATTTATTTACCATCAGGACATTTGACAGGTAGATTGGAGGTGACAGTTTGACGGCCAGGTAAGCGTGGGATTTTTTGCGATGTTTTTGGCCTCAGCCATTACATTTAAAGTGGGCTCCAAATCCAGATATGCAACCCAGAAACCAGATATGCATCTCCCTTACATTTTCAAAGAATGCCCACACACTTTTCACAAAAATCCACTTAACCACTTAAAAAAAAAAGTTTTTTAATACAGCTATTAGAAAACTGGAAGTAAATCGAGTTTATTCCTTGTTACAGTGAAGCTTCATTTTTAAGTAACCCATACAAGGTGATATAGTTCAAAGCTCTCGTACTTACTGACTTGTCAGTGATTTCAGCGAAAATCAGGATGCCAGAGAAGCATTGACAGCGTGGGAATTTTTGCGATGTTTCAGAAGATGGTGTAATCTCGACCTGACTCGGCATTGTCGTGGTCATTGTCGTCGAGTAAAAGAAAATTTTGGTGATCTACTACGACTTTGACAGTCGCCGGCAGTTGCCAAAAAAATCGCCTAAGTGGGACAGGCCCTTTAAGATGAGCCTAAGTGATCACATCTGCATCATCAATAACACCCCGAATGTTAGACTTGCCAAATGGTAAAAGTGCTCAGCTTTGCAAAAACAATAAAAGAATTCACCAAATCAAAGAAAGTTGTCTTTTATAGCTGACTGTAATGTTACAATAATTTCTACATTTTTCATGAAAACCTATCTAAATGAAAATTCCAAATGGCAGCCATTTGGAGGATTGTCCTGAACTTGGAAGGAGTCTATAAAATTAGATACAAGCTATGGCATACGTGCACTTAAGTTCAGGTTAGAGATACACCATAGAAACAGGCCCTTCGGCACACCGAGTCTGTGCCAACCAACAATGACCCATACACTAATTCTATCGCACATACCAGGGACAATTTACAGAAGCCAATTAACCTACAAACCTGCACATCTTTGGAATGTGGGAGAAAACCAGAGCACCCGGAGGAAATCCATGTGCTCCCAGGGAGAACATACAAACTCTGTACAGGCAACACACATAGTCAGGATCAAACCTGGGGTCTCTGGCACTGTAAAGCAGCAACTCTACCACTGCGCCACTGCACTGCCCTCCGCTGCACCATTGTGCCACCCTATTACTTTCTTTGTGAATTATAAGGAGTGAAGGCGCAACTCCTCAGTGATGCCAAAGTAAATTTCAGCCTATATAGAGTGATTTATTTAGCACAGAAGTGGCATGACACCCATAATGTAAACATAGTTCCTCCCAAATCTCTTCATCTTGATCACTGGTTAAGACAAGCTACATGCAATAGATTCTTCAGAATAGTGGTGCAGGGAAATTAAATTAACAATGTCTGCAAAACATAAGATGGTAAGTTAAATTAAACTTGAGAATATCCTCAATCAACACACACCTCAACAAATGATGTTAATATAAAAAAATAAGAAAATGCTGGCTGGATGTCAGCTACATTTACACCAAACTAGCTTTGTAAAGAGGATATCAAAAAAGGGGATTTGATCCTTATTTATATATGCAATCAGACAAAGGTCAATTTCAAGATGGGCCTACAATATTTTTCACAATATCAGAAAACCTTTACAATATAGCCCTGTTAAAATGTAATGCTAATGAACCCACCCACAGCACAGCTAGCTTTGGCACCTGCTTTATGCCTATAAATACAGAAGCAACATCAATTAATTTCTAGATCAAAATTTTAATGTAGGTTTCTAGCAAAAACAATTTATACTTCATATTTCATGAAATTATAATCTGTCAGAATACTTGCAAACTTAATTGCTTTAAACTTGATTTGGAATAATTTCATCTGAACAAAATTCAAACACTGCTTTATTCAGGTGGAGTTAATGCCAGAAAATACAGCAAATCAAATTTCATAAGCATAATACTGTCAACTGCAAAGCAATTAGATAGAGATATCACTAGGCTATTGTCTTTTTCTCAAGCAAAGACGATCGACTGTCACCAGAATATGATCTTCTTATTCTGCTTAGCTGACTACTAGTTTAACTGCTCTGTTTTAATATTTAAATATTCTAAATGCAGCTCAACATATAATTGTTTTTAAAAATAACTAACTCTTCTGATGATTTTAAGCTGCATTACCCAAGAGGAATCTGATAGGATCACATGCGTATTTTGCATCTCACGGGAGTTAACTTACAAAGGAAAATGAAACTGTGTGGGAAGCAAAACAGACGACTAATGCATCCCATGCATTTTCTGTTGGACAGGTTAGGTTAAACATTTATCCAGCCCATCTAATGTCAAGAACAGACGCATGGTTTGTATTCTAACTTGGACGATCCAAATAAACTTTAAAAGATTGATAATTATCAGCCTACTGCTAATGGGCCTATTTTGCTGAAGGTGTTTACAAAACATTTGGCTATAAGATTGACAAAGGCAATCACGTTTAATGACCGGCAAAAAATATTTTTTGCGGCCACCCCTGGATGTAATTAAAATATATCAATTTTTACACGGTTTTTAAGAATTTTAAAGTTTTTAAGTTTCACTTTAAAGCCATCAATAAGCAGTCTTTTGATCGTAGTGAGATAAATTTCATTAGTCCAGGGACATTTGAAAAGTACCTAGACAAATATGAAACATTTTCAATTCTTGCTCCCCTTAGGTCTGCAATTGCCCGAGTCCCACACCAAGAAATCCAACTCTAGCCAGTATCTTGAACAGATCTCATATCATAGATTTTTTTTGTCATATTCAACAGGATACAGTGAAAATCCTTGCCCCACTAAACCTTGCCTGCCACTCCTGCAAGTAAACATTGCCTTTCTCCTGTTTCTACTCCCCCTCCTCCACTGCCAGCACCAACATTAAAGCTCACTCAATACCCATCTTATTGCTTCACCCCTTGCTAATAATGTTGCTCAACAGATTCCACCCACATTCTTGTCCCCACTAACATCATCCAAATGTTAATATTCATCAGATTTCCACCACACTCCCTCACCACCACCCCTCATGCAAATATTATTGGTCTACTGATTCCACCTCCATCTCTATCATCCAAACATTAATGTAAACTGCACCATCCCGACCTCACCACAACTTCACCAGTGTCTTAATTCCCACCCCAATCCACCACCATGGAGAGAGCTGTAGTTTGGGCATTGCTTTGATCTGAGCAAATTGGTCGAGGAAGGGTTTTAAATAGCTAATTCTCCACAACGATTGCTTTTCGGTCACTTTTCGGTATAATGGAGTTTGAATGCTGCTTAGGGTTCAGGATTACTTCTCACGTTTTAAGGGTGGAAAATATACAGTTGAACAAAGTTTCTATATTTGCAGTTAAATATATTTCACATGTGTCTGGTGTCTGACTAAAACAAATGTAACTCAACTTAAAAGAACAGAACAGCCTTAAGTATTTAATCAGGATCAAAATAAAACACACATTGCCTATACACATTGTGTAAAACCAGCTTCCACAGCCACAGCTAGTTCTTTAGCAAATTACGCCAACTCTAACTCATCCCACGTGGATTTCAACTGTGGATTTCACAGGTATGCTCAAATTATCCAATGTCTCAGAGTTGTATTCTCTTTGCTTCCTCAGATCCACATTTAATGCCACGCATTGGCATGTGCATAATCTTGGCCATTCACCGTATGGTGGTCAAGAGCACAGCTCAAAGCTCTCGTGGTCTACAAAGCTCTGTATTCAGAGCTGCAATAGACAAATTTTCTCCTTCGTTTCAGACATCAAAGATAATAAACCACCACAGCTCTTCCATTCCAATATCTCTCCATATCTTTCTGCCCCAGAAAATGAAAATTCCATTGCTATTTGTCCCACTGATCATTACAGGTCATCACCAGGTTGCGACATGTGACTTATGTACATAGTGTTTGGGTGACCAGAGAGACCACCTGCTGTGGGGATGCAGACATCTTCTGCCACCTGGGAACGCAGTTCATGGCTGCATTTCCGATTTGCGAACCGTCTTTGTTACGAACAGTTCAAAGGAACAGAATCCTGCTGCAATCTGGGAAAGACGTGCAACTATATGACTTTCTCTATAAAACAATTCAAATTATAGATTATAAAGTAACCAGAAAGCAGATTCCAGTAAAATCATGTTATTCAGTAATACAGTGATTGCAAAACATTTATTCCTTGAAGAGATATCATTTCTCTTACAAATTACAAATTCCTTCAATTTCCAAATATATCAAACTGAAGGGTAACTGTCAACAAGTCAAAAAATCCTTATTTATTAGACAACAGAAATAACAAAACAGATGACAGACTCTCCAATGACACTTTCATTGCTGTGAAATTGTACTGAAACTGGGCTGAGAAATGAATTTCTCTGTCTCAGCCTGAAGTTCCTTCAACAGGGTCAATGATACCCACAAAGATTCTGTAGCAATCCACAAACCAGGATTCAAAATGTTAACTCTGTAGCCAACTGTGCAAGCATAAATATGGAGCAGATTTCACTCTAATAGCGCATGTACATAAATACTTGCAAACATAACAGATGAGTTAATAAATGAACAGATGGAAAATTGCATAAATCATATTCCTAAGTTAGCACAAAGAGCACAGGAGGTGAACCAACCAAGCAGATCACAATAGCATGCAATGAAAATGGCTTTTAGAGAACAAGGCAGTTGGCTTAGCTAATCGGAAAACTCCGAGACTCAGAGAAGAAACTGGAAGCCTTTTGACCTGAGGCGTGTTAGTGAATCGAGTCATTTGTACCAGCTGATTTTCAAGAGAAAGAGTAGGTGATAGGTGATAAGCAGTTCATTGGAAATAACTCAGCTTGCCAATTGTTATATGAGACATCTGGTAAAAGTTTGATACAAAAGATTTTCAGATTAGTTCCACTTATACATGCAAATATTAGAAACAACTGTTTATATGCATTTTAAAATGTCATTAAAATCTGAATGTAATAATCAAAGACTGGAGTTTAGAGTTTGATTTTCAGACCAGACTAACCGGTCTGACTAAAGAATGCCACCTTGAAGCAATCCACATTAAAGAAAAATAATCCTTAATTCAATGGGTTCAGATTCAGAGTAGTTAATCATCATACGCAGCAATAAAATTCCTTATTCACATGAAACATTATAGTTTAGTTTAGGGTAAACATTATAGTTTAGTTTAGTTTAGAGATACAGCATGGAAACAGGCTCTTTGGCCCACCAGGTACACGCTGACCATCAATTACCCTATCACACCAGTTATCTCTGTTATCCTACTTTTGCATCCAATCCCTACACACTTGCAGGCAATTTTAGAGTGGCCAATTAATCTTCAAATCCACATGTTTTTGGGATGTGGGAGCAAACTAGAGCACCTGGAGGAAACCCATGCAGTCACAGGGAGAATATGCAAACGCCATAGCACCCGAGGTTAGGATCAAACGCAGGTATCTGGCACTTTAAGGCAGCAGCTCTACCAGCTGCACCACTGTGCCCCTCTACAGCAATAATAAATATATCAATAAATATAATGATGAGTATAAAACCATAGAATGGTACAAATTGTAGTGCAATCCAAATCCATTGGAATGTACTAAATATTTTATGAGCAATTAATCTATATTTGATGGAGAAGTTAGATGGACATAAAAGAGAAATGTGATATAAGGCTAGAGAAGTAGAGTGGGGAGAAGCTGGGGTGACACTAAAATACCAAACTAAAATAGTTTGCCTGAATACCTATTTTCTATGCTCCAATTCAATGTAATATTTTTGATTTCTTAAATCATTGCTTTCGACCTATCCCCATTAAACAAAAAAAGATAAAGAAACCAACTTGTGAATTTTTTGTTGTTGTAATTTCTTTCTTTCAGTTTAGAGAGCTGCCATTCTACTGGGATATACCCTTTAAATGCCTCACTGCTTAGGTTTCTTTGACATCATATCAAGAGCAAACAGGGAGTTATTGTGAAATTTTCCACACTAAAGAATTAGTGGTGGATTTCTTTTGTTTCACTCCCAGGGTGGTGGCGAAGCCAGCATTTATTGATCATTCCCAATTGCTCAGAAAAAATGATAGGATACAACTGAGCAGCTTTCTTTCGCAGTTCTGTTCCCAGTGCCAATTAAACATACTTGACTTTTCAGCAGGTAGTTACGAGTCAAAGGTGCTGGTGAGGGACTGATTAACGACAACTAGTTTTCTTCACAAAAAGGTCATTTAAACCTGTGAGTCTTTTACAACAATCTGTCAGTTTCATCAACATCTTTCCTGATAAAACAGCTATGATAGGACTTGAATTCACACCTTTTGATTGCTAGATCATCACGTAGCCATGACAGTACAGTGCTCAATCAAATTAAGCAGAATGCTTCACTCTAGAAAATCATAGTGTATACTTTATGCTTCATAAAGCATGAAGCATAATACAATAAAAAAGTCTTCCTGAGACAAAAAATCTTAACTGATAATTCTTAACTATAAAATGCTAACTTTGCTTTCATTTCCTTTATTAAATATTTTTTAACTATTACATTTAAAATTATTCAGTGTACCATTTTCAATATTTTGCAACTATTGAGCTTCTAAAGAATATCAATTTGGATGTAAAAATAAAAAAGGCAACAAATCTGGTTCGTCAAGTGTCAGGAAACTCTCCTAGATATCTCCTTATATGGTGCAAAAGAAAAGATGGAACCCAAAATACATTCAAACCCAAAATCAACCTTTTAATTGGACATGTTGTCTTTGTTTATTGTCCAAAATACTGCAACGTTCCCATGAACACTCAGGAACCAGACACAGAAAATATGAGGTTTCGTGATGCACGGTTCTATCTTTTTTTGCATTCCAGATTCATCTTTTGAGGTTCTTGTAAATATATACATAGTTTTTCTCACCTCTCACTTGAAACATCATTCTTCCAACCTAATCTAAATTAAATTTGCCTTGAGAATTTGCAAGTAGTAACTCCATTAATTAACTCGCTGACATAAAATTCCTTTGCAGACGGTTTTAATCTGGTACTAATTTGATTAAATTAAGTACATTCTGATGGTGTTAAGTATTTTATGAAAGACGGTTGCTTAAATTTGTTAACAGTATTCTACTATAGGATACTTTCTCTATTTACACTGGAAGGGGTAATATTATTATTATATGCATCGCTCTAGATTGCAATACCTATTTGAATAAAACATCAGCAATTACTCTGACTTACATGTTAAATTATTTGCTCAAACATCAAGGTGTTTGTAAAAAAAAAATCACCGAGTTTGCATTTAGTCAGGCACAAGCAAGGAGTTGTATTTCAGATCCATTGAGGCAGAGCTAGAATTTTGACAAGATATGTACATGAAACAAATGTAAAATTATTACAAATAAGAGTCACACTTGCACAGTGTACCCTTTTTCTGGTTTGTTTTTTGTGCTCCTACCATCTTTCTAGCAGCACTGGGGAGAAAGGGTAGAGTGCAGTAAAGGAGGAGGATTCAAACTATTGTGGGCATAGCCATGATATCTTTTTTGATGTGCCTACTGATAGGTCTTAAAATTATACTTTACATGGGAAAACAAACACATATTTTAAACAGGGAAAGATTTCTTGGTTCTGCAAATTCCTGTAGATAGCAATGGTTAAGAACAAGACCAGACTTGCCTCATCACAAGTCTACCAGCATTCATAATCTAAACTAGTGCAATTATTGCATAATTTGTGAAGGTACATAATGTCTTTATATTGGAAGTGGTTTATTATTGTCATGTGCACTGAGATACAGTAAACTTTCGGAAAACATGAGAAGAAAACTGAAAGAAACAAAAAGCCAAAATAAATATAAAATTGAATCAAATAGAAAAGATGCAATTGTAATCAGATCATCTTCACAGCAAGTCCAGCAGGTATAATGGAAACAAAAATGATTGATCCAGAGTTTCATTAACCAGAATCCAAATGAAATCTGCAGAAGGCCCAGCTCAGAACATAAACATAACTCATTAACTACTTTGTGAGCATGTTGATCTTTTTCATTTATGCAACATATGTACTTCATGCTTTCGGTGTCAATTTAGGTCGTTTTTCTTTCTTTATTTTCTTAAGACAAAATTATATGCTGTGACCTTTAGTAATGAAAGCAAGATTGCACGATATAACATGTTTCACCTCATGTTCTGCTAAAGTAGTTGACAGAAAACTAATGACTTGCTATAGACTGTTATGTTTTAAATTGGTTTTGTTTCTTCTATTATAAAACCCTGATTCGATTTTGGACAGTAATTTGCTGAGCTGTTTTGCTTGCAAAGATTGTATATTTTGAGCTCCATGGGGTGCTGTGAGTTCATTTACACAGAGGCCTGCAACTGCTCTGTGCCAAAGTTAAATGAAGAATGACATATAGCAAGGAAACAATGAGCTAACAGAATTTCCAAAACACTGCCAAATTCGACAAAATCCTGGAAATGGATAATAAGCACCATGACCCTTCCAAATTCATATAAAGGTATAAAATGTATTATATTCCCTGTTTACACATCTGTGATGCCAGTACAATGTCATACCTATTGTGCAAGCACTGTATAATGCGCACCTTATACTGCTTCTTACACATGCTGTCTCCTTATGTTGATGTAAAACATTCCAATTTCCCCAAAGGATCTTTGTTATCATGGCTTTAAAGGCTGGACTATTCATGGGTCAAGTCTGTAATCATGTTTATGAGCCTTTTTGAATTCAATAATTGAATCAATTTCCATGTAAGGACCAAGAACTCCACACTCAAGTTGCAAAATGGGGTGCTGCATTATGGAAAGCACCTCCATATTCAAGGTGAGAAAACCCTATGTTTCCTTCAGCCCACATCAGCAGGAAAGTAGGCACCAGGATATGCTACTAACACAGTCTTCATAGAGCAGGCATTCAAAGACTGCACTCATAGTTTTTCTCTCCTAGGAAATCTAATGCCAGAAACATCTGGATGCAGCTCTGGAAGATCTCTGTGGCCCACTTGCAAAATATCACATTCCTCCTTCTGTTGCTATTATCCACTGGACTGTGTTGATCTCTCTGTGCCCTGGAGAACATTCTCCCATCATTGCAACTTCCATTCTTCAAACAATGCCATTCATTCTCCAGTAGCTGTAAGAATGCTGCCAGCATTGTGTTAGTTCCTGCTTGTGGACAATTCCCAAGTTGCAGCTGTGTGCTAAATACTGGCAGTTGCAAAATTTGTATTGGATCTATAAAATACCAGAAGTTGAAATGGTGGTATTTATTCACAAAATGCTGGAGTAACTCAGCAAGTCAGGCAGCATCTCAGGAGAGAAGGAATGGGCGACATTTCGGGTCAAGACCCTTCTTCAGACTGATGTCAGGGAGGCGGGACAAAGGAAGGATATAGGTGGAGACAGGAAGACAGTGGGAGATCTGGGAAGGGGGAGGGGAAGAGAGGGACAGAGGAACTATCTAAAGTTGGAGAAGTCAATGTTCATACCACTGGGCTGCAACCTGCCCAGGCGAAATATGAGGTACTGTTCCTCCAATTTCTGGTGGGACTCACTTTGGCACTGGAGAAGGCCCATGACAGAAAGGTCAGACTGGGAATGGGAGGGGGTGTTGAAGTGCTCAGCCACCAGGAGATCAGATTGGGTAAGCTGGTTCTTACCCTTAACAACTTCTCCTTTGACTCCTCCCACTTCCTCCAAACCAGAGGCGTAGCTATGGGCACTTGCATGGGCCCTAGCTTTGCCTGCCTCTTTGTTGGGTACGTCAAACAATCCCTGTTCCGGGCGTACACCAGCCCCATCCCCGAACCCTACCTCCGCTACATCGACGACTGCATTGGTGCTACCTCTTGTACCCATGCAGAACTCATTGACTTCATACACATCGCTTCCAATTTCCATCCTGCCCTTAAATATACCTGGACTATCTCCGACATCTCCCTCCCGTTTCTGGACCTTACCATCTCCATCACAGGAGACAGACTAGTGACTGACATCTACTATAAACCCACTGACTCGCACAGCTATCTGGACTACACTTCTTCCCACCCGGTCTCCTGCAAAAAGTCTATCCCCTACTCCCAATTCCTCTGTCTACACCGCATCTGCGCCCGGGATGAGGTGTTTCACACTAGGGCATCAGAGATGTCCTCATTCTTCAGGAAACGGGGCTTCCCCTCTTCCATTATGGATGAGGCTCTCACTAGGGTCTCTTCTACATCCCGCAGCTCCGCTCTTGCTCCCCCTCCCCCATTCGTAACAAGGACAGAATCCCCCTAGTTCTCACCTTCCACCCCACCAGCCAGCATATCCAACAAATCATCCACCAACATTTCCGTCACCTACAACGAGACCCCACCACTGGCCATATCTTCCCATCCCCTCCCCTTTCTGCATTCCGCAGAGACCGTTCCCTCCGTAACTTCCTGGTCCACTCGTCCCTTCCTCCCCAAACCACCCTGTCCCCGGGCACTTTCCCCTGCAACCGCACGAGATGCAACACCTTTATCTCCCCATTTATTCACAAAATGCTGGAGTAACTCAGCAGGTCAGGCAGCATCTCGGGAGAGAAGGAATGGGTGACGTTTCGGGTCGAGACCCTTCTTCAGACTGATGTCAGGGGGGCGGGACAAAGGAAGGATATAGGTGGAGACAGGAAGATAGAGGGAGATCTGGGAAGGAGGAGGGGAAGGGAGGGACAGAGGAACTATCTAAAGTTGGAGAAGTCGATGTTCATGCCACTGGGCTGCAAACTGCCCAGGCGAAATATGAGGTGCTGCTCCTCCAATTTCCGGTGGGCCTCACTATGGCACTGGAGGAGGCCCATGACAGAAAGATCAGACTGGGAATGGGAGGGGGAGTTGAAGTGCTCGGCCACCGGGAGATCAGTTTGGTTAATGCGGACCGAGCGCAGGTGTTCAGCGAAGCGATCGTCGAGCCTGCGCTTGGTTTCGCCGATGTAAATAAGTTGACATCTAGAGCAGCGGATGCAATAGATGAGGTTGGAGGAGGTGCAGGTGAACCTTTGTTTCACCTGGAAAGGCTGTTTGGGTCCTTGGATGGAGTTGAGGGGGGAGGTAAAGGGACAGGTGTTGCATCTCGTGCGGTTGCAGGGGAAAGTGCCCGGGGTTGGGGTGGTTTGGGTAGGAAGGGACGAGTGGACCAGGGAGTTACGGAGGGAACGGTCTCTGCGGAACACAGAGAGGGGAGGGGATGGGAAGATATGGCCAGTGGTGGGGTCCCGTTGTAGGTGACGGAAATGTTGGTGGATGATATGTTGGATCCGCTGGCTGGTGGGGTGGAAGGTGAGAACGAGGGGGATTCTGTCCTTGTTGCGAGTGGGGGGAGGGGGAGCAAGAGCGGAGCTGCAGGATGTAGAAGAGACCCTAGTGAGAGCCTCATCTATAATGGAGGAGGGGAAGCCCCGTTTTCTGAAGAACGAGGACATCTCGGAAGCCCTAGTGTGAAACACCTCATCCCGGGCGCAGTTGCGGCGTAGACGGAGGAATTGGGAGTAGTCCAGATAGCTGTGCGAGTCAGTGGGTTTATAGTAAATGTCCGTCACTAGTCTAATTTTCTTATACCTTTATCTCCCCCCTCAACCCCTTCCTAGGACCCAAACAGTCTTTCCAGGTGAAACAGAGGCTCACCTGCACCTCCTCCAACCTCATCTACTGCATCCGCTTCTCCAGATGTCAACTTATTTACATTGGCGAAACCAAACGCAGGCTCGGCGATCGCTTCGCTCAACACCTGCGTTCAGTCCGCATTAACCAATCTGATCTCCCGGTGGCTGAGCACTTCAGCACCCCATCCCATTCCCAGTCTGACCTTTCTGTCATGGGCCTCCTCCAGTGTCATAGTGAGGCCCACCGGAAATTGGAGGAACAGCACCTCATATTTCACCCGGGCAGCTTGCAGCCCAGTGGTATGAACATTGACTTCTCCAACTTTAGATAGTTCCTCTGTCCCTCTCTTCCCCTCCCCTTCCCAGATCTCCCACTGTATTCCTGTCTCCACCTATATCCTTCCTTTGTCCCGCCCCCCTGACATCAGTCTGAAGAAGGGTCTCGACCCGAAACGTCGCCCATTCCTTCTCTCCTGAGACACTGCCTGACTTGCTGAGTTACTCCAGCATTTTGTGAATAAATACCTTCGATTTGTACCAGCATCTGCAGTTATTTTCTTACACAAGTTGAAACGGACTCAGCCTATCCTTACACAGGAAAATTGGCATGATGTTCTGGGAGACTCAAAGGCTCCTGGGCCAACAGGAGTTGGGGTAGGCAGCCAGTGTGTGATGCAACACTGGTCAGGACAGGAATGTGATTGCTCTAATGAGGTAATAAAATTCAGTGTCTGAGAAATTATACAAGATTGTGAGACTTTCCTCACACTATTTTCAAAATGTTGCTGCCTTCTCACTCATTTCTCTCTTTGAAGTTACTACTAGGCTATGTCAGCTTAAAACTTCACGTGTCAGCCAAAGAGAGTGGAGTATTTTTTAAATTTCATTAAGATATTTCATGTGGTTTCTGGTTTGTAAGCTAGGAAAGAACACCATGGCCATTTTCGTAATGTAATAAACTTTGGAGTGAGGCAAGGATGTGGTTTGTGAAATGGTGGGGAGTGGTTAGGAGATGCTGGTGGCAGCAATGAAAGTATTGGACTGGAATTCCAGAAACTACAAGATTCCATTTTCTTCTTCAAAACATTGACACTGGAATATACGAGGAAGGCACTATTTTATATTTTTATGCTTCAGTTAAATCCGTTCACATGCAATTGTTTCTGCTTGAATTCACCTGTACAGCATGAAAACTGTAACTGTAAAATCAGACCTGCTTGAAAGATATATGTCACAAAGTACATAAAAATGCAATTTTGTAGTTGTTCAAAGGAAAGATATATATTTCCAGAGTATGGGGAATGCAAAAAGTACTCACTGCCAATTCCCAGTCCTCAAGAGCATAACATTGGTGGTTATCTTGCCTATGAATATTGAGATAGGTACCAACCCCATAATTTCCTCACCCCATCTCCTCCGAGTTTCTATAGCATTGTTTCGAACAAACCTCTAAAGCTCTACTCATATTTTTCTTCCTGTAAATGCACTTTCATACCAACCCTGCATTGTGCATATGCAAAACATGACTGAACCAATCAGCTCCATAATTTAAAACTGCACTGGCAAGATTCATATTGGATTTTCCCAGAATAAGGTTAACATATATATTTGAGATATGGTACACTGGCTGGGTTGAACGTATACTAAAGCAAAAATTGCATTTGTTTTTTTTGGCATAAAATAAATGCAAATTCTATCACCCGAGGCCAAATTGCTACTCATGGCCCGTTCTGCTTCATTGAATCGGGTCGACCCTGGGATACCTAGGAGTTCAAAGGAGTACACAATTTGGCCAGCAAACAGAATTTATTATGCTTCCACCCAGAAGAAACGATCATGTCACTTATTGCAACATTACTGGCAAAATCAAAATCTTCTTCCCATCCCAACTTGGCCTTGAGATGATAATGGCAAGCTACACAGATGTTCCATGATGGTACTCCTACAATGTTGGCAATGGCAATGTCGATGCCCATTTGATTTTAACTTTTTACTCCCCCTCCCTTGCATAGGTTATTGCTGACATAAAAAATATTAAACAAATCCAACCACGTCTCGATTTAATGGCAACATATTAATATCAACGTGTGCTAGTTCTGCAACATACTGAACATTTGTTTAATGTTCCTAAACACATGTTTCCTGAATTCCAGCATCTTATTTTATTACATCACAAATGAAATTCCTTAAAGTAAATCTAATTTTAACTCCCAATGTGTTTTAAGTCAGCTACAAAAAACTCACCAGCTCTGCTAAAAGAAACCTGCATAATGTAACACCTTGGTCTCATCAGAAGTTTTCTTGGTTGGTTGAAAAAACAAATTGGTTGAAGTCAACAAATTTTGAAGCAACTTTTCTATAAGGTCAACAATTCTAAAAATACCAGAACATGCAATAAAAAACTCACTTGCTGGAAGTGTGCATTATAAGCTGAATATTTGGAGGCAAATATATTTTTATTTTCCTCCTGAGCACTCAATGTCCTAGGACTAAAAGAGTATGTGAACATCAGGAAAACGTTTACATTAGTTTATTCACTGAGCCTTAATTGAGAAAATTATGAAATTCATCATCACCAATATCTGTTTGTGTCTTCCTTTTCATATATGGTATTAAATTATGCATTTACATCAGTTCTGGACTCCAATGCAAAAATCAATTTTTTTTTCATCATCTGTCTTCCCAAAATGATGGCATTTTCATAAATAACATGTCTTCATATATCTGATAAAATGTAGCTATTTCTTTTTGATTGTTTCCAAGATTTAAAAAGCAGAAAACAAAACGCAGCCAACTGGGGCAACAAAACTTGATCAGGATTTTGATTTTCATGACTTCACTGTATAGATTACGCATGCATTGTTATGACAATTCTGGGAACAGTGTCATATTGCACTAATCACACCAAAGCCTTAAACTATACTAATCTGACTTGATCAGAATCTGTTCCAAGTCCAGGGATACAAAATAAAAGCTCAAACATTTACCTACCTATTACCACTCTGAATTAATTTAAATTCATCTAATTAAATTGAATGATTAAATTTAACTGATACCAGTTAGTTTCCCCAAACAGACCCTTTACTTCATCAAAACTCTTCAAGAATTGGCAACATTTAATTGAAACAAAATGGTCCATGATTACTCCAACAATCAGACTGGGATGCCATCAAAACTCTACAATGGGTTTGTAGGAAAAAAACTGCAGATGCTGGTTTAAATCGAAGGTAGACACAAAATGCTGGAGTAACTCAGCGGGTCAGGCAGCATCTCTGGAGAGAAGAAATGGGTGACTTTTCGGGTCAAAGCCCTTCTTCAGACTGAAGAAGGGTCTTGACCTGAAACGTCACCCATTCCTTCTCTCCAGAGATGCTGCCTGACCCGCTGAGTTACTCCAACATTTTGTGTCTATCTTCTATGATTTTCTTGGTTGCAAATAATTATGAACATGACATCTGAAACTGTTGTATCATTAATATTCTTTTCAAAAATAAAAGGAATACAAATACGTTTGCATATTTTCATTCAGTTAGTGAGTTATTTATGAATTTGTCAAAGAAAATGCTTAGATGGAATTACTGAGTTCATTGCTATGTAGAATCTGATTAAAGAGGCAGTCAGTTAATCAGCTAAATAATTGACCTAATTTCTAACATTCACTGCAGTAACTCCAGGGTCCATCCAGGATCTATCCTCGATCCCTTCCTTGCCAGCAATCAAGAGTTAGAACTCATCCACATCAATCAGAGTTCTTTGCTGTCAACACGCAGCTCCATCTCTCTATCTCCCCGCTTTTACTGTGATGCCAGTCTGCTGGTCTGACATCCAGACACGGATGAGCCAAATGTGCCTCCAGTTAAATATTTGCAATACAAAGGTGTTAAGTTAGAATCAGGCAGTCCCTTTCCACATCAGTGTCTTAAATCTAACAAATCTGCAACTTATATGGTCTTAAGCTCAGTGGCAACCATATATTTACATTATTGTCTACCCTGTCTTCTTAACAGTGTTTGCAACCGCACTGACTTTAGCCATCTGCCATTAAACCATCAAATGTCTCTTTTGCCCCTAGTCTTATTATTCCATTAACTTCTAGATAATCCTTAATAATCATTAACATTCAAACTGTTGTTGTTTATCTTGCACTAATTCTGCTAAATCAATTATTCTCATGTGCGGTAACATATTTTAGGTCCATATTCCGCAAACACAAAATTGTACATTTTTAAATACATTGCTAATTCAGCAACTTCCTCCAAGCTTAATCCACCTTTTTGACATGAAGCTTTTTATGCATTCTCTCTTCCACTAACTTACTTTTAAATCTCAGACTGAAGAATCTTCTTCCTAATCTCTCACACTTCAACTTCCTGCACATTTTGTGCTTTTGATGCTGGTGCCAGCAAGATTTTCATTGTACCTGTGCCTCATGGTACTTGAAAATATGACAATAAACTTAATGTTTCGAACTTGACTACGACAAGTTAAAAAAAGTTGTATTTCACATACCAGGTACATTATGTTCAAGGAAATATTATGCAGGAAATGACAAATATTAGCTCTGAAGAAAGACTTTTAAAATCACTATTGATAGGTATTAGCATCCTAAAGTAGTTAATGAGGCATTTCAGCAAAATATTGTAGCCATAAAAGGTTATATGGAAGTGAAAACCTGGGAAAAAAAACAAATTGTTGTGGTGGTATGCAACTGTGAGACTTGCTAAAATATAATGCCAGCAGTTCTTTAGAACAAGTCTTAAATCCTTCCTGTCAAAAGTCCTTGAAAAGGCAATTCTAAACCAATTAGTGCCCTACCTACACCAAAACACCATCCTGGAAAGTTTCCAGTCAGATTTCAGAGCCCACCACAGCACAGAGTCTGCCTTGTTGAAGGTACACAACGACCTGCTTCTCGCCATCGACACCGGCAACTGTGCAATCCTGCTCCTTCTCGACCTCAGCGCAGCGTTCGATACAGTGGCCACACCATCCTTATTGACCGTCTCCGGTATGCGGTTGGCATTGATGGCACTGCCCTGAGCTGGTTCGTTTCCTACCTCAAAGATAGGAGTTTCGCCATCAACATAGGCAGTTATTCCTCTTCTCCAGCTAGCCTCTCCTGCAGAGTTCCACAAGGCTCCATCCTAGGCCCCATTCTCTTCTCTCTATACATGCTCCCCCTTGGCCAAATCATTCAAAGGCATGGCATTTCTTTCCACTGCTATGCCGATGACACACAGCTTTACCTCCCCCTGAAACCCAACAACCGGTCAAATTTAAACAGCCTCTTACACTGCCTTGAGGACATAAAATGTTGGATGGCACAGAACCTCCTCCAATTAAACGAGAGCAAGTCTGAGGTCATCCTATTCGCCCCCCCCCCCCCCCCCCCCCGACTCCATCAAATCGATAACAGGCAGTCTTGGAAGCCTATCCTGCCTAGTCAAACCGCATGTCAAAAACCTCGGCGTGATATTTGACTCTGCATTAAAGTTTGACAAGCAAGTCAACGCTGTGGTAAAAGCCAGCTTCTTCCAACTTTGTACCGTAGCTAAAATCAAACCTTTCCTCCAATTCGACGACACTGAAAAAATCATTCACGCTTTCATTTCCTCCCGCCTAGACTACTGCAACTCCCTATACACTGGGATCAGCCAATCATCCCTGTCCTGCCTGCAACTGGTCCAAAACACCACAGCGAGACTCCTGACGGGTACCCGTAAAAGGGACCACATCACGCCGATTCTGGCCTCTCTCCACTGGCTCCCTGTACGGTACAGAATCAACTTCAAGCTCCTACTATTCACATATAAAGCCCTAAATGGACATTCCCCCCCTACATCAAAAATCTTCTAACCCACCTCTCTAACTCCAGGTCCCTCAGGTCGGCCGACTTGGGGCTACTCACTATCCCGCGGTCTAGGCTTAAGCTCAGGGGTGACCGCGCTTTTGCGGTTGCAGCTCCTAGACTGTGAACTGCCCCCTCCATCGACTCCTTTAAGTCCAGGCTCAAAACCTATTTCTACTCCCTAGCGTTTGAGGCCCATTGAGGAGGCGCTGTGAACTGTTTTGTATGTGCTGTTATGTTTGTGTGCTACTGTATGTTTCATTTTTTCCTTAGTACCTAAACAGATGTACAGCACTTTGGTCAGGGTTGTTTTTAAATGTGCTATACAAATAAAATTGACTTGACTTGACTTGACTTAATCCTTGATGTTGTAGTAGGCTAGACAGCACTATTAGTCTAATGCTTCTTCACAAAATCAAATTTGTTTGAAATTCAGATTTCAACATTTCACTGAACTGCTCCTTTGGGGTAAAATAACTTTGCTGTTATCAGTCTCAATGATACACACGTATTGTTGTTATAGCTTTATTCATGAAGGACCTTCGATAGTTATTTTAATTACTAAACACTTTAGCTGTCAAATGCATACCATTGTAAATGAATAAATACTTATCTTGTGTTGTATCCTGCAAGTATAAGCAATTTTAATTCTATATGCGATGAAAAGACTGCAGTCAAAAATGAAATGAGGAAACATCAGCCACATACTTTAATCTTCAGAAAGATTAATGAGATTTGCTGAATTATTACCCAATTATACTAAAATGATTAAGGAAGCATGGCAGATTGGCTTCCAGTGCACTAACTACATGGTATAAACAAAGTAATATCAAGTGCTATGTTCTAGGAAGATATAAAAATGCTTATGAATAAATGCTACATTACTTTAAATGTTGGCTTCTTTAAAAGTTGAAGCTTGAATGGTGTGCATAACATTCTTAATCTTCCAATGAAAAATCATTATTCTCACTGAATGAAGTAATTCAGCTTGTCTCTGATTTATACCCATTGACTTTAGCGTGAGATCTGTATGCCTACTAATTTGTTTTCTTCACTACATATACTAATGTACGTAAATTTATCTTTCAAGATTAGAAGTTCAGATGGGCACAATATAAGCTCCTGAACTAATCTGAGGCATATTTCCAATTTGAATTAAACAGATAAATTAAATTACCATAAGGTAATGTGCAGATCAATGTTTATTTGGATGAATTGGTGAAAGTAGATCAAAAGCACAAGGATGAAACATATAGAATGGATGGATGGGTGGGTAGATTTACTCCCAAAGCACTTTGTCCTTGAGATGACTGTGGTGTAGATGAGACAATTGTTCAACTCTTTGTGGATTGTTAGTTTTCCCAAAAAGGTACGGAAAATAATTCAATCATACTTGTTGACGTTTGTTGCGAACATGCATGTAACAGAGAACTCTCTGATCCAAGGGGCATTCCCAGAGAGACGCGCCAAGGCAAACATTGTGACTTGCAGATCAGCAACTCAGTGATAAACACACTTTGATTTGCCCGAACCTTGCTAACCTTCCAGTGAAACAATACAATACAATATATCTTTATTGTCATTGTACCCAGGGGTACAACGAGATTGGGAATGCGCCTCCATACGATGCAATAATTTAAGTAATTTAGACAACAGCAACCCAACGAAACGAAACAATTGTAACAGTTTTAGACAGGGTAAAGTGCAAGTTGATCTATGCGTTGTGGCCATCCGGCTCAGCAGGACCGGTTCATAGCAGCTATGGCCCTGGGGATGAAGCTGTTCCTGAGTCTGGAGGTGCGGGCGTAGAAGGCCTTGTATCGTCTGCCCGATGGAAGGAGTTCGAACAGACTGTTGCAGGGGTGTGAAGAGTCTTTGTGGATGCTGGTGGCTTTTCTGAGGCATCGTGTGTTGTAGATGCCCTCCAAGTCTGGTAGCTGTGTTCCGATGGCCCTCTGAGCTCTATGGACTACCCGCTGTAGAGCTTTCCTTTCTGCCTCGAGGTGCCCATATGTGAACTGTGCCAACGGGGGCATTCTAGGATTCAGGAGAATGTGCCGAGAGATGCACTGAAGCTTAGTGCATTGTAGGGAAGTATTGCAGTTTACTGGCCTGCTGCCACTAAACAAAGAGGCTGGGTCCTGTGCAACAGTCTCTTATGGGTATATAGTTCAAAGAGGAAACATGAGTGGCATTGATGCATTGAAAATGGATGTATTAATTCAAAAGCACAATAATGTAAAGAAATACATGTATTAATTGTATTGTATTTCCCGTATATATTTTTACTAATAGTGTACATTTTGAAATTTAAGAAAAGTTGGATTTAAACAATATCAGTCCTCAACGTTGTTGACTTTCTAACCAATCTGATATGGATGCCTCCACATTGGAGAATCAAAGTGCAGATCAAATGACTGCTTTGCAGAATACCTTCATCCAATTGTGTGTCAGAAAATGAGTAGCGAAAATAAGTCTGGGTCAGGCAACATTTGGATCATGGGCTCCAACATGAAACATTGTATATCTGTTTTCCTCCAGAGATGCTGCCTGACCCACTGAGTTCCTACAACTACTAGTTTTTTCCCTCCAGATCCCTTGTGGTCCCTTGTGTCACTCGTTGCCTGTCACTTCAATTCTCCATTTCACTCCTACTTTGACCTCTCTGTCCTTAGTCTTTTATCCTATGCGAATAAAGTCCAAAGTAAGCTCAAGGAACAGCTTGGTTTTTTCCCCAGCATTCTCTTATTTTATAGTTCTAGCAACTGCAGTGTTTTGTTCCAACAGTTACTTTTCCCAGTTCTCCAATGCCCTCTTTTAATTGCTTCTATTTACACGTCCTAATAACTGTGATTAACAAGCAGCTGACCCTCAGTCAACACCACCATCGTTTGCATTTCAATCTCGCTTAATTGAATTGAATTGAATACTTTATTGTCACATATGACAAGTCACAGTTAAATTCTTTGCTTGCATATCCAAGCTATGTAAATAGTCGCCACGGAAAGGGACACTTAATCTTCACCCCACAGATATTTCATTTGTTTGCATCATCCATCGCTCTTCTCTGCAATTTAAAACAGGTTTAATTGTCAACTTTTTCTAATTCTGATAAAAGGCCTGAGTAAAAAAATGTAAATTCTATTTCTCCCGCCAGAGATGCTGACTGATCTGGTTCAATGTGTAGGAAAGAACTGCAGATGCTGGCTTAAATCGAAGGTAGACACAAAATGCTGGAGTAAGTCAGCGGGACAGGCAGCATTTCTGGAGAGAAGGAATGGGTGACATTTCGGGTTGAGACTGAAGGGTCTCAACCCGAAACGTCACCCATTCCTTCTCTCCAGAGATGCTGCCTGTCCCGCTAAGTTACTCCAACATTTAGTGTCCACCTTCGATCAGGTTCAATTGTTCTTTATTGTCATGTATGCACAGCACAGTGAAATCCCTTTACACAACGACACAAATGCACAGTTGGCACAATTTTGGCACCATTTAAAAAAAAACGAAAACACAAACAGTCCAAAGTGTTGTTGTAGATCCCGGAGCGCACTCGATCCAGGTAAGCCTAAGTAAGCTCGACCTGATGACCCTCTCCATTGCCGACCACCTCTGTGTCCCAGGGAGTGCCTCCAGCAGCCGACCTTGAAGGTGCTGAAGCGAATACCCCAGTCCCTCTCTGACCGGCCCACTCCTTGCACCCGTCGCCACCAGCGGCTCCCTCTCGACACTATGGTCTTCGGGGCTCCAAGCTTCCCCCACAGGTGGCCGTTGGATCTTTGTTCTCAGCGGCCGACGGCTCTTTAATGTCGTCGACCACCGGGCATCAGATACAAGAAAAGGCAGATAGATGTTTGGCCCACTGAAGCAGTGAAGAATTTATATAGCCTAATCTGTGATTTTTAAATGGGAAAATTAGAGTTTTATTTTATGCTTAATATTCCTCAAGAAAGAGTAGGTCATCGTTTGCCTTGGACTGTATGTGAAGTATTCAGCTATGGAACATTTTATGAATTATTAGTTGCTTTAATATTAAATTTCAGCAGTATTTTTGATGGTAAGTATTAAAATAGTTGCAATTTAAGTGGGAAGTTTCAGAAGCAAAATTCATATTGTCATGAGAATCGTTAGTAACTAGATATTCTGTTACAACTAGATTTTGTTTTTGTATAAATCAAAGAAAATTAAGTATTATTTATTCACAAAATAAAAATATAGCACCAAAATCAAGATGGGTTTTACATTCATTACGGAAAGCTTTCTTTCAAAAGAGTAGGAAGTTTGATAAAAGTTCCCCAAATAACTCTTGCCATTAAATGTTATCATAGTTTATCTATGAGCCAACTCAATATATCTACTGCTTCCACAATTCACCCTTAATATTCACCTTAAAGGTGCATTGTATCTGCCTGCCCTTGCCCCACTTAACTCATTTCTTTATATCTAAACTCCATCTGTCTCCTCAATGTTGGGGGAGTCCAGAACAAGGGGCCACGGTTTAAGAATAAGGGGTAGGCCATTTAGAACTGAGATGAGGAAAAACTTTTTCAGTCAGAGAGTTGTGAATCTGTGGAATTCTCTGCCTCAGAAGGCAGTGGAGGCCAATTCTCTGAATGCATTCAAGAGAGAGCTGGATAGAGCTCTTAAGGATAGCGGAGTCAGGGGGTATGGGGAGAAGGCAGGAACGGGGTACTGATTGAGAATGATCAGCCATGATCACATTGAATGGCGGTGCTGGCTCGAAGGGCCGAATGGCCTCCTCCTGCACCTTTTGTCTATTGTCTATTGTCTATTGTCCAGTCTTTTCTCACTTGCTGACTGGATAGCACGTGACAAAACCTTTTCACTGTACCTCGGTGCACGTGACAATAAACAAAACTGTAAACTGTACATCTGGGACACCACTCATGCCATCTACCATCTTGATAACTTCTGATACCCTGGTCCCCACCAGCTTATCTTTACCATAGACGTATAGTCTCTATGCACCTCCATCCATCATCAGGAAGATCTCAGGACCTTCCATTTCATTCTTGCCCTTACCCTTAATAAGTTATCTTTTAATTCCTCTTCTTTTCTGCAGATTAAAAACATAGTAAAATTCGATAAACATAGCAAAATTCACAGCTGCACATAACTTTTTGATGGCTACATGGAAAGTCCTTGTTTCAAGCCTAGTTCGCTCATTCCTCCCCAACCACTCCCCTCGTCATCTGGCAAGTTATCTTACAACTTTAGGAGTCATGTATAGGAAGGAACTGCAGATGCTGGTTTAAACTAAATTTAGACACAAAATGCAGGAGTAACTCAATAGGACAGGCAGCATCGCTGGAGAAAAGGAATGGGTGACGTTTTGGCTCAAGACCATTCTTCAGACTGGTCTTTTGAAGAAGGGTCTGGACCCGAAATGTCACCCATTCCTTCACCCAGTCCTTCTCATCAGAGATGCTGCCTGTCCTGTCCCACTGAGTTACTCTACTTTAGGGGCATAATGTTTACACTGTTACTCTACTTTAGGAGGCATATTGTTTACTCCTTCACCTCTGTCCTCACCATCATCCTGAGACCTAAACGTAAGGTCATAAGTTATAGGAGCCGAATTAGGCCATTCTGCCCATCATCTACTCTGCCATTCAATCATAGCTGATCTATCTTTCCCTCTCAACCCCATTCTCCTGCCTTCTCCCCATAATCCCTGAAACCCTGACTAATCAAGAATCTGCACCTTAAAAATACCCAAATGACTTGACCTCCATAGCCGTCTATGGCAATGAATTCCACAGATTCACCACCTTATGACTAAAGAAATTCATCCTCCTCTCCTTTCTAAAGGTACGTCTTTTTATTCTGAGGCTCTGGCCTTGGGTCCTAGACTCTCTCCCTCTAGTGGAAACATCCTCCCCATATCCACTCAGTAAGTACAGGTCTAGTGCCGTCAAACCCTCATCATAATGTAAGTCAGAGGTCATGTACATGTGCTCCAACCTGGTCTACCTCACAATGCGATTCCTCATCAATAAAGAAATAAAGTAAAAATAGGTGAACGTTTTGCAGAGCACTTGTGCTCTGTCTGCAATGGCAATGGGTATCTGAAGTGTCTGATTGCATGTTTTATTAAACTCTCTTTTTTACTCCCACACAGACCTTTCTATCCTTGGCCTTCTCCATTGCTACGAAGCAGTAAAACACAAATTGGAAGAACATTATCTTTTATTCTACTTGGGTAGCTTATTACCCAATCGTCCGAACATTGAATTTTCTATTTTCAATAACACACATTCTTAGTGTTCTCCCACGCACGTAGTCACCTGTCCTAAATGTCTTCTCCCTTTGTTCACCTTTCTCATCCCCTTCCAACTTCTACTGGCTTCCATCTCCCCATTATCTTCTTCCCATCTAGTTTTCTCTACTAACAACTAGTCTCTGTCCCATTCATCCCCAGTCCTGCTCTATAGTGGTCATCTTTCCCCTTCCCTTTCAGTTCTGATGCAGGGTTTAGACCCAAACTTATGATGTACACCTTTTGTCTCCACAGACGCTATTCGACCCGCTGAGTTCTTCCAACATTTTACTTTTTGTTCCAGATTCCAACCTCTACGATCTCTTGTGCCTTTACCTTATCAAAGATTTTCCCTTTTACCTATTGGTCCCTTCCCCACCATCTCCGTAACTTAAAAGTAATGTAGTTCTTTTTTCCCCCAATTCTGTCAAAGAGTCTTTGACATAAAATGTTAACTGTTTCGTTTTCCACAGATGCTGCCTGACCTGTTGAGTGTTTCCAGTGTTTTTTGTTTTTGGTATAAAAGACAGAAAATATCAACCATATGTAATTCTGATGCACTATTTTACAACTTGACTGATAACTCTCCATCTCAGATGATTAATTCCGATCATACTTTTAATATTTGAAACATTTTTAGATCATTTGATCACAAGCTATTGTTACTGTGCTGTTATCTCATTTTGTTAATGGCATCAACCTTTTGTAACCACTCGAGACCTGATGAGGGGCATCTTCAAAGTTATCATTGTTTGATTAAAATGGACACAGAGCAAGTGGTTGGGTGAATGGTCTTAACTTGTGAAATAGTGATTGGATAGCCAGAGTGTGGAAGGATGTCGGGAGTAGAAAGTGGGGGTTGGAGAGGTGAGGTAAGTGGGAAAGGGGTAAGAGGGAAGGAGGTGAGAAACTGGAGGTGGGTAACTTTTCAGAGGGAATCAGGATAAAGAGGTGCAGGAGGTCGAGGAAGAGGATGTGCATGTGAAGTCTGTGCAGCAAACCCTGGTCTCCCATCACCTTGAATACCCTTGCCATTGCACCAACACCTCATTTTGCAAAGTACTTAATAGAGAACACCGAATGCAGTAGATGAGATTAGAGGATGTTCATATGAACCACTGTCTCACCTGGAAGGATTGCTGGGGTCCCTGGATGCATGTGAGGAAGGATAAAGAAGGACAGGTATTGCATTTCCTGTGGTTGCAGGGGAAAGTACTTGGGAAGCAGGTGGTTTGGGAGAAAAGCGATGAATGAGCCAAGGAGATGCGGAGGGAGTGGTCTCTGTGCAAGTCACAAAGGGGAGGGGTTGGGAAGATATGACTGGTGGTGGGATCACGTTGAAGTTAGTGGTAAAGGTAATCACATTGAAGTTAGTGGTAAAGTCAATTAGTTCTGCACTGTATCGATGCACCAGAAATCAGTATTGGAGCAAGTTTGTTTTTCTTGTATTTAGTACACTACTAGAAAAGAGGGCCCGTTGGGCCCGTCCCCACACCCCCCATTCTCTCCTCCCCCAGCCCCACTCTTACTCTCCAAGTGTGCCCGTTGGGGAGGGCCCGTTGGGCCCGTCCCCACACCCCCCATTCTCTCCTTCCCCAGCCCCACTCTTACTCTCCAAGTGTGCCCGTTTTGTTTTTTTTCCTAATCAGATGTTTGTTTGTTTTTTCCTAATCAGATGTGCAGTACTTTGGTCAACGTGGGTTGTTTTTAAATGTGCTATACAAATAAACACCCCCCATTCTCTCCTCCCCCAGCCCCACTCTTACTCTCCCGTCCCCACACCCCCCATTGTCTCCTCCCCCAGCCCCACTCTTACTCTCCAAGTGTGCCCGTTGGGCCCGTCCTCCTGATCTGTGTATGTCAAGTGACCACTATAGCCTTCTTTTTTTTTTTTTTTTCCTAATCAGATGTTTTTTGTTTTTTTCCTAATCAGATGTGCAGTACTTTGGTCAACGTGGGTTGTTTTTAAATGTGCTATACAAATAAAAGTGACTTGACTTGACTTGACTTGACTTGCAATAACAAAAAAGACTTCTTGGAAGCTTTTCGAAACAATGTAGCCGTCACAAGCTGAAAACTAAATCCTTGCTGAAAACTAAATCCTTTTCTGTAAACTTTTGGAAACAAATGTAGCCCCTTGAAGAAAAGGGTTAGAAATGAAAATTTAAACTTTAATATCTCTCTAGCTTTAAAAAGGTAGCTTCAATTTGAACGAAAGTACTTACAATAGTTGCCCAGGTTAATTGTGAATACGGCGGTACAAAAATCGTAGCGCTTTGGTGTACCGTCTTGGAGGAGTAGGGTTTGTAAGTTAAACTTCCGTACATACACACATACATCCCTACATACGAACGCAGAGTTTTAGTATTATACTAGAAAAGAGGGCCCGTTGGGCCCGTCCCCACACCCCCCATTCTCACTCCCCCAGCCCCACTCTTACTCTCCAAGTGTGCCCGTTGGGCCCGGAAAAGAGGGCCCGTTGGGCCCGTCCCCACACCCCCCATTCTCTCCTCCCCCAGCCCCACTCTTACTCTCCAAGTGTGCCCGTTGGGGAGGGCCCGTTGGGCCCGTCCCCACACCCCCCATTCTCTCCTCCCCCAGCCCCACTCTTACTCTGTCCTCCTGATCTGTGTATGTCAAGTGACCACTATAGCCTTCTTTTTTTTTTTTTTTTCCTAATCAGATGTTTTGGGTTTTTTTCCTAATCAGATGTGCAGTACTTTGGTCAACGTGGGTTGTTTTTAAATGTGCTATACAAATAAAAGTGACTTGACTTGACTTGACTTGACTTGCAATAACAAAAAAGACTTCTTGGAAGCTTTTCGAAACAATGTAGCCGCCGTCACAAGCTGAAAACTAAATCCTTGCTGAAAACTAAATCCTTTTCTGGAAACTTTTGGAAACAAATGTAGCCCCTTGAAGAAAAGGGTTAGAAATGAAAAATTTAAACTTTAATATCTCTCTAGCTTTAAAAAGGTAGCTTCAATTTGAACGAAAGTACTTACAATAGTTGCCCAGGTTAATGGTGAATACGGCGGTACAAAAATCGTAGCGCTTTGGTGTACCGTCTAGGAGGAGTAGGGTTTGTAAGTAATCTTCCGTACATACACATATACATACATACATACGGAATGTTGGACCGCAGAGTTTTAGTATTATATACTAGAAAAGAGGGCCCGTTGGGCCCGTCCCCACACCCCCCATTCTCACTCCCCCAGCCCCACTCTTACTCTCCAAGTGTGCCCGTTGGGCCCGGAAAAGAGGGCCCGTTGGGCCCGTCCCCACACCCCCCATTCTCTCCTCCCCCAGCCCCACTCTTACTCTCCAAGTGTGCCCGTTGGGCCCGTCCTCCTGATCTGTGTATGTCAAGTGACCACTATAGCCTTCATTCTTTTTTTTTTTCCCTAATCAGATGTTTGTTTGTTTTTTCCTAATCAGATGTGCAGTACTTTGGTCAACGTGGGTTGTTTTTAAATGTGCTATACAAATAAAAGTGACTTGACTTGACTTGACTTGCAATAACAAAAAAGACTTCTTGGAAGCTTTTCGAAACAATGTAGCCGCCGTC